>NW_027514364.1:0-600000 GCF_048772815.1 Callospermophilus lateralis
CAGAAATTAAAAAGCAGGGAGTCAGAAAGGGATACTTGGGCCCACGCCAAAGGCTTTCCCTGGCCTCAGATCAATGTGCCTACTGTAGAGAAAAAGGACACTGAGTCAAAGAGTGCCCCAAAAAGAAGAAGCCATGGCAGCCCGCCATGCTGACTCTAGAAGAGGACTAGGAATGTCAGGACTCGGATCCCCTCCCCGAGCTCAGGGTAACATTTGAAGTGGAGGGGCCTCCAGTGAACTTTGAAGTGGATACAGGAGCAGTATACTCAGCCTTTACGGCTTCACTGGGCCCCATATCAAATAAATGGTCCCTAGTTCAAGGGGCTAATGGCACTACTTATCGGGCTTGGACAACTAAGAGGATTATGGAAGTAGGAAAATGTAAAGTCCACCACTCTTTCCTAGTAATCCAAGAATGCCCAGCCCCATTGATGCACAGGGATCTGTTTACCAAACTCGGGGCTAGAGTAACCTTTAACCCTGATGGTCCCCAAGTGGATGTTCTAAAACCTTCAGTAAAAACTCCCATAGTCACAGAATTGACTATGTCCATAGAAGATGAACATCAACACTTCGTGCCCCCTAGGACTGATCAAAGAGGCAAACTACAACAGAAATGGATAAAAGATTATCCTAATGCCTGGGCAGAAACTGCTGGGTTAGGTCTAGCCATAAAACAACCTCCAATAGTAGTAGAATTAAAAGCCTCTGCCTCTGCAATCAGTGTTAAACAATATCCTCTAAGCAAAGAAGCTAAGGATGGGATAAGTCACCATATTCAGAAATAATTGGCCCTTGGGGTCCTAAGGCCCTGTCAATCAGCCTGGAATACCCCCCTGCTACCAGTAAGAAAGCCAGTAACTAGGGACTACAGTCCTGTTCAAGACCTAAGAGAGATCAACAACAGAGTGCAGGACATTCACCCCACAGTACCCAATCCATATAATTTGCTTAGCACTCTGAATCTGGACCGGGAATGCTACACTGTGCTGGACTTAAAAGATGCTTACTTCTGCTTGCCCCTACATAAGGACAGTCAGTTGCTGTTTGCTTTCGAGTGGATAGACCCAGAAACTGGAACATCTGGCCAAGTAACCTGGACTAGACTCCCACAGGGGTTCAAACCCCCCCCCACTCTCTTTGATGAAGCCCTCCACAGGGACATAAACGACTTCAGAACTGCACACCCCGAAGTCACACTACTCCAATATGTGGATGATCTGCTACTGGCAGCGGACACCAAGGAAAACTATGAGTCTGGGACCCAAGCACTATTATCCGAGCTTGCTCGGCTTGGATATAGGGCTTCTGCCAAAAGGCCCAAATTTGTCAGCAAGAAGTAATCTTCCTGGGTTATTCTCTTAGGGGTGGCAAATGATGGCTAACTGAGAACAGAAAACAAACCATTGTGCAGATACCACCCCCATCTAATAAGAGACAACTCAGAGAGTTTCTTGGGACTGCTGGATTTTGCAGGTGATGGATTCCTGGGTTCGCCTCTCTGGCTGCCCCTTTATACCCGCTGATAAAGTGGAATGCCCAATTCCAATGGACCCCTGAGCACCAACAAGCTTTTGATAATGTCAAAAAAAGGTGCTGCTATCTGCTCCGGCCTTAGCACTCCCAGATATAGATAAACCCTTCACTCTCTACATCGAGAAAAAGAAAGGAATAGCATGGGGAGTGTTCACTTAGACTTTGGGACTTTGGAAAAGGCCGGTAGCATTCTTATCAAAAAAACTGGACCCAGTGGCTACTGGGTGGCCCCGTTGCTTAAGAGCTATAGCAGCGGCAGCGCTTCTAATAAAAGATGCTCATTAATGAACGTTGGGACAGAAGCTATCCATTATAGCCCCCCATGCCCTGGAGAGCATCATCTGTCAACCTCCAGATAGGTGGCTATCAAACTCCAGAATAAACTACTACCAGAGCCTCTGGATTAGCAAAGACAGAATAACTCTTAGACCTTCTGCTCCACTCAACCTGGCTGCCAGAAGAATCATCAGGACCTGTCACTCATGAGTGTCAACACATACTGGCAGAGGTAACCAGTATAGGACGAGACTTGAAGGATCCAGCCACTGCCTCACCCTGAAGTCGTATGGTTTACGAAAGAGAGCAGCTTCCTCCAAGATGGTATGTGGTGGGCTGGAGCAGCAGTAGTTAGCAAAACTAATGTCATCTGATCCTCTGGTCTCCCAGAAGAGACATCAGTCCAAATGGCAGAACTGATTGCCCTTACGAAAGCATTGGAACTAGCAACAGGCAAAAGGGCCACCATATACACTGATAGCCACTATGCATTTGGCAATGCTAATGTGCACAGGGCTATTTACCAGCAAAGGGGGCTATTAACCTCCACTGGGAAAAAAATAAAGAACAAAGTTGAGATTCTCCACCTTCTCTCAGCAGTGAAGGGCACTAAGGAACTAGCTATAGTGCACTGTCCAGGGCACCAGAAGGGAAACGACCTCGTTGCAGTTAAAAACAGAAGGGCAGATGAGGAAGCTTAATTGGCAGCCCTAAACGGAGTGACTCTGTTAACTTTTTCCACACCAGGGGGATCAACATTCAGGAGACTTGGCCACACTGGAACATTCAGGCAACTTATCATCTGAGGAGACAGATGCAGAACTCTGGGACCCTACAGAGCCAAGTTTACAATTTCAAAAAGCCCACCTTTATGTCAAAGACGTACACTAGCTCACCCACTTAAGCTCAAAGAAGTTATAGGCACACTTAAAGGACGAAGAAAGGATTTTTTATTGACTGACTTACAGAGGAAAGAAATAGCTTAGAAGGTGACTAGAGCTTGTCAAGTCTGCCAATTAGTTAATGCTTACCCATCCAAGCTTCCTGCAGGGAAGCGCTTACGAGGAACCAGACCAGGACAATTTTGGGAAGTGGACTTTTCCTGAAATTAAGCCAGGAAGGTATGGACTTAAATATCCCCTAGTCTTTGTAGATACTCTTTCAGGATTGGTTGAAGACTTCCCCATGAAGAAAGAAACGGCTCAGACGGTGCTCAAAAAGATTCTAGAAGACATTTTTCCAAGGTTTGGCCTGCCTAAGGTAATAGGGTCCAATAATGGACCGGCATTTGTTGCCCAGGTAAGTCAGGGATTCACCAGGACCCTGAAGATTAATTGGAAGTTACATTGTGCTTATAGATGCCAGAGCTCAGGACAGGTAGAAAAAATGATTAGAACCATCAAAGAGAATTTAAAGAAATTAAGCTTGGAGACCTGCATAAAAAAAATGGACTATGCTCCTACCTTAAGCACTGTTTCGTGCAAAAAGTACACCCTCTGCCTCTTTGTGTAAACTCACCACTTATGAAATTCTCTATGGTGCCCCTCCTTTAGTAAGGGACCTAACCCCAACTCTGAGACTTAATGATTCCTTTCACACCCCCTTGCTTGACAGACTTAAAGCCCTTGAACAAACACAGCACCCAGCGATACCTGTGGAAACAGTTGGCCAGTGCTTATCAGCCTGGAGACGAGGGAACCCCACATCGATATCAAGAGGGAGTCTTCGTCTACGTGAGACGGCATCAGGTATCATCCCTGGAACGCCGCTGGAAAGGACAATACCAGGTGCTGCTTATAACACTTACAGTGGTGAAAGTGGATGGAATCACTTCCTGGATCCATGCCACCCATCTCAAGCCTGCGCCCTGTCCAGCCTCCGGCTGGAAACTGGAACAGACTGGTAACCCTCTCAAGTTGCGTGTCCGTCGTGTGGGTAAGGCTATGGATTCTTCCCCTGACCACCAGCAGTCCTAATCACCATCAGCCTGTTCAGCAACAATGGCAGCTATAAATCCTACTGGGCAAGTAGTGTGGTCTATTTCACATACAGCCCTCTTATGGACTTGGTGGCCATCTCTCTACCTGGACATTTGTCAGCTTGACATAGGCCTCTCTGACTGGGATCTCCCTGACATAGAGGACTTCACACAGATCCCACTCAAACCCAAACCAGGGCAACATAGACCACCTTACCCCATGAATTATGGATATCATCTTCCCCAGCTCAGGTGTAAACTAGCCAGTCTTGATTTTTATGTGTGCCCAGCTGATTTCTTAAGTCGCAAACAGGCCCAAACCTGTGGAGGACCCAGTGACTTTTATTTAAGATCTTGGGGTTGTGAACAAACGGGAGCTACATAGTTGAACCCAAACTCCGCAGACAGTATCATTCAGGTAGGAAAAAATGACACCTGGATTGATCCCAAGAAATGTGCCACTAGCCAAGTTGTGTCAAAAACTAGCTGAGGAAAGAATAGTCTATGTTACCCCCTCAATATAACTTTCACTTCCAAAAAAAGGGGCTACCTCAGAACAACATGGTCTATGGGAAATACATGGGAAATGCGATTCTATATTTATGGCCCTCGTTATGACTTTGGTCACTGGTTCACCATCCTGCTTAAAAAGGAAGAAAATCCCACAGCAATAGGGCCCAATCCCCTCAAGCCAGGAATTAAGCCTCCAAAACCTCCCATGCCTAGATCTACCAGAACCCCTCAACCATCTCATACTTCCCAGTTTCCATCTTTGCCTACTTCCCCAGTCCAGAGTACAGCTGACTCCTGCCCCTGGGAACTAATTAAAGGAACCTTAATTGTACTGAACTCCACACAGTCAGAACTCCTTGCATTTCAACCCATGTATTTGACAGCTTTGTAAATTATTGTTTAATGGTGCAGATACTTCCCAGGGTGGTTTATTATGATGCAGAATCATTTTAAGGTCTACTAGGGGGACAAACAACCTGATTTTGCTGGCATCCAGTGTCCCTTACTATAGCCATCCTATTGAGGATAGGAGCTGCTGCAGGAGTGGGTACAGGAACAGCTGCTATGATCCATGGGTCACAACAAATGGCCTGATTAGAAACAGCAATAGATCAAGACTGGAATACATTAGAGACCTCCATCACAGTGCTGTAGGAATCCTTAAACTCTCTCTCTGAAGTTGTTTTACAGGACAGGCGAGGATTAGACCTCCTCTTCATGAGGGAGTGGGGCCTCTGTGCTGCACTGAGAGAAGAATGTTGTTTTTATGCTGACCATACTGGAGTTGTAAAAGAATCCATGAGTAAATTGAGAAAATGCCTTGAAGAGCGCCAGAGAGAAAGGGAGATTCAACAAGGGTGGTTTGAGTCATGGTTTACCCAGTCCCCCTGGTTAACTACACTCCTATCAGGCTTAGCTTGACCCCTGATCATCCTTATGGTGTTGCTAACTTTGGGACCTTGTTTGCTTAACCGCATAGTTTCGTTTCTCCAGGCTCAAATTGGGCAGGAAAAACTCATGGTAATCAGACAGAAATACGCTCCACTGGCAGAAATAGAGTGTGAGACCCCGCAATAATTATGATTCATTACTTTTAAGATTAAATGTAGTAAGAAAAAGGAGTGGGAAATGAAAGAATAAAAGAAATTAAAATTGAAACATAAAGAACCAGGTTTTGTAAAGTTTCCAAGCTGCACTCAGAACCTGAAATTCCTGTGGCAGTTAAGACAATTCCCGGAACTGCCAATTAGATGTGTGTTGAAATCTTCCCTGACCACCTAGTTGCTAAACAACCCCTTCCCAGAAACCGTGCAGCTCATCACGTATACATCTCAGGGCTTCAACCAATCAGTTTAAACGTATACCCCTTCTCAGGGCTAACCAATCACCCCCTGTCCGACCTCTTCCTGCCAATGAATGTGCTAATCATGTTTTTGGGTTGTTATTTGATTTTCCCGTGGTATGTTGATTTGCTAAAGGAGGCTATGATGTATGCAAAGTCCCTGCCCTCTCTAAAGAATGTAAATAAACTCTGCTCAAGTTGTTTTTGGGGCTCTTTGTTCTTTGCTCCTCTGAAGTTAGCTCTGAGCCGCAGCATGCTGGACGCCCAATAAACCTTTTGCTGTGGCATGAGACAGTCTCTTGGTGGTCTTTTCCTCCGACTTTTGACCGACCTTTTTACCTATGAAGGACCTGAGAGAGCAAAAGTCAAATCCATGTCAACTTCCATGTCAAACATCCTGGTCAGAATGAAGGAATGTGTCTGAATCAGCCTCTCTCTTCTTAATGTAGATTAAATGGACCAAACCAGGCCTGTGTACAGAGCTGTTCCCAGATGCCTATGGTTGATATACCATTCTAACTTGTGAAAGTGTCACAGGAAGTAGGGGCAGCCTCCATCTCATGGGACCTTTGGAAGCAACTGTTAGAACAAAGTGGTTTTCCATCACAGTGACCTCATTCAGTTCCTGAAGGAAGTGACCTACCACACTTCCTTGGTGATGGAACTTTCTGAACTTGGGATCCAGGAAGCCATGCACCCAGAGCAAGTCTTAGTTTCAGTCCCAGTGGTCTCAATTGTTTGAATTTACCAAAGACAGAGTCAGTGTTTCTTGGTACCTACTTATGTGATGATGGCCAAATTTCAGGAGAGCTCTGAAGAGTGGCTTTTTCTGAGAAAGCAGGTAGTGGCTCAACCATGGCTCCTGACAACTTCTAAAAGTTTGAAAAGAAGACCAGATCTGAGATTGGACAGGCCATTTTGTGGGAACATATTATGGCTCACCAGTCAGAGGACACTCAGGATAGTCACAGCCATACTTGGGGGAAGGAGGTGCCGTTGTGGGTGTCGGTGTGAGTTTGTGGTTTTGTCTCATGTTCTGAGAATAGGTAGGAATGGCGGTTTGTAGGTTTGGACTGGAAAGTTTCTAGAAAGTCGTTTGACAACACGAGTGTTTCTATGTCTGTGTATCCCACTGTATCCGTGGTTGTAGACATTTGAAATGCGAATGCATCAATGGTTGTGTCCTGTCTAGTATAAAGCTTCCCAGCATTCTTCCCACCCAATTTAAAAATGGAGTGCGGCTTGCCTAATGGATGGTGAACAGCTACTATCTTCCTAAGTTCCTCTTTTCTTCCTGAATACTGGCCACTCTCCAGAGTATCCTCATGGTTTTGTTTCCAAGATATGTACCACGTCCAAGCTCTGTTACATGACCATGTACTGGATAGCTGAAGGGAATGCGAGCATCTCAGAAAACTCAGATATCAGTGTGACCAGTAATGTCTCAGTGGAGAAACCCTGCTTTGGGCCATTTTCTTACTTATGATTCTATTACCCTTAATGTCAGGAAGGTCTTTGCCTCAGGCCACCCTTTTGTGAAGCCTGAAGAAAACAGTTTTCAAATGGAAATGAATGGGCATCACCTGTGGCTCTTTGCTTAATTGCTTTCGAAAAGGATGTGTCTGAAACAGCCACTTGGCCCGGTGGGGTGGCAGTGGCTTAGATTCTCAGCACCTGATGGATCTAAAGAAAGTTTCCAAGTGTGCATCCAAAACCAAAATGGCCAAAAGAGCAGTCATTGTGGATGAAGTCTCTCACTTTCCTCTGTAAGCTTCCTGAGCTAAATCAAGTGAGAATAGGGATCATTTGGGTCAAATCATTTCTTCAAATCCCTGCAGAGCCTAGCTGATAGGGGCTTGGGTTTTCTATGATACCAATTCACATAAAGAATCTATACCAGACAGTCATTAGGCCTCAAATTGGAGAAGCAGATCAGATATAGGGCAGGCCTATTTGATCACTCTTGGTTCACAGCAAGGGTGTCCAGGCCACCCTGACTTTAGGCAAATGAGGGGCAAGGGTGCTTATTTTGAACAGTGTATTGGGCTGTGCCCTTCATGGAAACCTCCAGCCAGAGTTTACGATGAGTGTCTATGTGGAAGAAGATGAGGAGCATGTGGGAGTGTTTTAGTTTTAATTGTGGTCATTTGTGTGGTGGTTGTAAGAGATGCCTGGGTCCACCTGGGCTTGAACTCTGGTGTGATTCCTCTTAGAGAATGCGTTATGGAACTGACTTCAGAGAAGTATCGCCATGAATTGTGTTGGGATTTTAGGAGGCCACACATGAGAGTCGCCCTTGGACACCGAGATCTAAGCCCAGAGTGGCTTTCCACA
The DNA here is from genome assembly GCF_048772815.1 of Callospermophilus lateralis. NCBI lineage: Eukaryota > Metazoa > Chordata > Mammalia > Rodentia > Sciuridae > Callospermophilus > Callospermophilus lateralis. The sequence goes on from NW_027514364.1 coordinate 7,980, forward strand.
GAGCACTGGGAATCTCAGCCAGGATATTACATGATTTTTTTTCTGAAAGACTTGGAAGCCATAGTTGAGAGTCAAAACACACATGGACCTTACATTGTAGACCTCAATGGGGCTGGCTTCATGTGACCTTTTGGCCAGTCTTTGGGAACCCTTGCCTGTGAGAGTTCTCTAGATTATTCATTGAAATGTGCTTCCTCTAAATTTAATGGTTCCTTAATGAATTGAAACCCACAGTTTCTCCAACTTCGTCTTTGAAAATGGCTAGATAAATACCATGAAATTTTTGAACTTCCCATGGCCACCTGCCACTGGAGAACCTTTGGATGTACAGTTGCTGATCCTGAGTGTACCAGACAGTGCCTTGATTGACTGGGTTTTATGAAAATGGTGTAGAACAGAGATGCCAGTATGTTGGGGCCTGCTGAGTAGTGGGCCAAAAGCTGTTGTGTGCAGCTGTGTGATAAAACATCTGTGGTCGGGACATGTGATTCTGCCATTGACTTCCAAATGACTTGTGGCTGACATGTTACAGACAGGAATCACTTATATGTCTGAAACCTCTCCATAAAAGGCATTTTGTTATATGGAGACGTTTCAGGGCAATGTTCAGAATCAGGTTGCTATGGTCAAAGGGTCAAGCTATGTGGGATAGAAGCCTGGTTGGTGCATTCTCCTGCAGACCCTGACCCACCACACGTGACAGGACTCCCTACATCACTGTGTACCAGTTGAAGTCATTGTATTTCATGAGGCAAATACCAAACTCCCAGTGCAGTAGAAAGAAACACCATGAAAAGTGGAGGATGACCAAGTGGCTTCACAGTCCACATGCGGAGACACTTAGCTTTCAGTGGCCACAGTTTACCTACAGAGAGAAGTCAGCACTGCTTCCTCATGTTCTTTGGAAAAATTGAAACAATATCCTCCAGGTCTCATAGATGTAGACCCAGCTTTGATGGTCTCATTTGAATGGAAGCTAAAGCTTCTGACAACAACATATATGTCGAGTGCCCATCGTCAAAGGCAGTTTCTCAAGAAGTCTTTAGTCCGGCAGAGCTCCAGGTTTGTGTAGTGTTTACCTTTTAGACCAGGTTGCAAGAAAAGACCACTGTCTCCAATTAAAATCAGATTAAAGCAAGCTTATTATTTCCACCACCCTGGCTGCCTCTCCCTCCCAAAACGTTGGGAACAGGAGAGCAGCCCAGCTTTATAGCCCAGAAAGTTACACAAAAGTGGGGTTAAAAATAACAGAATTCTGACAAGCATCACACTAATGGTATTTTACATTTTTGTTTGCTGGCCCCAACATCAGAATTTATGAGGACCATTAGAGCCTCAGAGAGTGTCGTCTGGCCAAGGAAGGCCAATATTTATGAGGTGTCAACAAAGTTTCAGAGAGGGCTGTTATCTGGTCAGAGAGCCAGGCATGGGTGAGTTCAAGGCACGGGCAGGCTTTCCAAGCAGGTTCAGATCTTGCTGCAATTTATAGTTAAGCCAAAATTATCTTTTCACGGCTTTGTGGCAAGATGGCTGCCAATTTTAATAAAAGATCAGGTTGGGTCAATCATTCCCCCCTTTTCTAATGTGTTTTTTTCATATATTTGATTGGGTAGGAAGAGCACTGTGGGAATTTTAATCCCTCAGGTAATAGTCTCCCGATTTTTTGAACTCACCCAAAAACAGGTCTCCCTGATTTTACCTGACTTAATTAATTACTTATATTGATATTCTATTTATTTTTGTCTCCATTGTTGTAAGAAGAGAGGCGCCACTCATTTAGACTTCTTCTGAGCTGAGAGAGGGTGACGTGAGGGGGCACCGCCTGAGGGACATTAGTCGCCTTTTAGAAGTCAGTTAGGTTTGAAGTCTGGATGGGGAAGAACAGGTAGTAAAGTCATCTGGGAATGGGTTCTTCTATGAGAGAAACAAAAAAACATGAGTACTTAATAAATGTTGCAGCAGCTGGAACATGTCACTGTATAGAAGTTCCCTCACCAGTCTTTAATATCCCCAGTTATCAGGACTGTCAACTTAATATTTAACTTTTAGTGTTACATTTGTCCCTCCCCATAAGATTCAGTTTAATAATTTAATGTCATCTGATCTTGCAAAATATTTTTACTAGTATGACCTCTGTGTCTAATAGAGAAACCTTTAATTCTCTTACTCATTGCTGGATAATCATACTAACAAATACCAAGCCTATGTGTTTAGGATAAGAATATCTGTAGGCCTTCAACTAAAAACTTCTGCCACTGGCAGATAATCTTGATAGCCTCTTTTTATAGTTATCAGGCATTCCTGTCTGAGAATCCTTCTTTGTAGCCTCCAGTCTTACTTATTTTGGGAGGCTAACATAAAGTGTATACCTTAAAATATTATTATTACTATTATTATATAAAATGCCCAGAAATGGCTGTAATTTGTTTTTAACTGTCTTTTCTAAGTGTTTAAGATGAAGCAGTCAAACTGACTTTTGTTTCTATCTATTCTGAACAGTCAGCTGAGATTTTATGGGAGTCATTCCTGGGGAAACTTGAGAGCAGCTTCTCAGTTCTGCTAGTCCCATTTGCGCTAGGTGGGTCCAGGTCTTGCTTGACCATGTGGCTTCCCTCGGAAGCATCAGGGATGTTTCCCTTCTCTGATGACTCTCCTCTTCTTAGCAAATGCACTGATTGGCTTTCTGTTCTCCAGTGGTCTCATTAATCTCCCTGATCAGGAGGTTATGCGGTTCAGAGTTGCAAAGCTCTTTAGAGAAGTCCGCTGTTCCCTGGATACAGACTGACTCAGAGGGCAAGAGCCAAATATTGGTTTTCTTGTCCCTTTTCATATAAATTTAATTTTAAATCCTAATCTTAAACATCCATCAAATAAATTTTAACAGACTTATATAAAGAATACTGGGCTTTAATGTCTATAATTTAAAATTATTTATCTTTTTATTATTTGGGATCTGTATTATTCTGTCTGTCTTGTAGGTGATGGCTAATTATCTTAAATTAACCAATGTTGTGTTCTTAAAGCAACACTGCTGTAAAACACTAACAGGGAATCTTTATATCACCCATAAGGAAATTACAAAATAAAATTAACAACAGTAAACAAACTTAGTTTGTGTAATAGCTTCCCTAAAATTTTTGGCTGAGTTATACATTATATCCTCTGTTTGAGATGCTAGTAATGTTGACAGGAAAAAAAAAACTTTTGAAAATAACTTTAAATGAAATAACATCTGACCTACTGCTTTCGCAGTCATTCTCACATAATAAGATGGGACACAGAGCCTTATCTCAGGTAAGGCAGGGCTCTTTATTAATCTTAAGTGTTTTAATTCTAAAGCTAATCTTTGTTTTTTAAATATCATTTTACAAAGTTTACATAAATTATTTGAGGTCACATGAACATTAGCTAACACCGTATGATATAGCTTTTAAAACATGAATTAAAAAAAGGCTGAAAGTTTTTAACCTTTACATAGATTAGGCTCTCATTAACTTGAAATACATTTAAATTGTTCCCCAATATAAAAAGTAACATAAAAGTTTACATATCTTATTGACAACAGGTAAATAAATCCTATATATATATATATATATATATATATATATATATATATATATATTTTACCATACAACTTCAGAACACCACCTTGATATAATGCTCTTTTAAAGTTTCTACCTTACAGACTTGTATACCTGGAAGATATGAGCACATTAATAGCATCACAATTGCATTGATGTTTCTACATTAACCAAGTTTAGCTTTTAAAGAAATGGCAGTACAGTGCTCTAAAATAACAGTTCTTATTTAATCAGTTGTTTAATTTTTATGGTTGCTTGCTCTAGAAAAATAAAACTTAATAACCACAATGTTATGGGTAAAATTATGTTTTGAGAAATTTTTGTCTCTTTAACACATGACTGATTTTTACAATCTTATACAGACTTTAGGACAAACTTATACAGACCTTAGTAAATCAGTCAGATATCTAACAAAAGTACTCATGAATGAGTAATCCCATATCAAATTTACTTTACTTATTTATCAAAATATTAAACAAATGTATTGAACAGTGTACCATTTTTTGTTGAAGAAAAAGTTCTAGAACCAAGGCATATTAGGCCTTTTGTCGGCATTAATATTTTATTAGATTTTTGAACACCTAGAAAAACTTGTAAGGTTAAATTTAAAGACATTTATTTTTATCTGTTTATCCAATTTAAATTGCACCAATTAAATCATGAGAATTTAAGATCTTTGGATCCACGTTTCAAAATTTGTTTATATGAGTGCTTTTTTTATGAGTGCTCCTTATATGTGTTAATTTGTATAACATATATATGATATAGGGATATATGTATATATAGACATACAACACTAACAAAAGTGTGCACACATAATAATAGTAAAGGCCTTGTAGCTTTTTGCAGTTGAAATCTCCATTGCAATGTTTCAAAAACTCCACTGTTGGTCAAAGATAGAGCTGATCAGAAAAACATTAACCTAGGTCTGTAGGATCAAAATCATGAGCTCAAAAAAAGAATACAGAATCTAAGGAAAAAAATAAGAGTCCTAGAAAAAATGACTGGCCAGTAATTAGTAAATACCATACAATTTACCTTTTTTCCTGCCTTAGGCCTCAGATCAGTCTCCTACTGAGCTTGCAGGCTTCTTTCATTTGCATTTCAACAAAAGTCCTTGCTGAGGTCTGAAAGGAGCAGGGTAAAACTGCTATTCTGAGCAGACACCTCAGGCCTAAGGCATTTTAACCATAATTTTGAGGTTCGGATGTTGAAAATTATGATACAATTTTAAGATGAAATTCACAAAATTTTATATCTTTACATCTTGTTTTGTCAACAGATACCATAATATGATTTACTATCCTTGTCCAAATTAATGCACTGGTACACACTGTGATATTTTCTCAGTCTACCCAATTCAAAATTGGTGAAAAATAAAACTGAATGTTTGGGAAGTTACTTGCCAACTTGGAAGTAGAGTGCTTTAGTTTTCCATCCTAAGCATTTAAGTTATCTGGCATGAATTAACTGAAATCATAAACTAAACAATTACCTAAACCCGACTTTTAACTGCAAGATTGAGCAATGCTACAAAAACCCATCCAGATACCAGATTGTTACAATAAAACACCATCATTTAGACACACATTGAACTAATATCATTCCCAAGAAACAATTTATAATATCAGCACATTATTGCACATGTCTTAAAGGGCCAGAAACAAAGACACAAGACAGACAGAAAGGAGCTCCAGACTATGGCTGATAGACAGAAGCCTTAAAAACAGAGCTGATAAGAGAAAAATCTCCTACACCAGTGGCAGGATAGATGTCCTCACAAGGGGATCAGATGTTTTCACAGACGGCAACCTGAAATGTAATATCAAGGGTTTCCATGGTGACTTTACTGCATTTAGTGTCTCCTTTTTCTTTTTCTTTTTTTTAAGAAGACAGAGGTGGCATAATCCTTACAGTGCAGGGAACGAAGGAAGGAATTCCCTGAAGCAACAGGGCTTTGGTAGATCCTGGGAGTCCCTCAGTCCCTCCTTTTACTTATAGGATTAACTCCTCTGGTTTGGTTCCACCCCAATCTCGCTCCATCTCCTAACATTTCAGTAGTCAGCTCTCAAAAAGTTCCAGGGTCGGGGGGTTATCAAAATTTGTAACTTAAATTTCGGTTTCTGACCTTGAAGCGAATTAATACCTGTTTAATAATGAGGACAGGGTTTGAGAAAAATAAAAAGGGAGGTTTACTGCTTTGCTAACAAAGCAGAGACACAGGGGACTCTGCCCAAAGGTTGTGACTCTCTTGAACTGGAGCAACAAGGGGTTTTAAAGGAGTTTCCATTGTTAACCTGGGAGATACTCTGTTCTTTGGTGGCCAGCAGGCATTGCCCTCTGCAGTGGGTGAGTTCCAGGCTGCCAGCTAGGGGCTTCTCTCATCCTGCTTAACAAAGGGGGGTAAACTTCAACACAGTTTTTTAGAACACAGTCCAAAGGGTGTAAGGCTTACTTGCTTTATTACCCATTTTTACGTCCAATATCTTTAAGTTTTTACCACAGAAATCACACAACAAAATGCACAAAAACAAACAAACAAGAAAACATATAGAACACAGAACAAAACACAAAGAAACAGAAACCTGGTGAAGATACAGAAAAACAGAGGAGCAATGAAATGTCTTGCTGAAGCTCCGGGGTAGGAGCTCCTGCGTGCCCGGCTGCACCTTTCTACCCTTTCAGAGAAATTCCATACAGAACAGAACAGAGGACAGAACAATTCTTGTTACTGTCCTGGACAGGAGTACATGTGAGCCTCCCCAGGCCACCTCTCTGTCATCAGAAGACATCTCCCTTAACCGGATATCAGATGTTATAAAGGCACCACCTACCTATGGAGGCCTCCTCCACCAGGTGCTTGCTAATAGTTTTAGTGCGATGGTTCACTGCAGTGCTCCCTGGACCAAATGCTCACTCCAAGGCTTTGGAACTTGGCTCTCCAGCCCTGAGCCCTGGAGGAAAGGCCAGAGTCAGAATTTCCAGCAGTCTGGTCTTATGATCTGGTAACGTCATCTCCCTGGGGAACTCCAAAATGTTAGACCAGGATGCAAGAAAATACCACTGACTCCAATTAAAATCAAATTAAGGCAAGCTTATTAGTTCAACCGGCTAGGCTGACTCTCCTTCTCAAAACGGCTGGAAAAAGACAGCATCCCCACCTTTCCTACACCCCAGCTTTATAGCCCAAAAAGTTACACAAAAAGGGAGTATCAGAAAACAGAACTTTGACAAGCATCACACTAATTGTAGTTTACATTTTTTATTTGCTGGCCCCAGCATCAGAAATTATGAGGACCATTAGAGCCTCAGAGATGGTCGTTGTCTGGCCAGGGAAGGCCAATATTTATGAGGTTTCAGTAAGGTTTCAGAGAGGGCTGTGATCTGGTCAGTAAGACAGGCATGGGTGAGTTCAAGGCATGGGCAGGCATTCCAAGCAGGTTCAGAATTTGCAGTAATTTATAGTAAAGCAAAAATTATCTTTCCATGGCTTTGTGGCAAGATGGCTCCCAATATTAATGAAAGATCAGGTTGAGTGATCACGCCTGTCCCTTCCTTTTGGAAACTCCTCTACCACCTCCAAGGTTGTGAACTCCTGAGCATTTTCCATTCCAGATAAGTATTCACAGAATGTCTAACTCTTCTCCTCTAATTGTGTCTTACTTGGGGCAAAGGTAATGTCAAAGCATTGTTCTGGATGAGAGTGGGAAGATTATTGTATATCACATATTTGCATACACATTGGATTCATTTTCCAATTTTCCATTTGAAATACTGAATTCCTGGCACTAACCCATACCCTACTAGACTCTGACTAATAATCCTAATATGATGGTGAAACATAACCCAAGCAGAATAGAAATACAAGCCGTTCAGAGGAGGCATGGTGTGTAGTTGGAATTGCCTTTTGCATTATATAGTATAGGAGCTATAAATCTAGTCAATTTTTTGTTGAAATAATTCTACATGTGTTTTTAAAGTTAACAAAAATGGGAATCCTGTCTCCCTTTCTCTGTAGCACATGTATTTTTATATGCACATAGAGAATCCTACCTGGTATCACACGTACATACTTGTGAGGTGGCTGAATTGGCAGATACAAATTGTGAGAAGAGATCACTACTCCTAAACGCTGTTCAAACTGAAAATTCAACCTATGGGTGAGCTTCCTAGTTCAATAGCATTATACATAAATCCATGTTCAGTAAAATGAATATTTTTGCATCTGTGGATTATATATATTTCATGATGAATTTCGATTGGCATATATATTGCTACTTTTTTTCTTTTTTTGGTTGTTCAAAACGTTACAAAGCTCTTGACATATCATATTTCATACATTAGATTCAAGTGGGTTATGAACTCCCATTTTTACCCCAAATAAAGATTGCAGAATCACATTGGTTACATATCCACATTTTTACATAATGCCCTATTAGTTAATGTTGTATTCTGCTACCTTTCCTATACTCTATGATCCCCCCTCTTTCCCCCTCCCATCTTCTCTCTCTACCCCATCTACTGTAATTAATTTCTCTCCTTGTTTATTTTCCCATTCCCTTCACAACCTGTTATGTGTAATTTTGTATAACAATGAGGGTCTCCCTTCATTACCATGCAATTTCCCTTTTCTCTCCCTTTCCCTCCCACCTCATGTCTCTGTTAATGTAAATCTTTTCTTCCTGCTCTTCCTCCCTGCTCTGTTCTTAGTTGCTCTCATTATATCCAAGAAGACATTTGGTATTTGTTTTTAGGGATTGGCTAGTTTCACTAAGCATAATCTGCTCTATTACCATCCATTTCCCTGAAAATTCCATGATTTTGTCATATTTTAGTGCTGCGTAATACTCCATGGTGTATAAATGCCACATTTGTTATCCATTCATCTATTGAAGGGCATCTAGGTTGGGTCCACAGTGCAGCAATTGTGAATTGTACTGCTAAGAACATCTATGTGGCAGTATCCCAGAGTTACACTATTTTAAGGTCTTCAGGAAATAGTCCAAGAAGGGCAATAGCTGGGTCAAATTGTGGTTCCATTCCAAGCTTTCCCAGGAATCTCCATACTGCTTTTCAAATTGGCCGCACCAGTTTGCGGAACAGCTCTCCTCATAGGCCTCATTTGGTCCATCTTCTCTACATTAAGAAGAGAGAGGCTTACTCAGACACAACCCTTCATTCTGACCAGGTTTTTTGCCAGGTTGTTTTGGTCTTTCAGGTCTTTCATAGCTGCCTACATCTTCTCCAGGGATCAAATATGCATGGACCTTTGAGTTTCTCAGTAGGTGGCAGATCCCCTACATTGCTGTATTGCAAGACGAACCCTGTCCCTTCTCTTTTGTAAAGTTAGATTGAGGGAACAGTGTATGGTTAGGGTTAATAACATGTTCAATTTGGGTTCGGAATCATTCTGATTGATGAATAATGGTATTGGGAACCTGCGATATTTATAAAACTATAGAGGTGAAATATAAGTATAAAAACAGAAATCTAGGTAAGATTTGTAGCCCAGAAGGGAATGAGGCCCTTTATTGGGATACTTAGCTTTTAATTATGTTCTGCACGTTTGTCTCAGATAAATTGATAATCAATGGCATAGGACCTTGTACCTTGGAAGATTGATTGTAGAAGAGAACATCCACTCAAATTTGGATAGTCGGTAGGATTAGGAAGAGAGTCGGTAGGTTTAGGAAGAAGAGTGAGTATAAAATTTGGATCAAATGTTCTTTAGCAATACGGTTTCATTTACACAGTGAATGTAAATGTCAGCACATGCGAAGAGTCAGTCACAATGATGAACTGCAGAAAATATAGGAAAGAAGATATCAATAGAGACATTACAAAATCAGGCAATTGTAAAGTGAATGATAGGTTTACACATTTTCAACAGGATCGAGATTGAATACATAATTTTAGGAAGAAACAAATATGTAGTCACCAATATAAATGACATTTGAAAGCATTATGCAAACTGGAAATGGATGTTTTTAGTAATCCATATTCAACTTCCATTTAGGATTTGGTGAAATCATAAGTGTGACCTTTGCATTTTGTGCCCAGAAAATTATTGTGATAAAATATATATGTAGATCATGTGACATGAGTATTTTTTCCACCATTTCTGTGAGCAATATTTTAAGACATATAAATTAGTATTGGGGGTACAAAGTGGTGTACCCTGTGTCTATGAATATAGAGATAATGCATGAATAGAACATACTGTAAATAAATAATATAACTGATTCCACTTTAAATAATGGATTGAATTGTTATCTGAAAATATATAAGAAATCATATATTGACATACAATCAATAATTCCAACCAGTTATATATCTAATTGTCATCTTAGGGTTATTGTTTATCATGAAGTGTGTGTGAGTTTTGCTTAAAAAGTGATTATGGAAGTCGAAAATAATGTGTTTGGAAAGAAGTCTCATGAAATTACCAGTCAAGAAATATGGAGGAATCCATGTGTTCTGAAGCAGGAAGTGATTGAAAGTGAAACAAATGCCTATAAATTTGCTAAATTGTCGATGAAATATATATCCTGTGATGTGCATAAACTGAGGAAATAGTATGTACCAGTGTTGAATAAAAATGAACGTCAAAGTACACATCATGTACCATTGGAATCTACTTGCATTGATGTTAAACTGGGTCAGTTACTGTAAAAATATTAGGATTCGCGTGCATCACTCACCGAAGTTAGTTTTCTTTTTTTTTAATTTTTATTTATGCTTGTTCAAAACATTACATAGTTCTTGATACATCATATTTGTCACTTTGATTCAAGTGGGTTATGAACTCCCATTTTTACTCCGTTTACAGATTGCAGAATCACATCAGTTACACATGCATTGATTCACATATTGCCATACTAGTGTCTGTTGTATTCTGCTGCCTTACCTATCCTCTACTATCCCCCCTCCCCTCCCCTCTCCTCCCCTCTTCTCTCTCTACCCCCTCTACAGTAATAAATTTCTCCCCCTTGTATTATTTTTCCCTTTCTTCTTGTATGTAATTTTGTATAACCCTGAGGGTCTCCTTCCATTTCCATGCAATATCCCTTCTCTCTCCCTTTCCCTCCCACCTCTCATCCCTGTTTTAATGTTAATCTTCTTCTCATCCTCTTCATACCTATTCTGTTCTTAGTTAATCTCCTTATATAAAAGAAGACATTTGGCATTTGTTTTGAAGGGATTGGGTAGCTTCACTTAGCATAATCTGCTCTAGTGCCATCCATTTCCCTGCAAATTCTATGATTTTGTCATTTTTTAATGCAGAGTAATACTACATTCTGTATAAATGCCACATTTTTTAATCCATTCATCTATTGAAGGGCATATAGGTTGGTTCCACAGTCTTGCTATTGTGAATTGTGCTGCTATGTACATCGATGTAGCAGTGTCCCTGCAGCATGCTCTTTTTAGGTCTTTAGGGAATTGACCGAGAAGGGGAATAGCTGGGTCAAATGGTGGTTTCATTCCCAGCTTTCCAAGAAATCTCCATACTGCTTTCCAAATTGGATGCACCAATTTGCAGTCTCACCAGCAATGTACAAGTGTACCTGTTTCCCCACATTCTCACCAACACTTGTTGTTTGACTTCATAATGGCTGCCAATCTTACTGGAGTGAGATGGTATCTTAGGGTGGTTTTGATTCACCTTTCTCTGACTACTGGAGATGGTGAGCATTTTTTCATGTACTTGTTGATTATATGTCCTCCTCTGAGATGTCTGTTGAGGTCCTCGGCCCATTTGTTGATTGGGTTATTTGTTATCTTATTGTTTAATTTTTTGAGTTCTTTGTATACTCTGGATATTAGGGCTCTATCTGAAGTGTGAGGAGTAAAGATTTGTTCCCAGAATTTAGGCTCCCTATTTACCTCTCTTATTGTTTCTTTTGCTGAGAAAAAACTTTTTGCTTTGAGTAAGTCCCATGTGTTGATTCTAGTTATTAACTCTTGTTATTAACTCTTGTGCTATGGATGTCCTATTGAGGAATTTGAAGCCCGACCCCACAGTATGTAGATCGTAGCCAACTTTTTCTTCTATCAGACGCCATGTCTCTGTTTTGATATCAAGGCCCTTGATCCATTTTGAGTGAACTTTTGTGCATGCAAGAGAAAGGGATTCAGTTTCATTTTGTTACATATGGATTTCCAGTTTTTCCAGCACCATTTGTTGAAGATGCTATCCTTCCTCCATTGCATGCTTTTAGCTCCTTTATCAAATAGAAGATTGTTGTAGCATTGTGGATTAATCTCTGTGTCCTCCATTCTGTACCATTGGTCCACCCGCCTGTTTTGGTACCAGTACCATGCTGTCATTGTTACTATTGCTCTGAAATTTAGTTTGAAATCTGGTATCGCTATACCGCCTGATTCACACATCCTGGTTAGAATTGCTTTTGCTATTCTGGATCTTTTATTATTCCATATGAATTTCATGATTGCTTTCTCTATTTCTACAAGAAATGCCGTTAGGATTTTGATTGGCATTACATTAAACCTATAGAGAACTTTTAGGAATATCACCATTTTGATGATATTAGTTCTCCCTATCCATGAACAGTGTATATTTTTCCATCTTCTAAGATCTTATTCTACTTCTCTTTTTAGGGTTCTGTAGTTTGCATTGTATAAATCTTTCACCTCTTTTGTTAGGTTGATTCCCAAGGATTTTAGTTTTATTTTTTGAGGATATTGTGAATGGAGTGTTTTTTTTTTTCTCATTTCCGTTTCAGAAGTTTTGTCACTGATATACAGAAATGCCTTTGACTTATGAATGTTGATTTTATATCCTGCCACATTGCTGAAATCATTTCTTACTTCTAGTAGTTTTTTTTGTAGACCCTTTTGGTCTTCTATATATTGAATCATATCAGCTGCAAGTAGTGATAATTTAAGTTATTCTTTTCCTATTTTCATGCCTTTTATTTCTTTCATCTGTCTAATTGCTCTGGCCAGTGTTTCGAGAACTATATTGAATAGAAGTGGTGGTAGAGGACATCTCTGTCTTGTTCCAGATTTTAGAGGGAATGCTTCAATTTTTCTTCATTCAGAATAAGGCTAGCCTGAGGCTTAACATAGATAGCTTTTACAATGTCGAGGTAAATTCCTGTTATCTCTAGTTTTTCAAATGTTTTGAACATAAAGGTATGCTAAGGGTCTATCCTTCTTATTTATTTTTTGCAGAACCAAGCTTTAGTTTTGTAATTTTTTCAATAGTTTCTTTTGTTTCAATTTTGTTGTTTTCCGCTCTGATTTTAGTTATTTCTTGCCTTCTGCTACATTTGCTGTTGTTTTGCTCTTCCTTTTCTAGGGCTTTGAGATGAAGTGTGAGCTCATTTATTTGTTGTTCTTTCCTATTTTTGAGGAATGACGTCAAGGTGGTGAATTTCCCTCTTAAAACACCTTTCATTGTGTCCCATAGACTCCGATATGTTGTTTCTGTATTTTCATTTATCTTGAAGAATTTTTTGATTTTCTCATTTATGTCTTCTGTAACACATTAATCATTCAGTAACATGTTGTTCATTTTCAATGTGATGTAGGATTTTTCCTTCCTTCTTTTTCATTGGTTTCCAGATTCATTCCATTATAATCCAATAAAATTCATGGTATTAAGTCCACCCTTTATATTTACTGAAGGTTGCTCTATGGCATAATATATGGTCTATTTTTTAGAAGGATCCATGTGCTGCTAAAAAATATTATATCCACTTGATGATGGTTGATATATTCTATATATGTCAGTTAAGTCTATGTTATTGATTGTGATATTGAGTTCTATAGTTTCTTTATTCAACTTTTATTTGGAGGATCTGTCCAATGGTGAGAGAGGTGTGTTGAAGTCACCCATAATTATTGTGTTGTGGGCTATTTGATTCTTGAACTTGAGGAGAATTTGTTTTATGAACGTCACAGCACCATTTAATGGTGCGTAAATATTGATAATTTTTATGTCTTGTTGGTGAATGGTTCCTTTTAACAGTATATAATTTCCTTCATTATCCCTTTTGATTAAATTAGTCTTGAAGTCGATTTAATTCGATTTGAGGATGGCCACCACTCCTTGCTTATGAGGACCGTGTGCATGGTATATTTTTTCCCAACCTTTCACCTTCAGCCTGTGTATGTCTTTTCCATTCAGATATGTCTCCTGGAGGCAACATATTGTTGGATTTGTTTTTTGAATCCAAGTTACAAGCCTATGTTGCTTTATTGGAGAGATTAAGCCATTAATGTTTAGTGTAACTATTGATATATGGTTTCTACTGCCAGCCATGTTTGAATATTTATCGCTTTTTAAAATTTACTTTGTTTCCCCATGATTAGCTTTTCCCCCGCCCTCTGTCATTACTGAGGCACTTCCCACTGATGGTTTTGGTTGTTGTTTTTCATTTCTTTCTCGTGTAGTGTTTTGCTCAAGACACTTTGCAATGGTGGTTTTCTGGCTGCAAATTCTTTTACCTTTGTTTATCATGAAAGATTTTTATTTCGTTGTCGTACCTGAAGCTGAATTTTGCTGGATACAGAATTCTTGTTTGGCATCCATTGTCTTTCAATGTTTGAAATACGTTGTTCCAGGATCCTCTCACTTTCAGTGTCTGTGATGAAAAATAGGTTGCTAACCTTATTGGTTTACCCCTGAATGTAATCTTCCTCCTTTCTCTTGAAGCTTTTAAAGTTTTCTCTTTGTTCTGTATATTGGATAGCTTCATAACAATGTGTCTTGGCGTTGCTCTACTGTGATTTTGTGTGCTCTGTGTCCTGTAAGCATCTTCAATTTGTATATCCATTTCCTTTTTTATTTCTGGAAAATTTTCATTCCCATAGTTTGAATCTCTGTACCTTCCTCTATCCAGATGACTCATAAGTTTGGTTTTTTTATGTTATACCATATCTCTTGGATGTTTTTCTCGTGATTTTTTACCAGCCTTTCTGTGTTGGCTAGACTCTTTTCAAGATGATATATTTTGTCTTCATTATGTGACATTCTGTCTTCTACTTGCTCCACACGGTTAGTGATACTCTCAATTGAGTTTTTAATTTGGTTTATCGTTTCCTTCATTTCTAGAAATATTCTTTGAATATTTATAATCTCTATCTCCTGATAAAGAAGATTAACTTCTTCTTTTATCTGTTTATGTAATTCATTTTCAATGTGTTCTTTCACTGTATTTATTTGCTCTCTCGTATCCTCTTTAAGGTTCCATTTCATCTGTCTAAGGTATTCCTTGAGTTCTTTATATGACCATTTTTCTGATAATTCTAGGTCCTCCTGAATATTTAGGTTATCCTTCATTGTTTGTACTCCTTTTCTTTCTTGCTTTTTGATGCTGCTCATGTTACTTCTTGTTCTGTTTGAGTGCTGAGTTACTTCTTATTCTTATAAATTTATTTGAAGCTTGGGAGGAAAGATATTAGAAGGGATGGGAAGAAGTCACTAAAGAGAATGAGAATAGGCAGGTAGAATTCAAGGATGGGGGAATAAGAAAATTGAAAAGAAATGAAAAGACAAAAGAAAAAAATAGAAAATAAAGAAAGAAATAATTTTTTTAAAATAATAATGATAATTAAAAAATGAAAATTAAAATTTAAAATAATAATAATAGTAAAATTAAAAAAATAAAAACATTAAAATAAGTTAAAGAACAACACAAAAAATTTAAATGAAAGAAAAAAAATAAAAATAAAATAATAATAATAATAATAATACATGCAGTCATAGAGTTCAATTAACTTCTCTTCCAGTAGGTGGAGCTGTGCTCACTGGGCCAAGCTTCTCCTCTCAATAGGTGGGAACCAATCACTGTGCAGCAGCTCTTCCTCCCAGACTGGGCGGGTCTCTAATCCTGAGTGCCTAGGACCTTCTCTAGTGTTTCCTCAAGCCAGGCTCCGCTCAACTGTGATGCTCACCACAATACTTGCTACACGTCAGGTCTCTGCTCCTGGTAGCCCTGTTTTCATCAACGCTTGGCACTCTCTCCCTGTTTGCCTCCCTCAGACCCTAAGTTTATAGAGCTTGGGGCTGGGAACCCTCAGCGAATTTGCTTGCTCTCTGGTATCCATGCCCACATTAGCTGGTGTAAGAGACCTCAGTTGTCAGCACTGGTAGGAGCGGTAGCCAGGAATTCCACGCCACAAGTCCCACAGCACACATGATTCCCTCGGTCTGGCCATCTTTCTCACGGGAGACCTGGGAGGGCCCCTTAAGGGAGAGCTGGGAGGGGCCCTTAATGTTTCCCCGCTGTGTGGAGAGAGATGCATAGGGAATTACACACCTGTCGTACTGGTTTCAATGAAGTTATCTCCTCTGCCCATGACATCAGTTCTCTTCCACGGTGGTATCCCATGCAAATGGTGACCATTCGTTCTTTTTGCCAGGTGACCAATGCAATGGATGGGTCCTGACTGTGTCTCCAAAGCCCCATTTCAATCCAGTGGCCTTTTACCTCTGTAAATTCAGAAGGGCCGACCAGTTATTTCAGAGGGAACGTTAGTTCTGAGTCACAAGAAGCAGGCAAATCTGAGCTTCTATGCAGCCGATCCGGGCTCTGTGTGTTTTCTCAGGGGCCCAGACTGTTCGCACCAGATCCACGTCAGGTCAGCATTGCCTAGTGATTCTGAACAAACAGCATTTAGACAGTTTACGACTCCCTATGCCTGCGCAGCTAATGAGGTCAGATACTTGATTTCTCCATGTCCGCCACCATGTTGGATCTCTTATATTGCTACTTTTTAATGTCTGTGCGTGTGCGTGTGTGTGTGTGTGTGTATATATATATATATATATATATATATATATATATATATATATATATAAGATTTCTTATATATTTTTAGATATCAATTCAATTCATTATTTGAAGTGGAACCAGTTATATTATTTATTCACAGGATGGTCTATTCATGCATTATCTCTATATTCATAGACACAGGGTACACCTCTGTGTACCCCTAACACTAATGTATATGTCTTCAAAATATTGCTCCCAGAAATGGTGGAAGAAATACTCATGTCACCTGATCCACATATATATTTTATCACAGTAAAATTCTGAACAAAAAATGTAAAGGTCACACTTATGATTGTACCGAAGCCTAAAAGAAAAGTGAAAATGTTTAACTAAAAACATCCATGTGAAGGTTGCCTAATGCTCTCAAATGTCAATCCTATTGGTGACAACATATTTGTTTCTTCCAATGATTATATATTCAAATTAAACCCTGTTGAAAATGTCTAATCCTATAACTCACTTTATACTTTGCCTGATTTCATAATGTCTCTATTGATAACTGCTTTCCTACTTATTTTCCCCAGTTCATCATTGTGACTGACTCTTCATATGTGCTGACATTTTCATTCATTCTCTAACCGAAACCCTATTGCTAAAGAACTTTTGGTCCAAATACTATACTCACTCTTCTTCCTAAACCTACCGACTATCTTCCTAATCCTACCGACTATCCATTTTTAACTGGATGTTCTCTTCTACATTAAATCTACCAAGGTACAAGGTCCTGTGCTTCAAATCATACCTAGATTTCTGTTTCCATACTTATATTTCACCTCTATGTTCTTTTAATTATCGCAAGTTCCCAATACCATTATTCATCGCACAGAATGATTCCTAACCCAAATTGAACCTGTTATTAACCCTAAACATACACTGTTCCCTCATTCTCATTTTACAGAAGAGCAGCGACAGAGTTGTTCTTAAAATACAGGGAATTAGGGGACCTTCCACCTGCTGAAAACCTCAAAGGTCCATGCAGAAATGATACCTGGAGAAGTTGTAGGGAGGTATGAAAGACCTGAGAGAGCAAAAGTCCTATTCCATGGCAAACAACCTGGTCAGGATAAAGGGATGTGTCTGAATCAGCCTCTCTCTACTTATGTTAGAGAAGATGGACTAAACCAGACCTGTGTGGAGAGCTGTTCCCAGGTGCCTATGGTTGATATACCATTCTAACTTGTGCAAGTGTTCCAGGAAGTAGGAGCAGCCTCCATCTCATGGGACCCTTGGAAGCAAGTGTTAGGACAAACTGGTTGCCAAGGCAGTGACCTCATTCATTCAATTCCAAAGAAAGTGACATACCTCATTTCCTTGGTGATGGAACTCTATGATCTTTGTATCCTAGTGGCCAGGCACCCAGACGCTATCCCATTCCCAGTCACAGTGGTCTCACTTGTTTGGATTTACCAAGGACAGAGTCAGTATTTCTTGGTACCTACTAATGTGAGGATGGCCAAATGCCAGGAGAGCACTGAAGAGGTACCTTTTCTGAGAAAGCCAGTAGTGGCTCACCACTATTTCCTGACAACTTCACAGAGTTAGCCAAGGAAACCAGACCTGAGAGAGGACAGACTATTTCGAAGGAATATAGTATGGCCGAGCAGTTAGAGGACACTCCAGATAGTCACAGATCTACATGGGGGAAGGAGGTGCCATTATGGGAGTGGGTGTGGGTTTGTGGTTTTGCCTCATGTTCTAACAAAAGGTAGGAATGGCGGTTTGTTTGGATTGAAGTGGACTGTTTCGAGTAAGTCATTTGACAAGGTGAGTGTTTCTATGTTTGTGTATCTGACTATGTCCATTGTTGTAGACATTAGAAAAGAGAATGCATTAATGGATGTGTCCTGTCTAGTATAAATCTTACCATAATTCATCCTGCTCAATTTATGAATGGACTGCACCTTGTCTTATCGATGGGCAACACCTGCTATCATCCTAAGTTCCTGTTTTCTTCCTGAATTCTGGCCAGTCTCCAGAATAGGCTCAGGGATTTGTGTCCAAGATATGTACCACCTCCAAGCTCTGTGACATGGCCATATACTGGATAGCTGAAGAGAATGGAGATCATCTCAGAAAACTCAGATATCAGTGTGACCAGGAAAGTCTCAGTGGAGAAACCCTGCTTTGGGCCTTTTGCTTACCTTATGTTCTGTTGCCCTGAATGTCAGGAAGGTCTTTGCCTCAGGCCACCCCTTTGTGAAGCCTGAAGAAAACAGTTTTAAATTTGAAATGAATAGGCATCACCTGTGGCTCTTTGCTTAATTGCTTTGGAAAGGGATGTGTCTGAATTAGCCTCTTGGCCTTGTATGTGGCTGTGATTTTTATTCTCAGCACATGATGGATCCAAAGAATGATCGCATGTGCGCATCCAAAACCAAAATGGCCAAAAGATCAGTCATTGTGGATGAAGTCTCTCGCCTTCTTCTGTTAGGTTCCTGACATCCATCAAGTGAGAATACTGATCCTTTGGGTCAAATGAGTTCTTGAAATCTCTGCCAAGGTGCTTGGCTTTTCTCATGACTCTATTTCACATAAATATTCCATACCTGAAAGTCAGTAGGCCTCAAATTGGAGAAACAGAGCAGCATGAACGGCAGGCTTATTTGACCACTCCTGGTTCATATTAAGAGTGTCCAGGCCACCCTGACTTTAGGCAAATGAGGGGCAAGTGAGATTATTTTGGACACTACCAATGGCTGCACCCCTCATGGAAACCTCCAGCCAGAGGTCATGATGAGTGAATATATGGAAGAAGATGAGGGCCATGTGGGAGTGTTTTGGTTTTAATTGTGGTCATTTGTGTGGCGGTTGGAAGAAATGTCTGGGTCCACCTGGGCTTGAACTCTGGTGTGATTCCCCATAGAGACTTAGTTCTGGAACTCACCTCAGAGAAGTATTGCCATGAATTGTTTTGGGATTTTAGGAGGCCACGCATGAGAGTTTCCCTTGGAAACTGAGATCTGGCTTTCCACAGAGCACTGGGAATCTCAGCCAGCATATCACATGATATAATTGTGAAAAACTTGCAGCCATAGTTGAGAGTCAAAACACACATGGACCTCACATTTTACACCTCAATGTGCCTGGCTTCATGTGACCTTTTCCCCACTCTTTGGGAAGCCTTGCCTGTGAGAGTTCTCCAGAGTTTTCATTTAAATTAGCTTCCTCAACATTTAGTGGTTCCTGAATGAATTGAAACCCAGAGTTTCTCCAACTTCATCCTTGAAAAATGGCTTGATAAATACCATGAATTTTTGGAAGTTCCCACAACCAGGTGGCACTGGAGAACATTTGGATGTCCTGTTGCTGATCATGAGTATACCAGACAATGCCTTGATTGACTGGGTTTCATGAAAATGGTGTAGAACAGAGATGCCAGTAAGTTGGAGCCTGCTGAGTAGTGGGCCTAGAGCAGTGGTGGGCAGGTGTGTGATGAAACATCAGTGGTAGGGCCATGAGGATCTACCATTGGATTCCAAATGGCTTGTGACTGACATGGTGCAGCCAGCAGTCCCTTATATGTAAAGGCATCTTGTTATATGGTGAGGTTTCAGGTCAATGTTCTGAATCAGGTTGATATGGACGAGGGGGCAATGGGGCAAGCTAGGAGGGATAGAAGCCTGGTTGGTGCATTCTCCTGCAGACCCTGACCCAACACACGTGACAGAACTGCCTCCAGCAATATGTCCCAGTTGAGCTCCTGGTATTTCGTGAAGCAAATACCAAATTCCCAGTGCAGCAGGAAAAACACCACAAAAAGTGTAGGAGGACCAAATGGCTTCGCAGTCAACACGGAGAGACACTTAGTCCTCAGTGGTCACAGTTTACCTACAAAGAGAGGATTCAGCATTGCTGCCTCATCTTCATTGGAAAATAAGAAACCATGTCCTTCAGGTCACATAGATGCAGAACCAGCTTTGATGGTCTCACTACTAAAGAAGCCAAATCTCCTGACAACAACATATATTTCAAGTGCCCAAAATCAGAGGCAGTTTCTCAAAAAGTTTTTAGGCTCTCAGAGCTCCCTGTTTGTGTTGTGTTTACCCTGTCCCTTACTTTTGGAAACTCCTCTACCACCTCCATGGTTATGAACTCTTGAGCATTTTCCATTCCAGATATGTATTCACTGATTTTCTAACTCTTCTCCTCTAATTATGTTTTACCTGGGGTGAAGGTAATGTCAAGGCATTTTTCTGGATGAGAGTGAGAGGATATCAGACCTTAACAGATATTTGTGAAGCACATATTTGCTTACACATTGAATTCATTTTCCAATTTTCCTTTTGAAATACTGAATCCCTGACACTAACCCATACCTACTAGAATCAGACAACTCATCCTAATATAATGGAGAAAAATAACCCAAACAGAATAGAAATTCAAGCAGTTCAGAGGAGGCATCTTGTATAGTTGGACTTGCCTTTTGCATTATATAAGGTAGGAGTTATAAATCTAGTCAATTTTTATTTGAAATAGTTCTCCATGTGTTTTTAAAGATAACAAATGTGTGAAATCCTGTTTCCCTTTCTCTGTAGCCAATTCACACATGTATATTTATATGCACATATAGAATCCTACCAGGAATCCCACGTACATTTTTGTGAGGTTTCTCACTTCGCAGATTCAAATTGTGAGAAGAGATCACTCCTCTTAAACGCTGTTAGAACTGAAGATTCAAACTATAGGGGAGCTTTCTAGTAGAACAACATTATACATATACTCATGTTCAGTAAAATAATTATTTTTGCATCTGGGGATGATATATATTTCCTGATGAATTTTGATTTTCATATATATTGCTGCTTTTTAATGTCTGTGTGTAGTTTGTATGTGTGTGTGTGTGTGTATATATATATATATATATATATATATATATATATATATATACACACACACACACACACACACTATTCAGATTTTTCAATATATAAAATATATGTGTCTTATATACACTTTCTAAATTCATTCATGTTCATGTATATGGATTTATAATCAACTTTTCACAAGATTATTTTCCGAAATATTCATCCACCTGAAATACATATTTGTTTCCTAGTACTGAAAACAAACTTCAGTGAATGGTGCCTACAAATTCTAATAATTTTACAGTAACTGACCCAGTTTACCACCAATGCAAGTAGATTCCTATGGGACATGATATGTAATTTGAGGTTCATTTGTATTCAACACTGGTACATTATTATTTCTTCAGTTTTTTCACATCATACGATATATATTTCATCCACAAGTTCACAAATTTACAGGCATTTGTTTCAACTTTAATGAATTCCTGTTTCAGAACACAAGTATTATCAGGGTTTCTGAACTCGTCTTTTCATGACGCTTCTTTCCAAACAAGTTATTTTCGATTTCCATAATCACTGGTGAAGTAAAACTCACACCCTTCGTGATAAACCAAAACACTAATATTACCATTATATGTATACCATTTTGGAAAGAATGATTGTATATCAATATAACATTTCCTGTAATTTTTCAGATATCAGTTCAATCCATTATTTATAGTTGGAACAAGTTATATTATTTATTCACAGTATGTTCTATTCATGCTTTATCTTTATATTCATAGACACAGTGTACACCTCTTTGGACCCCCAATACTAATTTTACGTCTTCAATATATTGCTACCAGAAATGGTGGAAGAAATACTTATGTCACCTGACCTACATATACATTTTATCACAATAATATTCTGAAAAAAAATGTAAAGGTCACACTTATGACTGTACCAAAGCCTAAAAGGAAAGTGAACATGGATTAATAGAAACATCCATGTCCATGCTGCCTAATGCTCTCAAATGTCAATCCTATTGGTGACAACATATTTGTTTCTTCCTAAGATTATATATTCAAACTCAACCCTGTTGAAAATGTCTAATCCTATCACTCACTTTATATTTTGCCTGATGCAATAATGTCTCTATTGATATCTGCATTTCTACATATTTTCCCAGTTTATCATAGTGACTGACTCTTCATATGTGCCGACATTTACATTCACTCTCTAACCGAAACCATATTGCTAAAGAACTTTTGGTCTAAATCCTATAATCGCTCTTCTTCCTAAACCTACCGACAATCTTTCTAAACCTACTGACTATCTCTTTTTACTGGATGTTCTCTTCTACGTTCAATCATCCAAGGTACAAGGTCCTATGCCATTGTATATTGAATTATCTGAGACATCTTTAGAGAACATAAATCAAGCTAAGTATCCCAATCAAGGGCCCAATACCCTTCTGGGTTTCAAATTATACCTAGATTTTTATTTTCATACTTATATTTCACCTCTACATTCTTGTAAATCTCACAGGTTGCCAATACCATTATTCATCGCACAGAATGATTCCTAACCCAAATTGAACCTGTTATTAACCCTAAACATACACTGTTCCCTCAATCTCATTTTACAGAAGAACAGGGACGGAGTTGTTCTTACAATACAGGAAAGTAGGGGACCTTCCACCTGCTGAAAACCTCAAATGTCCATACAGAAATGATACCCGGAAAAGTTATAGGCAGCTATGAAGGACCTGAGAGAGCAAAAGTCCTATTCCATGGCAAACAACCTGGTCAGGATGAAGGGATGTGTCTTAATCAGCCTCTCTCTTCTTATTGTAGAGAAGATGGACCAAATCAGGCCTGTGTGGAAAGCTGTTCATGGGTGCCTATGGTTGATATACCATTCTAACTTGTGAAAGTGTCACAGGAAGTAGGGGCAGCCTCCATCTCATGGGACCCTTGGAAGCAACTGTTAGGAAAAAGGGGTGCCAAGGCAGTGGCCTCATTCAGTTCCAAAGAAAGTGACATATCTAATTTCCTTGGTGATGGAACTCTCTGAACTTGCTATCCAAGAACCAATACACCAAGAGGCAATCCCAGTCCAAGTCCCTGTGGGCTCACTTGATTGGATTTTCCAAGGACAGAGTCAGTCTTTCTCGGTACCTAATGATATGAGTATAGCCAAATACCAGGAGAGCACTGAAGAGGTACTTTTCCTGAGAAAGCAGGTAGTGGCTCGCCACTTTTTCCTGACAACTTTACAGAGTTGGTCAAGGAAAGCAGATCTGATAGACGACACGCCATTTCGGGGGAACATAATATGGCCCACCAGTCAGAGTTAACTCCGGAGAGTCACAGAACTACTTGAGGGAAGGAGGTGCCTTTGTGAGTGTGGGTTTGTTGTTTTGTCTCATATTCTGAGAATAGGTAGGGAAGGCGGTTTGTTTGATTTGGAGTGAACTGTTTCTAGTAAGTCGTTTGACAAAATGAGTGTTTCTATGTCTGTGTATCCCACTGTGTCTGTGGTTGTAGACATGAGAAAAGAGAATGCAACAATGGATGTGTCCTGTCTAGTAGAAAGCTTCCCATTATGCATCCTGCCTAATTTATGAATGGAGTGCGGCTTTCCTTATGGATGAGCAATACCTATTACCTTCCTAAGTCCCTGTTTTCTTCTGAATTCTGGCCACTCTCCAGAATAGGCTCATGGTTTTGTGTCCAAGATATGCAACAACTCCAAGGTCTGTGACATGGCCATGTACAGGATAGCTGAAGGGAATGGCCAGCATCTCAGAAAACTCAGATATCAGTGTGACCAGGAAAGTCTCAGTGGATATACCCTGCTTTTGGCCTTTTGCTTACCTATTGTTCTGTTGCCCTGAATGTCAGGAAGGTCTTTGCCTCAGGCCACCCCTTTGTGAAGCCTGAAGGAAACAGTTTTCAAATGGAAATGAATGGGCATCACTTGTGGCTCTTTCTTAGTTGCTTTGGAAAGGGATGTGTCTTAATTAGACTCTTGGCCTTGTATGTGGCTGTGACTTTGATTCTCAGCAGCTGATGGATCTAAAAATGATCCCATGTGTGCATCCAAAACCATAATTGCCAAAAGATCAGTCATTGTGGATGAAGTCTCTCGTCTTCCTCTGTTAGGTTCCTGACCTCCATCAAGTGAGAATAGGTATTCCTTGGGTCAAATGAGTTCTTCAAATCACTGCAGAGGTGCTTAGGTTTTCGTATGACTCCAAATCACATAAAGAATCTATACTTGAAAGTCAGTAGGCCTCAAATTGGAGAAACAGAGCAGTATTAACGGGAGGCTTATTTGATCACTTTAGGCAAATGAGGGGCAAGGGAGTTTATTTGGACACTGTCTTTGGGTGAGCCCTTCATGGAAACCTCCAGACAGAGGTTATGATGAGTGACTATATGGAAGAAGATGAGGACCATGTTTGAGTGTTTTGTTTTTAATTGTGGTCATTTGTGTGGTGGTTGTAAGAAATATCTTGGTCCACCTGGGCTTGAACTCTGTTGGGATTTCCCTTAAAGACTGCGTTCTGGAACTGAACTCAGAGAAGTATTGCAATGAATAGAAATACAAGCAGTTTAGAGGAGGCATGGTGTATATTTGGACTTGCCTTTTGCATGATACAGAGTAGGAGTTAAATCTAGTCAATTTTTTGTTGAAATAGTTCTCCATGTGTTTTTAAAGTTAAAAAATTGTGAATTCCTGTCTCCCTTTCTCTGTAGCCTATTCAGCACATATATTTTTATATGGATATATAGAATCATACCTGGTACCACACATACATTCTTGTGAGGTGGATGAGTTGGCAGATACAAATTGTGAAAAGAGATCACTCCTAATTAACCGTGTTGGAACAGAATATTCAACCAATGGGTGAGCTTGCTAGTTGAACAACATTATACATAAATCCATGTTCAGTAAAATGAATATTTTTGGATCTTTTTATGATATATATTTTATGAAAATTTTGATTGACATATATTTTGCTATTTTTTTTTCTGTGTGTGTGTGTGTGTGTGTGTGTTTTGTGTCATTCGCCTGTTCTGTAAAACAACTTCAGAGAGAGAGGTTAAAAATTCATGCAAAGCTCTGATGGAGGTATCTAATATCTTAGTTTTGGTCTATTGCTTCTTCTAATTGGGTCATTTGTTGTGTCCCATGGACGAGGGCAGTGGTTCCTGTGCCCACCCCTGAAGCAACTCCTATTCCGAATAGGATGGCTAAAGTGAGGGATATATGTCCCCAGTGGAAACGGGTTGTATGCCCCTCTATTTCATTTTCAAATGAACCTGCATCATGACAGAGCACTCTGGGAAACATCTGCACCATTACACAATTAATCACATCGGTTGACAATTTCTTTAAAACATAAACAATGTTTAATTATATACAATTATGCTGTTGTAGGGACGGACAAGGCAAGGTACCTAAGATAGCAACGAAGACAGGGAAACCGTCCTATTTGGTTGCAACCAGATTCAGAGGGCATTGCTTCTGTTGTAATCAATTATTCTCCTGAAACTCAAGTTTAGGTAGTTTCAGAATTTTGTACCCAACATGTAAGGGAAGGGGCTCAGAAGTTCACAGTCTTCAGAAGTTTAAAAAAGCCGTTGTTGTTTCTGTTTTTTACCTCAGTTCTGGGCAAGTTAACTTTTCAAGGACACCTGGGAGGGAAAGAGCTTTTTCCTACCTTTCTTATTTTTCGCCCCTGACAGCTGTTACCATGGAGCCCTGATGGTAACTTCTTTATCTTAGAAATATAGCCATCTCTGTAAAGCCCCAGCTCATGGCCAGAGGCCTTGTTCATTATTTTGTGGAAAACAAGTAATGGGGTGTCTAGCATAGAGGTGCTTATTTTTTAGCCAGTGGCCAAGTAGAACAAGGCAACACTAAAAGAGGAAGTTTATCTACATTGAACTCTTTTATAGGGACTCTTTTGCTGAAAGTCCTAAAGTCAGCCATGGTGAAGACTTCTGTAGAAAGTCAGTTAAGAATTTTCTGTAGGCCTGGTACAGAAGGGGAAGACAGGGAAGGTGGGGCTGACAGCAGCTCCTAGGATCTGAGAATAAGGAAGGAGAGATGTAAAAGAATAATGGGAAAGGGGTTTGGGATTTTCCTAGCAACAAAAACTTGAGCTGTAGAACAGGTAGAGCAGAGGGGAAGACAAGAGTGAGTATCCCAAAATGCATGTGAGGGACTTTAAATTTTTAGTAAACTGTTTTCAGTGATGACAAAGCAACTTTAAAGGCCATTTTCATTACATCTTTGATAGGAGTCTGAGGGCTCTCCTCAGCTAGTTTCAGCTTTGTGTTAGCTGGTAAGAGGACCTGGTGGGACCCGGGGCGGGCACGGACAGGAGAAGAGAGGAGTGAGTCGGTGGATGGGAACCTGAGTACCTGCTACTTCAGCAAGATGGCGATGGTCTGAGAACCAGCAGAGATTTGGGTTTTTGATCTAATAATTGGAGGGGAGAAATCAGGTTGCTGAGGTGAGAGTGACAGCAGAGACTCTGGAGCACAAGACTGAAGGTGAGGATTGATTGGATAAGCATAGTTCAGGATATGAGTGAAGGATGGAAAAGGCATGCCCATAGGGGAATCTCCTTTCACCCTTTTGAGCACTTGCAGAAGTTAAAAAGGTCACACAGGGCTGGGGATGTGGCTCATTTGTAGCACGCTCGCTTGGCATGCGTGCGGCCCGGGTTCGATCCTCAGCACCACATACAAACAAAGATGTCGTGTCCAGCAAAAAACTAAAAAATAAATATTAAAAATTCTCTCTGTCTCTCTCTCTCTCACCTCTCTCTTTAAAAAAAATGGTCACGCAGAATTTGAGGATCAAGAGACCCCTCTGGGGGCCATCGGTTTTGGTTATCTAATTGGTAATATGGCCAATGCTGTGTACTGAATTTGATGAGGAGTTTGTGTTCCATCAGGCAGCCCCTGTATGCTCACATCCCCATGACGTACAGCAAAAGTCTGCCAGGCATTCTGGGATTACTAAAAAGGAGTGATGGATTTTTCCTTTCCCCAGGTCCATGATCCTCTTAGTTATACAAGTTCGATATTTACTGCCATTAGCCCGTTGAACTAGAGACCTTTTATTTGATAGAGGGCCCAATGGGGCCTTAAGGGCTGAGTTTATTGCCCCTGTATCCACTTCAAAGTTTACTGGTGTCTCCTCCACTTCAAAAGATACGCTGGGCTCAGGGAGGGGATCTGAGCCCCGACTTTCGTAGTCATGCTGAAGAGTCAGAAAGGCTGGCTGGCGTGGCTGCCTCTTTCTAGGGAACTCTTGAACCCAGTGTCCTCTTTCTTTACAGTAGGCACATTGATCTGAGGTCAGGGGTGGCCTCTGGCGTGGGCCCAGGTATCCCTTCCTGTCTCCCTGTTTCTTAATTTCTGGCCTTTTTGTTATTGTGACCGGGACCTTAGTCAACTCCTTAGTCTGTCTTTTGTTTCTTTTATCCTCCTTTTGCTCCCTTCTCTTCCTCAGTTTCTCTCTTATAGTATACTTTCTCGGCTTCTCTGACTAAATCTCTCAAAGTCATATCTTGTAATCCATCTAAGCATTGTAACTTTCTTTAAATATCCAAGGCAGCATGCCCAATAAAGGCCATTGTGACAGATGATTTTTGATCCTCTGCATGAGGATCGAAAGGAGTATATCTCCTATATGCCTCCGTAATTCTCTCTAGAAACATAGAGGAAGATTCATCAGGCCTGCAGGCGTGGTACCCACGTCACCCCAAATGGAGTAGGGAAAGAGCAGTGCCACTGCCTGCTCCTGGATCAGGCCCAGCCACCAGCTGGTGTGGTAGTCACGTCACCCAAATTGTAGTAGGGGCCAAGCAGGCTGCCCCCCGCGCCCACCACAAAAGCAGACCTGTGACTGACCTTCGGAACAGGCCCAGAGGCCTGCCACCATGGTAGACATGACACCCCAATTGGAGTAGTGGCAGAGCAGAGCTTTCTCCCGCGCCCAGTACAAGCACAACGGCCCACCGGCGTGGTAGTCACGTCAACCCAATTGGAGTAGGGGCAGAGCAGAGTCTTTGCCCGCACCCGGAACAGGCCCAGCGATCTGCCAGCATGGTAGTCACGACACCCCAATTGCAGTAGGGCCAAAGCAGAGCCACCACCTGCTCCCGCAAGGTAGGCAGACCTGCAACTGACTGGCGGAACAGGACTAGTGGCCTGCAAGCACAGCAGACACATCAACCCATTTGGTTCTTTGAAAAAATAAAAAAAATCTACAGACCCTTAGCCATGCTAACGAAGACAAAAAGAGAGAGAACTCAAATTACTAGCATACAGGATGAAAAAGACAATATCATAACAGATATTTCAGATATACAGAAGATAATCCGAAATTATTTTGAATCTTTGTACTCTAATAAAATAGAAGACAGTGAAGGCATCGATAAATTTCTTAAGTCATATGATCTGCCCAGATTGAGTCAGGAGGATATAGACAACCTAAACAGACCAATATCAATTGAGGAAATAGAAAAAACCATCAAAACACTACCAAGTAAGAAAAGCCCAGGACCTGATGGGTATACAGCAGAGTTTTACAAAACCTTTAAAGGGGAACTAATACCAATACTTTTCAAGCTATTTCAGGAAATTGAAAAAGAGGGAGAACTTCCAAATTCATTCTATGAGGTCAACATCACTCTGATTCCTACACCAGACAAAGACACTTCAAAGAATGAAAACTACAGACCAATATCTCTAATGAGCCTAGAGGCAAAAATCCTCAATTAAATTCTGGCAAATCAGATACAAAAGCATATCAAAAAAATTGTGCACCATGATCAAGTAGGATTCATCCGTGGGATGCAAGGCTGGTTCAATATACAGAAATCAATAAATGTTATTCATCACATCAATAGACTTAAAAATAAGAACCATATGATCATCTCGATAGATGCAGAAAAAGCATTCGACAAAGTACAGCATCCCTTTATGTTCAAAATTCTAGAAAAACTAGGGATAACAGGAACATACCTCAATATTGTAAAAGCAATCTATGCTAAGTCTCAGGCTAGCATACTTCTGAATGGAGAAAAATTGAAGGCATTCCCCCTAAAATCTGGAACAAGACAGGTATGCCCTCTTTCACCACTTCTGTTCAACATAGTTCTCGAAACACTGGCCAGAGCAATTAGAGAGATGAAAGAAATTAAAGGCATATAAATAGGAAAAGAAGAACTTAAATTATCACTATTGCAGATGACATGATTCTATTCCTAGCAGACCCAAAAGGGTCTACAAAGAAACTAATAGAGCAAATAAATGAATTCAGCAAAGTGGCAGGATATAAAATCAACACTCATAAATCAAAGACATTCCTGAATATCAGTGACAAATCCTCTGAAACGGAAATGAGGACAACCACTCCATTCACAATATACTAAAAAAAAAAAAAAATAATTGGGAATCAACCTAACAAAAGAGGTGCAAGTTTTATACAAGGAAAACTACAGAAACCTAAAGAGAAAAATAGAGGAAGATATTAGAAGATGTAAAAATGTACCCTGTTCATAGATAGACAGAACTAACATCATCAAAATGGCGATATTACTAAAAGTTCTCTATAGGTTTAGTGCAATGCCAATCAAAACCCAACGGCATTTCTTGTAGAAATAGAGAAAGCAATCATGAAATTCATATGGAAAAATAAAAGACCCAGAATAGCAAAAACAACACTAAGCAGGAAGTGTGAATCAGTCGGTATAGGGATACCAGACTTCAAACTATACTGCAGAACAATAGTAACAAAAATAGCATGGTACTGGTACCAAAACAGGTGGGTGGACCAATGGTACAGAATAAAGGACACAGAAACCAATCCAAAAAATACAACTATCTTACATTTGATAAAGGGGCTAAAAGCATGCAATGGATGAATGATAGCATCTTCAACAAATGGTGCTGGGAAACCTGGAAATCCATATGTAACAAAAAGAAACTGAATCCCTTTCTCTCGCCATGCACAAAAGTTAACTCAAAATGGATCAAGGAGCTTGATATCAAATCAGACATGGTGTCTGATAGAAGACAAAGTTGGCTACGATCTACATACTGTGGGGTCGCCTCCAAATTCCTCAATAGGACACCCATAGCACAAGCGTTAATAACTAGAATCAACACATGGGACTTACTCAAACTAAAAAGGTTTTTTCTCAGCAAAAGAAACAGTAAGAGAGGAAAATAGGGAGCCCACATCCTGGGAACAAATCTTTCCTCCTAACACTTCAGATAGAGCACTAATATCCAGAGTATACAAAGAACTCAAAAAATTAGTCAATAAGATAACAAATAACCCAAACAACAAATGGGCCAAGAACCTGAACAGACACTTCTCAGAGGAGGACATAAAATCAATCAACAAGTACATGAAAAAATGGTCACCATCTCCAGCAGTCAGAGAAATGTGAATCAAAACCACCCTAAGATACCATCTCACTCCAGTAAGATTGGCAGCCATTATGAAGTCAAACAATCACAAGTGCTGGCGAGGATCTGGGGAAACAGGTACACTTGTATATTTCTGGTGGGACTGCAAATTGGTGCAGGCAAATGGGAAAGCAGTATGGAGATTTCTTGGAAAGCTGGGAACGGAACCACCATTTGACCCAGTTATTCCCCTTCTCGGTCTAAAACCTAAAGACCTAAAAAGAGCATGCTACAGGGACACTGCTACATCGATGTTCATAGCAGCACAATTCACAATAGCAAGACTGTGGAACCAACCTAGATGCCCTTCAATAGAAGAATGAATGAAAAAAATGTGGCATTTATACACAATGGAGTATTACTCGGCACTAAAAAATGACAGAATCATAGAATTTTCAGGGAAATGGATGGCATTAGAACAGATTATGCTAAGTGAAGCTAGCCAATCCCTAAAAAACAAATGCCAAATGTCTTCTTTGATATAAGGAGAGTAACTAAGAACAGAGTAGGGACGAGGAGCATGAGAAGAAGATTAACATTAAACAGGGATGAGAGGTGGAAGGGAAAGGGAGAGAGAAGAGAAACTGCATGAAAATGGAAGGAGAACCTCAGGGTTATACAAAATTACATACAAGAGGAAGTGAGGGGAAAGGGAAAAATAATACAAGGGGGAGAAATTTATTACTGTATAGGGGGTAGAGAGAGAAGAGGAGAGGAGACTGGAGGGGAGGGGGGATAGTAGAGGATAGGAAAGGCAGCAGAATACAACAGACACTAGTATGGCAATATATGAATCAATGGATGTGTAACTGATGTGATTCTGCAATCTGTATACGGGGCAAAAATGGGAGTTCATAACCCACATAAATCAAAGTGTGAAATATTATTTATCAAGAACTATGTAATGTTTTGAACAACCATATATAAAAATTTAAAAAAAGAGATAACTAAATTCGGTGAATAATGCACGAGAATCCTAATATTTCTACAGTTTAAAATCAATGCCAGTAGATTCCTATGGGACATGATGTGTATTTTGACGTTCATTTTTATTCAACAATGGTACATTACTATTTCATGAGTTTATGCACATCATAGGATATATATTTCATCCACAAATTAGCAAATTTATAGGCATTTGATTGAATTTCAATCGCTTCCTGCTTTACAATATATGCATTCCTCCAGGTTTCCTGAAAGGTCTTTTCATGAGACTTCTTTCCAAACATATTATTTTCAATTTCCATAATCACTTTTGAAGCAAAACTCACACACTGTTCATGATAAACCAAAACACTAATATTACCATTAGATGTATAATTGGTGGGAATGAATGATTGTATATCAATATAAGATTTCCTGTAATTTTCCAGATATCAGTTCAATCCATTATTTAATGTTTGAACAAGTTATATTATTTATTCACAGTATTGTCTATTCATGCTTTATCTCTATATTCATAGACACAGGGTGCACCTCTTTGTACCCCCAATACTAATTTTACGTCTTCAATATATTGTTTCCAGAAATGGTGGACGAAATACTCATGTCACCTGATCTACATATACATTTTTTCACAGTAATATTCTGGACAAATAATGTAATGGTCACGGTTATGATTGCACGAAGGACTAAATGAAAAGTGAACATGGATTACTAAAAACATCTATGTCCAGGTTGCCTAATGCTCTTAACTGTCAATCCTATTGGTGACTACATATTTTTTTCTTCAAAAGATTATGTATTCAAACTCAACCCTGTTGAAAATGTCTAATCCTATCACTCACTTTATACTTTGCCTGATTTCATAATGTCTCTATTGATATCTGCATTTCTACATTTTTTCCCAGCTCATCATAGTGACTGACTCTTCATATGTGCTGACATTTACATTCACTCTCTAACCGAAACCCTATTGTTAAAGAACTTTTGTCCAAATCAAATACTCACTCTTCTTCCTAAACCTACCGACTAGCTTCATAATCTTACTGACTATCCCTTTTTGACTGGATGTTCTCTTCTACATTCAATCATCCAAGGTACAAAGTCCTATGCCATTGTGTATTGAATTAACTGAGACATCTTTGCAGAACATAATTCAAAGCTAATTATCCCAATCAAGGACTCAATGCCCTTCTGGGCTTCAAATCATACCTAGATTTCTGTTCTCATACTTATATTTAACCTCCATATTCTTTTAAATATCGAAGGTCCCCAACACTATTATTCATCACACAGAATGATTCCTAACACAAATCGAACCTGTTATTAACCCAAAACATACACTGTTCCCTCAATCTCATTTTACAGAAGAGCAGGGACAGAGTTGTTCTTACAATACAGGAAAGAAGGGGACAGTCCACCTGCTGAGAACCTCAAAGGTCCATGCAGAAATGATACCTGGACAAGTTGTAGGCAGGTATAAAGGACCTGAGTGAGCAAAACTCATCTTCCATGGCAAAACACCTGGTCAGGATGAAGGGATGTGTCTTAATCAGCCTCTCTCTTCTTATTGTAGAGAAGACTGACAAAACCAGACCTGTGTGTAGAGCTGTTCCTGGGTGCCTATCGTTGATATTTCATTCTAACTTGTGAAAGTGTCACAGGAAGTAGGGGCCGGCTCCATCTCATGGGACCCTTGGAAGCAACTGTTAGGGAAAAGTGGTTGCCAAGGCAGTGACCTCATTCAGTTCCAAAGAAAGTGACATACCTCATTATTTGGTGATGGAACTCTCTGAACTTGGTATCCAAGAAGCCAGGCACCCAGAGGCAGTCCCAGTTCCAGTCCCAGTGGACTCGCTTGTTTGGATTTTCCAAGGACAAAATCAATCTTTCTTGGTACCTACTGATGTGAGGATGGCCAAATGCCAGAAGAGCTCTGAAGAGGGACCTTTCCTGAGAAAGCAGGTAGTGGCTCACCACTTTTTCCTGACAACTTCACAGAGTTGGCCATGGAAACCAGATCTGAAAGAGGACAGGCCATTTTGGGAGAACATAGTATGGCTCACCAGTCATAGGACACTCCTTCTAATCACAGACATACTTGGGGGAAGGAGCTGCCTTTGTGGGAGTGGGTATGGCTTTGTGGTTCTGTCTCATGTTCTGAGAATAGGTAGGAAAGGCGTTTTTTATTTGTTGTTTTTTTTTTTGTTTTTGGTTTTCAGTGGACTGTTCTAGTAAGTCGTTTGACAAGGCAAGTATTTCCATGTCTGTGTATTCCACTGTGTCCGTTGTTGTAAACATTAGAAAATAAAATGCATTAATGAATGTGTCCTTTAAAGTATAAATATTCCCAAAATTCATCCTGCCCAATATATGAATGAACTGCAGCTTGTCTTATCGAAGGGAAACACCTGCTATCTTCCCAAGTTAATGTTTTCTTCCTGTATTCTGGCCAGTCTCCAGAATAGGCTCATGGTTTTGTGTCCACGATATGTACCACCTCCAAGCTCTGTGACATGGTCATGTACTGGATAGCTGAAAAGAATGGCGAGCATCTCAGAAAACTCAGATATCAGTGTGACCAAGAAACTCTCAGTGGAGAGACCCTGCTTTGGACCTTTTGCTTAAGTACTGTTTTGTTACACTGAATATCTGGAAGGTCTTTGCTTCAGGGCACCCCGTTGTGAAGCCTGAAGAATATAGTTTTGAAATGGAAATGAATAGGCATCACCTGTGGCTCTTTGCTTAATTGCTTTGGAAATGGATGTGGCTGAATTAGCCTCTTGGCCTTCTTTGTGGCTGTGATTTAGATTCTCAGCACATGATGGATATAAAGAATGATCCCATGTGTGCGTCCAAAACTATAATGGCAAAAAATCAGTCATTGTGGATGAAGTCTCTCGTCTTCCTCTGTTAGGTTCCTGACCTCCATCAAGTGTGAATAGGGATTCTTTGGGTCAAATGAGTTCTTCAAAGCCCTGATGAGGTGCTTGGGTTTTCGCATGACTCCAAATCACATATAGAATCTATACCTGAAAGTCAGTAGGCCTCAAATTGTAGAAACAGAGCAGTATTAACGGCAGGCTTATTTGATCACTTCTGGTTCACAGGAGGGCTGTCAAGGCCACCCTGACTTTAGGCAAATGAGGGGCAAGCGAGCTTTTTTTGGACACAGTCTTGGGCTGTGCCCCTGATGGAAAACTCCAGCCAGAGGTTACGATGAGTGACTATATGGAAGAAGATGAGGGCCATGTGGGAATGTTTTGGTTTTAATTTTGGCCATTTGTTTGGCGGTTGGAAGAAATGACTGGGTCCACTTGGGCTTGAACTTTGGTGTGATTCCCCTTAGAGACTGAGTTGTGAAACTGAACTCAGAGAAGTATTGCCATGAATTTTGTTTGGATTTTAGGATGCCACGCATGTGAGTCGCCCTTGTAAACTGAGATCTAGGGCCAGGGTGGCTTTCCACAGAGCACTGGGAATCTCTGCCAGGATATCACATGATTTTATTCTCAAAGACATGGCAGCCATATTTGAGAGTCGAAAAATACATAGGACTCACATTGTAGACTTTAATGGGCCTGGCATCATGTGACCATTTTGGCACTCTTTCAGAAGCCTTGCCTGTGAGAGTTCTCCAGAGCTTTTATTGAATTGAGCTTCCTCAACATTTAATGGTTACTGAATGAATTGAAAGCCACAGTGCCTCCAACTTCATCCTTGAAAAATGGCTAGATAAATACCATGAAAATTTTGAAATTCCCATGACCAGGTGGCACTGGAGAACCTTTGGATGTCCTATTGCTGATCAAGAGTATACCAGACAGTGCCTTGATTGACTGGGTTTCATGAAAATGGTGTAGTACAGAGATGCCAGTAAGTTAGAGCCTGCTGAGTAGTGGGCCTAGAGCAGTTTTGGGCAGGTGTGTGATAAATCACCAGTGGTAGGGTCATGAGGATCTACCATTGTATTCCAAATGGCATGTTACTTACATGGTGCAGCCAGCAGACCCTTATATGTAAAGGCATCTTGTTATATGGAGAGGTTTCAGGGCAATGTTGAGAATTAGGTTGATATGGACAAGGGGGCAATGGGGCAAGCTATGAGGGATAGAAGCCTGGTTGGTGCATTCTCCTGCATACCCTGGCACACCACACGTGACAGAACTCCCTCCAGCATTGTGTCCCAGTTTAGCTCCTTGTATGTCATGAAGCAAATACCAAACTCCGAGTGCAGTAGCAAAAACACGACAAAAAGTGGACCAGGACCAAATGGCTTCACAGTCCACATGGGGAGAAACTTAGTCCCCAGTGGTCACAGTTTACCTACAAAGAGATAATGCAGCACTGCTGCTCATCTTTATTGGAATATAAGAAGCCATGTCCTCCAGGTCACATAAATGCAGACCCAGCTTTGATGGTCTCACGCAAAGAAGTCAAATCTCCTGACAACAACATATTTTTCAAGTGCCCAACCTCACAGAAAGTTTCTCAAAAAGTTTTTAGGCCAGAAGAGCTCCATGTTTGTGGAGTGTTAACCCAGTCCCTTACTTTTGGAAACTCCTCTACCACCTCCAAGATTGTGAACTCCTGAGCATTTCCATTCCAGATATGTATTCACTGATTTTCTAACTCTTCTCCTCCAATTGTGTCTTAATTGGGGCAAAGGGATTGACAAGGCATTGCTCTGGATGAGAGTGGAAGGATATTTATGCAGCACATATTTGCATACACATTGGATTCATTTTTCAATTTTCCTATTGAAATAGTGAATCCCTGACACTAACCCGAACCTATTAGGCTCAGACTACTCAACCTAATAAAAAGGAGAAAAATAACCCAAACAAATATAAATACAAGCAGTTCAGAGGAGGCATGTTGTATATTTGGACTTGCCTTTTGCATTATATAAGGTAGGAGTTATAAATCTAGTCAATTTTTAATTGAAATAGTTCTCCATGTGTTTTTAAAGTTAACAGATATGTGAATTCTTGTTTACAATTCTCTGTAGCCATTTCACCCATGTATATTTATATACATATATAGAATCCTACCAGGTATCACATGTACATTTTTGGGAGGTGGCTGACTTGGCAGATACAAATTGTGAGAAGAGTTCACTCCTCTTAAACGCTGTTGGAACTGAAAATTCAACCTACAAGCTTCCTAGTAGAACAACATTATACATAAGCTCATGTTCAGTAAAATAAATATTTTTGCATCTGTGGATGATATATATTTAATGATGAATTTTGTTTGGCATATATATTGCTACTTTTTAATGTCTATTTGTGTTTTTTTTGTATATATACATACACTCTGTAGATTTTTCAAAATATGAAATATGTGTCTTATATACACTCTCTTAATTCATTCATGTTCATGTACTTGGATTTATAATCAACTTTTCACAAGATTATTCTCAGACATATTCATTTAACTGAAATACATGTTTGTTTCCTAGTACTGAAAACTAACTTCAGTGAATGGTGCATACAAATCCTAATAATTCTACAGTAACTAACCCAGTCTAACATCAATGCAAGTAGATTCCTATGGCACATGATATGTAATTTGACGTTCATTTGTATTCAACACTGGTACATTACTATTTCTTCAGGGTTTGCACATCATAGGATATACATTTCATCCACAAGTTCACAAATTTATAGGCATTTGTTTCAACTTTAATCACTTATTGCTTCAGAACACATGTATTATCAGGGTTTCTTGACTGGTCT
This sequence comes from Callospermophilus lateralis, assembly GCF_048772815.1. NCBI lineage: Eukaryota > Metazoa > Chordata > Mammalia > Rodentia > Sciuridae > Callospermophilus > Callospermophilus lateralis. The sequence goes on from NW_027514364.1 coordinate 45,343, forward strand.
TTTCATGAGAATTCTTTCCAAACACATTATTTTCAATTTCCATAATCACTATTGAAGCAAAACTCACACACTCTTCATGATAAACCAAAACACTAATATTACCATTTGATGTATAATTGGTCGGAATGAATGATTGTATATCAATATAAGATTTCCTGTAATTTTTCAGATATCAGTTCAATACATAATTTAAATTTGGAACAACTTATATTATTTATTCACATTATGGTCTATTCATGCTTTATCTCTATATTCATAGACACAGGGTACACCTCTTTGTACCCCCAAAACTAATTTTATGTCTTCAATATATTGCTCCCAGAAAAGGTGGTAGAAATACTCATGTCACCTGATCTACATAAACATTTTATCACAGTAATATTCGGAACTAAAAATGTGAAGGTCACACTTAAGACTGTACCAAAGCCAAAAGGGAAATTGTACATGGATTACTAAAACATCCATGTCCAGGTTGCCTAATGCTCTCAAATGTCAATCCTATTGGTGACGACATATTTGTTTCTTCATAAGATTATATATTGAAACTCAACCTTGTAGAAAATGTCTAATCCTATCACTCATTTTATACTTTGCATGATTTCATAATGTCTCTATTGATATCTGCTTTTCTACATATTTTCCCAAGCTCATCATAGTGACTCACTCTTCATATGTGCTGACATTAACATTCACCCTCTAACCAAAACCCTATTAGGAAAGAACTTTTGATACAAATCCTATACTCACTCTTCTTCCTAAACCTACCGACTATCTTCTTAATCCTACCTACTATCCCTTTTTGACTGGATGTTCTCTTCTACATTCAATCATCCAAGGTACAAGGTCCTATGCCATTTATTATTGAATTATCTGAGACATCTTTGCAGAACATAATTAAAAGCTAAGTATCCCAGTCAAGGGCCGAATGATTTCTGGCCTTCAAATCTTACTTAGATTTCTGTTTTTGTACATTTATTTCAACTCTATATTCTTATAAATATCGTAGGTACCCAATACCATTATTCATCTCACAGAATGATTCCTAACTGAAATCGAACCTGTTATTAACCCGAAACATACACTGTTCCCTCAATCTCATTTTACAGAAGAGCAGGGAAAGAGTTCTTCTTACAATACAGGAAATTAGGGTACCTTCCACCTGCGAGAACCTCAAAGGTCCATTCAGAAATGATACCTGGAGAAGATTTAGGCAGGTATAAAGGACCTGAGAGAGCAAAAGTCATCTTCCATGGCAAACAACCTGGTCAGGATGAAGGGATGTGTCTGAATCAGCCTCTCTCTTCTTATTGTAGAGAAGATGGACAATACCAGGCCTGGGTGAAGAGCTGTTCCCAGGTTCCTCTGGTTGATATACCATTCTAACTAGTGAAAGTGTCACAAGAAGTAGAGGCCGGCTCCATCTCATGGGACCCTTGGAAGAAACTCTTAGGACAAAGTGTTTGCCAAGGCAGTGACCTCATTCAGTTCCAAAGAAAGTGACATACCTCATTTCCTTGGTGATGGAACTCTCTGAACTTGGTATCCAAGAAGTCAGGCACCCAGAAGCAGTCCCAGTCCCAGTATCAGTGGGCTCACTTGGTTGGATTTAACAAGGACAGAGTCAGTCTTTTTTGGTACCTACTGATGTGAGGAAGGACAAATGGAGAAGAGCTCTGAAGAGGGACCTTTCCTGAGAAAGCAGGTAGTGGCTCACCACTTTTTCCTGACACCTTAACAGAGTTGGCCAAGGAAACCAGATCTGATAGAGGACAGGCCATTTTGGGAGAAGATAGTATGGCCCACAATTCAGAGAACACTTTGGATAGTCACAGACCTACTTGAGGGAAGGAGGTGCCTTTGTGGGAGTGGGTGTGTGTTTGTGGTTCTGTCTCATGTTCTGAGAATAGGTAGGAAAGTCGGTTTTTTCGTTTGCAGTGGACTATTTCTAGTAAGTCGTTTGACCAGACTAGTGTTCCTATTTCTGTGTATTTCACTGTGTCCGTTGTTGTAGACATTTGAAAAGATAATGCATTAATATATGTCTAGTCTAGTATAAATCTTCCCATAATTCATCCTGGCCAATTAATGAATGGAATGCAACCTGTCTTATCCATGGGCAACACCTGCTATCTACCTAAGTTCCTGTTTTCTTCCTGAATTCTGGCCATTCTCCAGAATTGGCTCATGGTTTTGTTTCCAATATATGTACCACCTCCAAGCCCTGTGACATGGCCATGTACTGGATAGCTTAAGAGAATGGCGAGATTCTCAGAAAACTCAGATATCAGTGTGACCAGGAAAGTCTCAGTGGAGAGACCCTACTTTGGATCTTTTGCTTAACTATTGTTCTGTTGCCCTGAATGTCAAATATCAGTGTGACCAGGAAAGTCTCAGAGGAGAGACCCTACTTTGGATCTTTTGCTTAACTATTTTTCTGTTGCCCTGAATGTCTGGAAGGCCTTTGCCTCAGGCCACCTCTCTGTGAAGCCTGAGGAAAACAGTTTTGAAATGGAAATGAATGGGCATCATCTGTGGCTCTTTGCTTAATTGCTTTGGTAAGGGATGTGGCTGAATTAGCCTTTTGGTCTTATGTGTGGCTGTGACTTAGATTCTCAGCTCCTGATGGATCTAAAGAATAATCGCTTGTGTCCATCCAAAACCATAATTGCAAAAAGATCAGTCATTGTGGATGAAGTCACTTGCCTTCCTCTGTTAGGTTCATGACCTCTATCAAGTGAGAATAGGGATTCTTTGGATGAAATGAGTTCTTCCAAGCCCTGCAGTGGTGCTTGGGTTTTCACATGACTCCAAATGAAATAAAGAATCTATATCTGAAAATCAGTAGGGCTCAAATTGGAGAAACAGAGCAGTATTAAAGGCATGCTTATTTTGTCACTCCTGGTTCACAGGAAGGGTGTCCAGGCCACCCTGACTTTAGGCAAATGAGGGGCAAGCGAGCTTATTTTGGAAACTGTCTTTGGCTGCGCCCCTCATAGAAACCTTCGCCAGAGGTGAGGATGAGTCTCTACATGGAAGAGGATTAGTGTCATGTGGAGGTGTTTTGGTTATAATTTTGGTCATTTGTGTGTCGGTTGGAAAAAATGACTGTGTCCACCTGGGCTTGAACTCTGGTGTGATTCCCCTTAGAGACTGAGTTGTGGAACTAAAGTCAGAGAAATATTGCCATGAATTTTGTTGGAATTTTAGTAGGCCATGCATGAGAGTCGCCATTGGAAACTGAGATCTAGGCCCAGGGTGGCTTTCCACAGAGCACTGGGAATCTCCGCCAGGATATAACATGATTTTATTATTAAAGACTTGGCAGGCTGAGTTGAGAGTCAAAACACACATGGGCCTCACCTTGTAGACCTCAATGGGCCTGGCTTTATGTGGCCTCTTTGGGCACTCTTTCAGAAGCCTTGCCTGTGAGAGTTCTTTAGAGCTATCATTGAAATGAGCTTCCTCACCATTTAATGATTCCTGAATGAATTGAAACCCACAGTGACTCCAACTTCATCTTTGAAAAATGGTTAGATAAATACCATGAAATTTTTGAAATTCCCATGACCAGGTGGCACTGGAAAACTTTTGGATGTCTTGTTGCTGATCATGAGTATACCAGACAGTACCTTGATTTACTGGGTTGCATGAAAATGGTTTAGAACAGAGATGCCAGTAAGTTGGATCCTGCTGAGTAGTGGCCCAGAGCAGTGGTGTGCAGGTGTTTGATAAAAACATCAGTGGTAGGGCCATGTGGATCTACCATTGGATTCCAAATGGCTTGTGACTGACATGGTGTAGCCAGCAGACCCTTATATGTAAAGGAATCTTGTTATATGGAGAGGTTTCAGGGCAATGTTCTGAATCATGTTGCTATTGTCAAGGGGGCAAGCTACGTGGGATAAAATACTGTTTGGTGCATTCTCCTCCAGACCCTTCCCCCCACACCTGACAGAACTCCTCCAGTACTGTGTCCCATTTGAACTCGTATTTTGTGAAGCAAATACCAACCTCCCAGAGCAGCAGCAAAAACACCACGAAAATTAGAGGATGGCCAAATGGCTTCACAGTCCACACGAAGAGACAATTAGCCCTCAGAGGCCACAGTTTACCTACAAAGAGAGAATTCAGCACTGTTGCCTCATTTCATTGGAAAGTAAGTAACCATGTCATCCAGATCACATAGATGCAGACCCAGCTTTGATGGTCTCACTACAAAGTAAGCTAAAGCTCCTGACAACAGCATATATTTCAAGTGCTCAACCTCAGAGGCAGATCCTCAAAAATATTTATGCCAGCAGAGCTCGAGGTTTGTGGAGTGTTTACCCTGTCCATTACTTTTAGAAACTCCTCTACCAACTCCAATGATGTGAAATCGGGAGCATTTTCCAATCCAGATAGGTATTCACAAATTTTTTAACTCTTCTCCTCTAATTGTGTTTTTCTTGAGGCGAAGGTAATGTCAAGGCATTGTTCTGGATGAGAGTGGAAAGTTTTTTCTGTAGCATATGTTTGCATACACATTGGATTCAATTTCCTGTTTTCCATTCAAAATACTGAATCCCTGACACTAACCCATACCCTACCAGACTCTGACTACTAATCCTAATATGATGGAGAAAAATAACCCAAACAGAATAGAAATACAAGTAGTTCAGGGGAGGCATGGTGTATAGTTGGACTTCCCTTCTGCATGATACAGAGTAGGAGTTATAAATCTAGTCAATTGTTTGTTGAAATAGTTCTCCATGTATTTTTAAAGTTAACAAACATGTGAATTCCTGTCTCCCTTTCTCTGTAGCCTATTCAGCATGTGTATTTTAATATGGACATATACAATCCTACCTGGTACTACACGTTTGTTCTTGTGATTTGGCTTACTTGGCAGATACAAATTGTGAGAGGAGATCACTCCTACTAAACCCTGTTGGTACTGAATATTGAAACAATGGGTGAGCTTCCTAGTTGAACAACATTATACATAAATCCATGTTCAGTAAAATGAATATTTTTGGATCTGTGGATGATATATATTTTATGATGAATTTTGATTGACATATATTGCTACTTTTTTTGTCTGTGTGTACTCTCCAGATTTTTCTAAATATGAAATATATGTGTCTTATGTACACTCCCTAAATTCATTCATGTTCATGTATGTGGATTTATAATCAACTATTCACAAGATTATTCTCAGAAATATTCATCCACCTGAAATTTGCCTAATGCTCTCAAATGTCAATCCTATTGGTGACTACATATTTGTTTCTTCCTAAATTATGTATTCAAACTCAACCCTGTTCAAAATGTCTAATCCTATCACTCACTTTATACTTTGCCTTATTTTGTAATGTCTCTATTTATATCTGCTTTACTTCATGTTTTCCCCAGTTCATCATTGTGACTGACTCTTCACCTGTGCTAACTTTAACAATCACTCTGTAACCGAAACCCTGTAGCTAACGAACATTTGTTCCAAATCCTATACTCACACTTCTTCCTAAACGTACTATCTTCCTATTTCTATCAACAATCCCTTTTTGACTGGATGTTCTCTTCTACTTTCAATCATTATAGTAAATGTCGGGTGAGCTTCGCAGGAGGAAACCACCAACAGACTATCTCATGCAACAGCAAAGGGTTTATTGAGTGTCCAGCATTCTGGTGCTCAGAGCTCACTTGAATAGAGCAGATAGCCCTGAGAATCGCTTAAGTAGAGGTTATATACTTTACCTGGAGAGGGCAGGGAGGGAAGTTTATTGATGGATCAGGGCGAGTGGGCGATTTGCGTGCAACTGGGTGAGGGAGCACATTCTGCAGTTGGGCAGTTGGGGACAGCACATACTGGGAACAAGATTTGCAAGCATTTCTCAAGATTTCAACAGTGTTTTGTTAAGCATACAGAAAAACAGGAAGTGACAAGTACCTATTTTATTAACCTTTTATTCCCCACTTCTTCTTCTGGCTACTTTTAATCATAAAAATGATCATTGGGGGGTGTCACATTCTATGTATACTAGTGGGGTATTACCATAAGTTTAACTCGTCCAATTTGAGCCTGGAGAAAAGAAATTACACGGTTGAGAAAACAGGGTTTAATAGTTAGCAATAATATGAGGATTATTATTGGACCGGCCAGGGTTGATAAAAACGTAGTTAACCAGGAAGACTGTGTGAACCAAGACTCAAACCACCTTTTTTGGGCCTCTCTGTCTCTTTGATGCTTTTCAAGGAATCTTTTTAATTTACTCTTAGATTTTATTACAACTCCAGTATGCTCGGCATACAAACAACTTTCTTCTCTCAATGCAGCACAGAGGCCCCTTCTCTCATGACAAGGAGGTCCAACCCTCGAGTGGTCTGAAAAACAACTTCAGAGAGAGAGGTAAAAGACTCATGCAAAGCTCTGATGGAGGTTTCTAATATCTTAGTTTTGGTCTATTGCTGTCATTTGTTGGGTCATTTGTTGAGTCCCATGGACAAAGGCAGTGGTTCCCGTGGCCACCAGTGCAGCAATTTCTATTCCTAATATGATGGCTAAGTTGAGGGATATATATTTTCAGTGGAACCGGGTTGAATGCCCCCCTATTTGATCTTCAAATGAACCTGCATTGTGATAGAGCACTCTGGGAAACATCTGCACGATTACACGATTAATCACATCTGTTGACCATTTCATGAAAACATTAACAATGTTTAAGTATATAGAATCATGCTGTAGTAGGGACGGACAAGGCAACTCACCTAAGATAGCACTGAAGACAGGGAAACAGTCCTATTTGGTGGCAACCAGATTCAGAGGGCATTGATTCTGTTGTAATCAAGTAATCCTCTGAAACCCAAGTTTAGGTAGTTTCAGAATTTTGTACCCAACATGTAATGGAAGGGGCTCAGAAGTTCACAGTCTGCAGAAGTTGAAAAAAGCAGTTTTGTTTCTGTTTTTTCCTCGGTTCTGGGCAAGTTAACTTTTCAAGGACACCTGGGAGGGAAAGAGCTTTTTCTTCCCTTTCTTATTTTCCCATTTCCAGCTGTTACCACGGAGCCCAGTTGCTAACTTCGTTAACTTAGAAATGTAGCCATCTCTGTGAAGCCCCATGTCAAGGCCAGAGGCCTTGTTCACATATTTTTGTGAAAAACTAGTAAGGGGGTGTCTTGATTAGGAGTGCTAATTTTTTTAGCCAGTGGCCAAGTAGAACAGGGCAACATGAAAATAGGAAGTTTAACTACATTGAACTTTTTTATAGGGACTCTTTTGCTGAAAGTCCTAAAGTCAGCCATGGTGAAGACTTCTGGAGAAGGTCAGTTAAAGACTTTTCTGTGGGCCTGGTACAGAGGGGAAAGACGGAGAAGGTGGGGCTGAGAGCAGCTCAGAGTATCTGAGAATGAGAAAAGAGAGATGTAAAAAAATAATTGGAAAGTGGTTTGGAATTTTCCTAGCAACAAATATTTGAGCAGTAGAACAGGTAGCGCAAAGAAGAAGATGGTTGTGAGTATCCCAAAACACATGTTAGGGACTTTAAATTCTTAGTAAACTGTTTTCAGTGATGACAAAGCAACTTTAAAGGCCATTTTTATTACATCTTGGATATGGGTCTGAGGGCTCTCCTCAGCTGGTTTGAGCTTTGGGTTAGTTGGTAAGAGGACCTGGTGGGACCCGGTGCGGGCACTGACAGGAGAAGAGAGGAGTGAGTGGGTGGAGGGGTACCTCAGTACCTGCTACGTCAGCAAGTGGGCAATGGTCTGAGAACCAGCAGAGATTTGGATTTTTGATCTAATAATTGTAGTGGAGAAATCAGGTTGCTGAGGTGGGAGTGACAGCAGAGACTCTGGAGCAGAAGGCTGAAGGTGAGGATCTATTGGGTAAGCATAGTTCAGGATGTGAGCGAAGAAGGGAAAAGGCCTCTACATAGTGGAATCTCCTTTTACCCTTTTGAGCACCAGCAGATGTTAAAAAGGTCACACAGGATTTGAGGATCTAGAGTCCCCTCTGGTTGCCATCAGTTTTTGTTTTCTAATTCGTAATATGGCCAATGCTGTGTACTGAATTTAATGCGGAGTTTGGGTTCCATCAGGCAGCCCCTGTATGCTCACATCCCCATGACTTACAGAAGAAGTCGGCTTTTCCCCCACATAGCCATGGCTGTTTATGGCTTTGACAGTCGGCCGGGTAAACACAGTAATCTAGGCTAGCCAACCTGCATCTGGCTCGTGTGTCCCTACATCCATAATGTTTGTTTCCATTATCTATGGTAAGGAAGGGATTTAATGGAATTTTAGTGGGATCCTCTTCATCAGGGATATCCCATTAGGAAAGACCTATAGCCAGCTGACAAATGTCTGAGTGGAGAGATGGTCACCAGGTCCCTAAGTGGGCTGTATGCGAGATAGATTATACTTCTTTTCCAGTAGAATTTGTGATCAGCCAACGCTGCTGAACGGGCTGATGAGGGTTAGGACTACTTGTGGCTGAGGGGAGAGTCTATAGGCTTATCCACATGGTGAATATGCAATTTGAAAGTGTTACCAGTCTTTTCCAGTTTCCAGCCAGAGTGTGCACAGGGCGCAGGCTTGAGATGAGAGGCATGGATCCAGGAAGTGATTCCGTCTACCTTTACCACTGCAGATGTTATAAGTACCACCTGGTATGGTCCTTTCCAGTGGGGTTCCAGGGATGACACCTGATATCATCTTATGTAGATGAATCTCTTACTTGATATCGATGTGGAGTCCCCTCGTCCCCAGTTTGGTAGGCAGTGGCCAGCTTTTTCCACAGGTATCACTGAGATCTTTCAAGAGCTTTAAGTCTGTCAAGCAAGGGGGAGTGAAAGGGATCGTTAGGTCTTAGAGTTGGGCTTTGGTCCATTACTGGAGGAGAGGCACCCTAGATATTCACAGGGGGTGTGGTTACTCAAAGAAACAGAGGGCGTATTTCTTGCACGAAACATTGTATAAGGCATGAGCATAGTCCAATCATTTATGCTGGTCTCTAAGCTTAATTTTGTTGAGGTCTCTTTAATGGTTCTATTCATTCTTTCTACCTGTCCTGAACTCTAGGGTCTGTAAGCACAATAAAACTTCCAATGAATCCCCAGGTTCCTGGCTAACCCCTGACTTACTTGGGCCACGAACGCCGGTGCATTATCAGACCGTATTACCTTTGGCAGGCCGTATCTTTGAAAAATGTCTTTCAGGATCTGCTTGACCACCATTTGCACTGTTTCTTTTTTTTTTCTTTTAGTGGGGAAGGCTTCAATCCATCCTAAAAATGTATCTACAAAGACTAGAAGATATTTATGTCCATACCTTGCTGGCTTAATTTCAGTAAAGTCAACTGCCCAGAATTGTCCTGGTCTGGTTCCTCGTAGGTGCTTTCCTGCAGGAAGCTTGGAAGGGTAAGCATTTACCAATTGATGGACTCGACAGGCTTTTTTTACCCATTTAGTTATTTCTTTTTGCTGTGAGTCAGTTAGTGGAAAACTCTGTTCTTGAAACTTCAGAAATACCTGCAGTTTCTTTGAACCAAGGTGAGTGAGTTGATGTGCATTTTCTACTGACATATTTAGAGCTGTGACTATAGGAGTTTTTAGTGAAGGATTTAGAAATTCCACTTGGGGGCCTTCAGGGTTAAAAGTTATTTTGGCCCAGTACTTGGTGAGCAGATCTCTGCCCATCAATGGGGCCAGGCATTCTGTGATTACTAGGAAGGATTGATGGATTTTCCTTTTCCCAGGTCTATGGTCCTCTTAGTTGTCCAAGCCCGATACTTACTGCCATTTGCCCCTTGAACTAGAGACCTTTTATTTGATAGATGGCCCAATGGGGCCTTGAGGGCTGAGTATATTGCCCCTGTATCCACTTCAAAGTTTACTGGGGTCCCCTACACTTCAAAAGTTACCCTGAGCTCCGGGAGGGGATGTTAGCCCCGACTTTTGGAGTCATCCTCAAGAGTCAGAATGGCTGGCAGGAGTGGCTGTCTCTTTCTAGGGAACTCTTTGGCCCAGTGTCCTTTTTTTTTTACAGTAGGCACAGTGATCTGAGGCAAGGAGTGGCCTCTGGCGTGGGCCCAGGTATCCCTTCCTGTCTCCCTGTTTCTTAATTTCTGGCCCTTTTGTTGTTGTGACCAGGACCTTAGTCAACGCCTTATTCTGTCTTTTGTTTCTTTTATCCTCACTTTGCTTCATTCTCTTCCTCAGTTTCTCTCTTAAGGTATATTTTCTTGGCTTCTCTGACTAAATCTCTCAAAGTCATATCTTGTAATCCATCTAAGCATTGTAACTTTCTTTTAATATCCAGGGCAGCTTGCCCAATAAAGGCCATCATGACAGATGCCTTTTGATCCTCTGCCTGAGGATCGAAAGGAGTATATCTCCTACTTGCCTCCATAATTCTCTCTAGAAACGTAGAGGGAGATTCATCAGGCCTTTGAATAATCTCTATTACCTTGGCCAAATTAGTTGGTCGCCTAGTGGCCACTTGGATGCCCACTATTAGAACCTGGCGATAAGTGGACAGATGCTTTCTAACTTCAATGGTGTTGGTGTCCCAGTTGGGTTGTTTCAAAGGAAAACCAGCTTTGATTAAGTTGGGAAGATGTATCACTCTCCAATCTGGTCGGAGGACATTTTTTTATAGCTTCCAGGAAGATTCTCTTTTGTTCCTCTGTCGTGAAGAGAGTCCCTAGGAATTGTTGACAGTCATCCCAAGTAGGCAAATGTGAAAATATCAATGACTCAACCAGACCTGTGAGCCCTGTGGGGTCCTCGGAAAAAGGGGGATTGTTATATTTCCAGTTATATAGGTCGGAAGAGGAGAAAGGCCAATATTTGTAGGCTTGCATTTTCCCCCCATGGCCTTCGTCAATCAATGGTCTGTAGAGACATAGTGGGAGCATCACAGGAGTTCCAGGGTTTTCAATCATTCACCACCATCAAGTTTCCTTAGCTGGGCTAGCTTCCTCCTGCGGAGGAGGGGCTGTGTGTGCTGCGGGGGAGTTATCTGGAGGGCGCTGGGCCAGCTTATATTCCTCCAGTGGTAGAGAGGCTGAGTCAGCTACAGGGGAATCACTTAGAGGGTGTTGGTGGTTGTGGGACGAAGGCAGGGTATAATAAGGGGGAAGAGAGTCCAGAAGAGTCAAATCTTTTGACTCAGGGATTACAAAGGGTGGAGGAGGAGGAGGAGCAGAGGGTTTGAGAGATCATGGGGGAAGAAGTAGGAGCAGGGGAAGGGACAAAGAAAGGCTTCACCCATTGAGGAGGAGATTTGCAGAGGTCCAGCAAAGTTAAGATATATGGCTGTTGATCCGGATGGCTATGTGTGCCCGGGTGAAAGACAATATCTCTGACTTCTTAAATTAGTGGGAAGTAGAAAGATCCTTCTAGGGGCCATCCAAATTCAAAGGTGGGCCATTCTGAGGCACAGAGATTCTGAAAGGTCCAGCGTTTAACTAAAAAAGAAAGATTCTGAGCCCTTAAGCGGACTTTGGTCCAGTGATCAAGGGTCAGGGACAGGGGCATTGAAGTGCTGTGTCCCATAATGAAAGATACACAAAGAGTGAATGCAAGACACACGACACAGACAAGACAAGACAATAAAGACATTCAATGGACATCCAAAACTGAGACCAGGACTGAGTAGCCAGCAAAACCCAATGGGCTGGCAATTCCGAATCAGATACAAAATATTACTGAGTCGAAGAGACTATTGTTCCTCGATTTCCCGAGTCTTTGGGAAGTTCCCCAGGGACGTGGCCTGTGGCTCTGTGACACGTCTGTCAGCCACCATCGGAGAGAACTCACGCTCTTCATCGACAGCCATTTTGCCCAGCACTAACCTTAACACTGAAACAAGAAAGAGGTGCCTTACTTAACCCAAGAGGAACCCGTTAGGGTCTTTTGTCCGCCGCTGCCAAAACTCGGTGGAATCTCCATATGTAAAGGTCGGGTGAGCATGGAAGGAAGAGACCACTAACAGACTGTCTTATCCAACAGCAAAGGGTTTATTCTGGGTCCAGCATGCTGGGGCTCGGAGCTCACTTGAATAGAGCAGAGAGCCCTGAGAACAGTTTAAGCAGAACATATATATTTTCCTTGGAGAGGGCAGGGAGGGAAGTATACTGATGGGTCAGGGCGAGTGGTCGGTTTGCATGCAACCGGGTGAGGGAGTACATTCTACACTTTGGCAGTTGGGGACAGCACATTCTGGGAACAAGATTAGCAAACAGTTCTCAAGATTTCAACAGTGTTTTGTTAAGCATACAGAAAAACAGTAAGTGACAAGTACCTATTTTATTAACCTTTCACTACCGACTATCCTTTTTGACTGGATGTTCTCTTCTACATTCTATGATACAAAGTACAAGCTCCTATGCCATTGTATATCAATTTTTTCAAAGCTAAGTATCCCAATCAAGGGCCCAGTGCCCTTCTGGGCTTCAAATGTTACTTAGATTTCTGTTTTTATACATATATTTCACCTATATATTTTTATACATATTGCAGGTTCCCAATACCATTATTTATTCAGCATAATGATTACTAACCCAAATCAAACATGTTATTAACCCTAACCATACATGGTTCCCTCAATCTAACGTTACAGAAGAGCAGGGACAGAGTTGGTGTTACAATACAGAAATATAGGGAATCTTCCACCTGCTGATAACCTCAAAGGTCCATGCAGATATAATCTCTGGAGAAGATGTAGGCAACTCTGAAGGACCTGAGAGTGCAAAAGTCATCTTCCATGGAAAACAACCTGGTCAGGGTGAAGGGTTCTGTCTGAATCAGCCTCTCCATTCTTAATGTAGAGAAGATGGACCAAATGATACCTGTGTGGAGAGCTGCTCCTGGGTGCCTATGGGTGATATACCATTCTAACTTGTGAAAGGGTCACAGGAAGCAGGGGCAGCCTCCATCTCATGGGAAGCTTGGAAGCAACTCTTAGGACAGATTGGTTGCCAAGGCAGTGAACTCATTCAGTTCCTGACGGAAGTGACCTCACCTCACTTCCTTGGTGATGGAACTCTGTGAACTTGCGATCCAGGAAGCCAGTCAAACATTGACAGCCCCAGTCCCAGTCTCAGTGGTTTTACTTTTTGAATTTCCCAAGGACAGAGTCAGTCTTTCTTGGTACCTATTGATGTTAGGATGGCCAAATGGCAGGAAAACTCTGAAGAGGGGCCTTTCCTGAGAAAACAGGTAGTGGCTCACTGCTGGCTCCTGACAACTTCAGAGACTTGGCAAAGGACACAAAATCTGAGACAGGACAGGCCATTTTGGGGGAACCTAGAATGGCCCACAGTCAGAGGACACTCCAAATAGTCACAACCTACTTGGAGGAAAGAGGTGCCTTTGTGGGTGTGGGTGTGGGTTTGTGGTTTTGGCTCATGTTCTGAGAAGAGGTAGGAAATGAGGTTTGTTTGGTTTGGGGGGAATTGTTTCTAGTAAGTCATTTGACAATGCGAGTGTTTCTGTGTCGCTGTATCCCACTGTGTCCGTGATTGTAGATATTAGAAAAGAGAAAGCATCAATGGATGTGTCCTGTCTTTTAGAAAGCTTACCAGCATTCATGCTGCCCAATTTATAAATAGAATGCGGCTTGCCATAATGATGGGCAACACCTGCGATCTTCCTAAGTTCCTGTTTTCTTCCAGAAATCTGGTCACTCTCCATAATAGGCTTATGGTTTTGTATCCAAGATATGTACCACCTCCATGCTCTGTGACATGGCCATGTACTGAATAACTGAAGTGAATGGCGAGCATCTCAGAAAACTCACATACCAGTGTGACCTGTAAAGTCTCATTGGAGAAACCCTGCTTTGGGCCTTTTGCTTACCTATTGTTCTGTTTCCCTGAATGTCAGGAAGGTCTTTGCCTAAGGAAAACGCTTTGTGAAGTCTGAAGAAAACCTTTTTCAAATAAAAAAGAATGGGCATCAGCTGTGGCTCTTTGCTTAATTGCTTTGCAAAGAGATGTGTCTGAATCAGCGTCTTGGCCCTGTGTTAGGCTGTAGCTTAGATTCTCAGCAACTGATGGATCTAAAGAAAGATCCCATGTGTGCATCCAAAACCAAAATAGCAAAAGAGCAGTCATTGTGGATGAAGTCTTTCGCCTTCTTCTGTAAGGTTTCTGACATCAATCAAGTGAGAATAGGGATCCTTTAGGTCAAATGAGTTCTTCAATTCCCTGCAGAGGCTAGCACATAGGTGGTTGGGTTTTCTCATGACTCCAATTCACATAAAGAATCTAAACCCCACAGTCAGTAGGTCTCAAATTTGAGAAGTGGATCAGTATTAACGGCAGGCCTATTTGATCACTCCTGGTTCACAGGAAGGGTGTCCAGGTCACTCAGAATTTAGGTAAATGAGGGGCAAGAAAGCGTATTTTGGACACTGTCTTGGGCTGCATTCCTCATGGAAATCTACAGTCAGAGGTTATGATGAGTGTCTATATGGAAGAAGGTGAGGGCCATGTGGGAGTGTTTTGGTATTAATTGTGGTTATTTTTGTGGCAGTTGAAAGGGATGACTGAGTCCACCTGAGTTTGAACTCTGGTGTGATTCCCTTAGAGACTGAGTACAGGAACTGAACTTAGAGAAGTATTCCCATGAATTGAGTTGGGATTTCAGAAGGCCAAGCATGAGAGTCACCCTTGGAAACTGAGATCTAGGCCCAGGGTGGCTCTCCAGAGACCACTGGGAATCTCAGGCTTGATATCACATGATTTTATTCTTAACGACTTGGCAGTCTTAGTTGAGAGTCAAAACACACATGGACGTTACATTGTAGACCTCAATGGGCCTGGATTTATGTGACCCTTTGGCCAATCTTTGGGAAACCTTGCCTGTGAGAGTTCTCCAGAACTTCATTTGAAATGAACTTCCACAACATTTAATGGTCCCTGAATAAATTGAAACCCACATGCTGCCAACTTCATCCTTGAAAAATTGCTAGATAAATACCATGAAATTTTTGAAATTCCCATGACCAGATGGCACTGGAGAAACTTTGGTTGTCCTGTTGCTGAACATGATTATGCAGGACAGTGACTTGATTGACTGAGTTTCATGAAAATGGTGTATAACAGAGATTCCAGGAAGTTGGACCCTGCTGAGTAGTGGGCCTAGTGCAGTGATGGGCAGGTGTGTGATAAAAAAACATCTGTGGTGGGGCCATGTGGATCTGCCATTGGCTTCCAATTGGCTTGTGACTGACATGATGCATCCAGCAGACGCTTCTATGTAAAGGTATCTTGTTATATGGAGAGGTTTCAGGCCAATGTTCAGAATCCGGTTGCTATGGTCAAGGAGGCAAGCTATGTGGAATAGAAGCCTGGTTGGTACATTCTTCTGCAGACCCTGACTCACCACAGGTGACAGAACTCCCTCCAGCACTTTGTCCCAGGTGAATTCCTTGTAATTCGTGAAGCAAATACGAAATTCCCAGTGCAGCAGCAAGCAACACCAGGAAAACTGGAGGATGACCAAATGGCTTCAGAGTCCACAAGAGTAGACTATTAGCCCCCAGTGGCCACAGTTTACCTACAAACAGAAAATTAAATACAGCTTCCTCATGTTTATTGGAAAATAAGAAATCATGTATTCCAGGTCACATAGAAGCATACCCAGATTTGATGGTCTCACTACAAAGGAAGCTGAATCTCCTGACTACAACATATATTTCAAGTGCCCAACCTCAGAGGCAGTTCCTCAAGAAGTCTTTAGTCCAGCAGAGCTCCATGTTTGTGGAGTGTTTACCCTGTCCCTTACTTTTGGAATCTCCTCTACCACCTCCAAGTTTGTGAACTCGTGAGCATATTTGATTCCAGATATGTATTCACAGATTTTCTAACTCTTCTCCTCTAATTGTGTCTAACTTGGGGCCAAGGTAATCTCAAGGCATTGTTATGGATGAGAGTGGGAAGATACTTTTGTAGCATATATTTGCATAAACATTGGAATCATTTTCCAAATTTTCATTCAAAATACTGAATCCCTGACACAAACCCATGCCAACTAGACTCTGACTACTAATTCTAATATGATGGAGAAAATTAACCCAAACAGAATAGAAATACAAGCAGTTCAGAGGAGGAATGGTGTATCATTGGAATTGCCTTTTGCATTATATAGGGTAGGAGTTATAAATCTAGTCAATTTTTTGTTGAAATGGTTCTCCATGTGTTTTTAAAGTTAACAAATATGTGAATTCCTGTCTACCTTTCTCTGTATCCTATTCAGCACATGTATTTTTATATGCACATATAGAATCCTACCTGGTACCACACGTACATTCTTGTGAGGTGGCTGACTTGGCAGACACAAATTGTGAGAAGAGATCATTCCTCCTAAACGCTGTTGAAACTGAAAATTCAAACTATTGATGAGCTTCCTAGTACAATAAAATTATACATGAATCCATGTTCAGTAAAACAAATTTATTTGGATCTGTGGATGACATATATTTCGTGGTGAATTTCAATTGGGATATATTGCTACTTTTTAATGTCTGTTTGTGTGCGTGCTTGTGTGTGTGTGTGTGTGTGTGTGTATGTTTATATATATATACACACACACTCTACAGATTTTTCAAAGTATGAAATATATGTGTCTTATTATACACTCCGTAAATTCATTCATATTCATGTATGTGGATTAATAATCAACTTTTCACAAGATTATTCTGAGAAATATTCATCCACCTGAACTACATATTTGATTCCTATTACTGAAAACTAACAGTAAATGGTGCATACAAATCCTAATATTTCTGCAGTAACTGAGACAGTTTTATATCAATGCAAGTAGATTCCTATGGGACGTGATGTGTATTTTGTCATTCATTTTTATTCAATACTGGTACATTTCTTTTTCTTCAGTTAATGCACATGATAGGATATATATTTAATTCACTAGTTCAGAAATTTATAGGCATTTTGTTTTACTTTTCATCACTTCCTAATTCAGAAAACATGTTTTCCACAGGGTTTCATGACTGGTCTTTTTATGAGACTTCTTTCACAAAATGCAAAGGTCACACTCATGTTTGTACCGAAGTCTAAATGGAAAGTGAGTATGGATTACTAAAAACATCTATGTCCAGGTTGCCTAATGCTATCAAATGTCAATTTTATTGGTGACTACATATTTGTTTCTTCCTAAGATTATATATTCAACCTCAACACTGTTGAAAATGCCTGATCCTATCACGTACTTTATACTTTGCCTGATTTCCTAATGTCTCTATTGATATATGGTTTCCTACATACTTTCCAGAGTTCATCAATGTGACTGGCTCTTCACATGTGTTGATATTTACATTCATTCTCTACCCGAAACCCTACTGTTATAGAACGTTTGGTTCAAATCCTATACTCACTCTGCTTTCTAAACCTATGAATATCTTCCTAATTCTACTGACTATCCTTCTGACTGGATGTTCTTTTTGACATTCAATCATCCAAGGTAAAAGGTCCTATGCCATTGTATATCAATTTATCTGAGACATCTGTGCAGAATATAATTCAAAGCTGAGTATTTCAATCAAGGGCCCAATGCACTTCTGGGCGTCAAATCTTACCTAGATTTCTGTGTTCATACTTATATTTCACCTATATATTCTTGTAAATATCGCAGGTTCCCAAAACCATTATTCATTGCACAGAATGATTCCTAAGCCAAATCAAACTTGTTATTAACCCTAAGCATACACTGTTCCATCAATCTATCTTTACAGTAGAGCAGGGACAGAGTTGGTCTTACAATACAGGTATGTAGGGGAGCTTCCACCTGCTGAAATCCTCAAAGGTCCATGCAGAAATGATCCCTGGAGAAGACTTAGGCAGCTATGAAGGACCTGAGAGCACAAAATCATCTTCCATGGCAAAAAAACCGGTCAGGATGAAGTATTGTGTCTGAATCAGTCGCTCTGTTCTTAATGTAGAGAAGATGGACAAAACCAGGCCTGTGTGGAGAGCTGTTCCATGGTGCCTGTGGTTGATATACCATTCTAACTTATGACTGAGTCAGAGAAAGTAGGGGCAGCCTCCATCTCATGGGACCCTTGTAAACAACTGTTAGGACAAAGTGGTTGCCAAGGTATTGACCTCATTCAGTTCCTGAAGGAAGTGACCTACCTCACTTCCTTGGTGATGGAACTCTCTGAACTTGGGATCCAGGAAGCCAGCCACCCAGAGCCAGTGCCAGTCCCATTCCCAGTGGGCACACTTGTTTGAATTTTCCAAGGACAGAGTCAGTCTTTCTTGGTACCTCCTGATGTGAGGATGACCAAATGCTAGGAGAACTCTGAAGAGGGGCCTTTCCTGAGGAAGCAGGTAGTGGCTCATTGCTGGCTCCTGACAACTTAACAGAGTTGCCAAAAGGGACCTGATCTGATAAAGGACAGGCCATTTTGGGGGAACATAGTATGGTCCACCAGTCAGAGGACACTCCGGATAGTCACAGACCTTGTTGTGGGAATGAGGTGCCTTAGTGGGTGTGGGTGTGAGTTCGTGGTTTTGTCTCATGTTCTGAGAATAGGTAGCAAAGGTTGTTTGTTTGGTTTGGAGTCGACTGTTTCTAGTAAGTCATTTGAGAAGGCGAGTTTTTCTATGTCTGTGTATCCACTGTGTCCGTGGTTGTAGTTATAAGAAAAGCGAATACATCAATGGAGGTGTCCTGACTAGTAGGAAGCTTCCAGGCATTTATTCTGCCCTTGTTATGAATGGACTGCGGCTTGCCTTATGGATAGACAACACCTACTATCTTCCTAAGTTCCTGTTCACCTCCTGATTTCTGGCCTCTCTCCAGAATAGGCTCATGGTTTTGTGTCCAAGATATGTACCACCTCCAAACTCTGTGACATAGCCATGTACTGGATAGCTGAAGGGAATGGGAACATCTCAGAAACCTCAGAGATCAGTGTAACCAGAAAAGTCTCAGTGGAGAAACCCTGCTTTGGGCAATTTGCTTACCTATGGTTCCCTTGCCCTGAATGTTAGGAATGTCTTTGCCTCAGGCCACCCCTTTGTGGAGCCTGAAGAAAACAGTTTTCAAATTAAAATGAATGGGCATCACCTGTGGCTCTTTGCTTAATTACTTTGGAAAGGGATGTGTCTGAATCAGCCTCTTGGCCCTGTGTGAGGTTGTGGCTTTGATTCTCAGAACCTGATAGATCTAAAGAAAAATCCCATGCGTGCATCCAAAACCAAAATTGCCAAAAGAGCAGTCATTGCTGATGAAGTCTTTCGCCTCCCTCTGTAAGTTTCCTGACCTCTATCAAGTGAGAATAGGGAAGATACACCAAGTCAATTGATGGCTCCTATTGGAAAAATTCTATCACTGATGACAGCATCAGCATAAGTACCCCAACACTGCCACAATTCGCTGCACCAGCAGATAGTTCACAATGCATACAAGTGAGTTCACAATGCATACAAGTGATACATAATCCAGGCAAGTTCTACAAGCAGTTCAGTGATGGCTATTGCAGAATCTGTAGATTGATTTTATCTTTGTCTTCACCGGCACTGGGATGAAGATAGGAATTCTGGCAATAATGGCTAAAGAAAAAATTCTGTAACATTCCTGAAGGCACTAAAAGAAAACAATTTTCTTAACAATTTACGTTATCTTGAAGAGAATAATTAAATATAATGAAAAGGAAAAGTGAAAGTAAACAAACACGTCTGTTAACCTCCTATTTTTTCACATATTAAAACAATCCTGAACAGTTGTTTACCCAATTTAAATTAAACAATTTAATTCACGTGAATAAAAAAAATGGATATATTATTTCATTAGCACTCATCATATGTGATATATGGACATACGCACATTCAAATATATAACACAAAACACAAGTGTGCACACATAATAAATACATACAACACATAATATAATAGTAAAGGCCTTATAACATTTTACATGTGAAATCATCATTGCAATGTTTAAAAACTCTACAGTCAAAAAATAGAACTGATAAGCAAAACATTAACCTAGGTCTGTATGAGCTCAAAAAAACAAAAGAGAACTTCATGATTTGAGAAAGGGCAATAATAAAATAGATATTGAAAAAAGCATCCCTGTTCTGTCGCAGATGTAAGGATAGCCAAACTGGAGTTTTGGATATCAGCTGTTATGGATTTGAGCCAAATCATCTTATTTTGGTCTATCAAAATCGCTTCAGTTAATCTCTCTGGAATCCAAATCGGCTGCTGTTCTCCCTGTGGAAACACATAAACAGACCCCCGACTCCAGGCAATCACTGGGTCGGGATCTTAGTTAATCTCTCTGGAATCCAAATCGGCTGCTGTTCTTCCTGTGGAAACCCACAAACAGACCTCCAACTCCAGAAAATTAATGGGTCAGGACCTTTCCATTGTCCTGTTAGAATATCCTTCCAAAGTACCTCGGGCTTATACACATTTTTTGGACACTTATGCCTTTCTGCCTCACTAAGTCCTGAAAATCCAAATTTAAAAAGTTTAGAGTAAAAAGGGTTATTTTAAGTTTATCTTTGGGGAATTTATATCCCTTCCCAATTCTGTCTTCTTACTTTAATGAGTACATTTTAATAGTGTGATGAGCTCTTTCAACTATGGCTTGTCCCTGTGGATTGTATGGGTTTCCTGATATATGAGTAATGCCAAATGATGAGCAAAATGGTTTAAAAGAGGTAGAAGTATAACCGGGGGCATTATCAGTTTTTAACTGCTTTGGAATGACCACAGTGGCAAAATTTTGTAAGCAATGAGCTATAACATCTTTAGTTTTTTTCCCCCATGAAGGGAGCCCATCAAAAATCCAGAAGAAGTATCAACTGTAACATGCAAATATTTTAATTTTCCAAATTCTGGCAAGTGTGTGACATCCATCTGCCATATATGGTAAGGTATCAATCCTCTACGATTGACTCTAAGATTAAAATGTGGTAAAATGGTCACACAATTTTGACATTGTTTTATTATTTGTCTAGCTTGTTCCTTAGTTATTTTAAAATGCTTTTGTAAAGTATTAGCATTGATAATGAACTTTTTATGAAAATTTATAACTTCTTCTAGTGTACAGAAAATATGTATGTATGTCATGTGTAGTTTTACCTGCTAAATCATTGCCCAAACTAAGGGCTCCAGGCAATCCTGTATGTGCCCAGATATGTCCTATTAAGAATGGATATTTTCTGTCCCAGATTAGACTTTGTATACTGGAAAGGAAAGAGAAAACAGTAGAGGAAGGGGAAATCCTACCAGCATCTTCAAGAGATACTATAGCATTAACTATATACTGACTATTGGAAAATAAATTAAACACAGAATCTTTAAACATCACAAAAGCTTATAATACTGCATTAAGCTCTACCTTTTGAGCTGATTTTTGGGGTGCTAAAAATGTAAAAATTTGATCAGTTGTAACTATTGCTGCTGTACCATTATTTGACCCATCAGTGAATATATTTGGAGCATTCATGATAGGAGTTTTCTTGTAATTTTTGGAAAAATTACAGGAAGCAATGACCCAAAAGACAATAAAAGATTAGATGGTAAGTGGTTATCAAATAAAACATTAGATTTACACATGATTATTGCCCAAGTATTTAACTCATTAGCTAATTCATCAATTTGATTCATAGTGTATGGAGTAATAATTTTATTGGGAGAAATTCCAAACACTCCCTTTGCTGCTTTTATTCCTATGAGTATTAATTGTCCCTCAGCCTCAGGATACCTAGTAATAATAGTGTTAGAAGAATAAGATAAATGTATCCATAATAATGGACCTTCTTGCCAAAATACTCCTGTAGGAATATTTTTTGTTGGTAGTACAATAAATAATAAAGGCATTATTTTATCAAATCTATCCAAATGCATATTTCCCATATATGTTTCAATGATTTTTAATGCCTTTATTGCTTCAGGCGTAAACATTCTGGGTGAATTTGGATCAGATGGACCTTTTAGGATATCAAATATAGGTCCCAACTGTCCTGTTGGTATACCTAGATAAGGCCTTATCCAATTAATGTCTCCTAATAACTTCTGAAAGTCATTAATTGATTTGAGTTGATCTACTCGTATTTGAATTTTTGGTGGACTGACCATGGTTGAGGATAATAGAACTCCTAAATAATTAATTGGAAAATTTAATTGTATTTTATCAATTGATATCCCTAGATTATAATTTTTTAATAAGTTTGTAAGTGTGGCATAACATTCTAGCAATGGGTTTTTAACTTGTGTGCTAATAACACATCATCCATATTGTGAAATATTTGTAGTTCAGGATTTTGATTTCTAAGTGGCTGGATTACTTTGTTAACATAAATATGACAAATAGTTGGGCTGTTAGCCATCCCTTGAGGGAGTACTTTCCACTCATACCTCTGATCAGGACCTTCATGATTCACTGCAGGGATAGTAAATGCAAAACTTGGACTATCCTCAAGAAGAATTGGAAATGAAAAAAAAAAAAACAATCTTTAATATGTATAACTAAAACATACCAAGTTTTTGGCAAAGCAGACAATTGAGGAATCCTTGATTGAGCAGGTCCCAAAATAACCATCTCATTATTAATGGCTCTTAAATCTTGCAATAATCTCCATTTACCAGATTTCTTTTTGATGACAGAAATGAAAGTATAATGGGGAGATACAGAAGGTAGTATATGTTCTTCCGCTAATTGTTGTTTGACCAGGAACTGGGCTGCTTGTATCTTTTCTTTAGTCAGGGTCCACTGAAGAAGCCATACTGGTCTTTCTGATTTCCAAGTAATTTTTATTGTCTCAGTGGCCCTTTCTGAAAATCCAACCCATGTCTGTCTGTTGCTTGGTCTATTTGTATTGGCGCTGCTATACCTTGTTCTTGTTTTTCTAATCTTTTTCCTTTCCTAAAACCTTCTCTAGCCATAATAGTGTGTACATTTTGATTGATGTTATTTGTTAATGTCAAACCTAATTGATCTAGGACATCTCATCCCAATAAATTTACGGGAAGATTATCCAATACATATGGCTGTATAGTTCCTTCACATTCTTCAGGATCCTTCCAATCCAATACCATTGCACTTCTATGGGGATTAGTTGCCACTCCTAGGTCTCAAAATGTTTGAGTGTATTGTTGTAATGGCCAATGTTTTGGCCATTCTTGATGAGAGACAATGCTAACATCTGCACCTGTATCAAGTAGCCCATTGAATTCGTGTCTTTGAATATTTAGTTTTAGCCTGGGGCGAGAATCTAAATTTAAAGAAAGCATAACCAAATCTACACCTGTGGAGCCTCATCCCTTGGAACCTCTTTCTACAGCACGACTGGAAAATTTATCATGCAGACTGAGTATTATTAGTAACTGTGCTATTCTATCTCCTGGTGAAATTACTGATATGTCCTTTGGAGAACTGGCTATAAATTTTATTTCACCTTCATAATCGGGATCAATTACCCAAGGACTTATCATAAGTCCTTTTAGATTAGAAGAGCTGCGTCCCAATAATAAGCCTACTGTTCCTTTGAGAAGAGGTCCTTTCACCATGTGTGAATGATTTGAACCCCCATCTCTACAGTTAGTACTGATCTGACGGAGGTGCAGATGTCTAACCCTGCACTCCCTCTGATTTGTCTGATGAGGCGTCTGATGCACAATGTGTCCTGGGCACTACACTGATGGGGTTGCTGGGTTCCTCCAGTGCTCCGTATATTTGTGGTTTTGGGCCCCAGAGCATTGGGCTCCCCTGTCCATTTTTTGGCAATGGAGCCCGGTGCCTTTCTCCATGATATCGTGGATAAACAGCTAGTCCTTGTTCGTTTTTGATAATGAAGTACCCTCTATGGTGGTTTGAGAACGGCATTCATTAGCCCAATGTCTCCCTCTACGGCATCGTGGGCAAATACCCAGTATTCTACTCCTTTGGTACCTATTTTTGTTAAACCCTCTTCCTATGGAGCAATTCCTTTTAAAATGTCCTGTTTGTTCAAAATTGTAGCATGTTCCTGGCCTTGAATCTAAAGCCTGTTTAATGCAGCTGCCACAAATTGCCCTTGTTCATTGATGTCTCTGGCATCTAAAACCTGTTTTACTGCAGCTGCCATGACTTCCTCTTATTCATTAATGTCTTTACATAATTTAATATATGTGTTTAAATCTTCATGTTTCCATGGTCTAGTGATATCTCTGCACCTACGATTCGCTTGGTCATAAGCCAGTTTTTTATTAATGGCATTGCTTGTTCTGTATTCCCCAAAACTCTGGTAGCTGTTTGAATAAGCCTATCTACAAATTCAGTGTAAGATTCATTAGCTCCTTGTATTACCTTAGATAATTGACCTTGTAAACCTCCATGTCCTTGTAAAGTCTTCCATGCCCTAACCGCCTCTGCAGCAATTTGTGCGTATACGCCAGGATCATATGCAATTTGTTGCTGCTGGTCCTCATAAGGTCCCTTTCCTAACAACATATCTAGATTTCTCTGAGGATAACCAGCTTCTGCATTTCACCTAGCCGTCTCCTTGCAAAATTCCTCATTGGCAACCTTCCATAAAAGGTATTGTCCTCCATTTAGCACAGCTTTACACATATTAGCCCAATCTACTGGCATCATATTCAAGTTGTTAATGGATTCGACCAAGCTTACAATGAAGGGTACTTGAGGACCATAGGTTGTTACAGCCCCTTTTAGCTGCTTCACTATTTTGAAATTTAAAGCATGGTGAATTCGCTGCCCTCCTACCTCAAATACAGGGCATGTTAATACTTGAGATCCTGTCTCAGGAACCGAACTATCAACTGCGGGGTTTGGGGGCCGCCTAGCATATGGAGGTGGCCTTGTTATTTGGACATTTACATACTCTGGTGATAGAAAGGTGTTAGTAACAGTCTCCTGTAGAGGAGGCGCTGTTGGTTGGACACTTACGCCCTCTAGTTATTGAAAGTTGTTAGTAGCAGTCTCCTTTTGTAACTTTGCCCCTGATGGCTTTTTCTGACCTAAGCTTTGTTCCTCTATCTTTGTCTGATCTGAAGTCTTTGGACTAAGCAAACCAGATATAAACGTCCTCAATGGCAATGTGCCAACTGTCAGAGTCCCTGGGCTGTTCTTTTCCCCCCTTTTAAATCTTCACCATGATGGTTCCATTATGGTATATTTAACAACTCCTTAAAAATCCATGGGCTACATTTTTGTATTGTATCAACGTATGCCCTGACTGTCCTTGACTTTACTGAGGTGCCTCCTTCCTCTAACAATTTACTTAACACTCTTTCAGTTTGTTTTTTTACTAATTTCTGATCCTGTATTTCTACTATAATACAACCCAACAAGACGATGCCAAACAAAACCGAGACAGAATAAAATAAAAAGGGAACAACAAAAAGTCATTATAGCCTTTATATCCTACTGACATGTGCATCCGTCCTTTCTCCCTATCTGTTCCTCAGAAGTAAATAATTTTTTTCTCAGATGTGAGCGGTTTTTCATCCATCTCACTCATCTCCATGGACAGGCAACAAAAGTGAAGCAAAACAAAAGAGGAATCTTAAAATGGCTACCGATCCTCTCGCCCTTCCCTCAGGGGCTAGCAGTTTACCTTATCACTTACCCTCAGTGGCTCCCCGTGCGAGCTACCAAATGCTGCAGTCTGACTGGGCACGATTCAAGAGCGACTTTTCAAAAGAAACAAAGTTTATTTTTAGAACCACACACGCCAAGCAAAACAGCTCCTTAGGAAAAACCCTCAGAGCCCAACTGCCACCACTGGCTTCCTTGCAAAGTTTCTGTCACACCCACAAGCCTCTCCACCTCCCACAATCCTCCTGCTCTTGAGGCCATATGGCTGGGTCAGGTGGGTGGAGCCAAAAAAGTCCCACAATGAGCAGCTCTGTGGTCTGAAAGGGCAGGGAAACTGCCCAATGTGCATCATCGCAGAGGAGCCAATCAGCTTGATGTTGCTGGGGCTGCTGTGAGCCAATCATCAGCTGGCAGTCGGAAAGAGCGGGGAAAAAGCTCAATGAGCATCTCCATTGTGCATCAACACAGAGGAGCCAATCAGCTAGATGTTGCTGGGGCCGCTGTGAGCCAATAATCATCTCGCAGGGGAATGTTGCTGGTAACTGGAAGTTTGATGGGGCCCCTTAAGCTGTGGCTCTCAACAAATTGGTGTCTCCTTTCTCTGTAGACTATTCAGCACATGTATTTTTATATGCACATATAGAATCCTACCTATTATCAAACGTACATTTTTGTGAGGTTGCTGACTAGGCATGTACAAGTTATGAGAAGAGATCACTCCTCTTAAACACTGTTGGAATTGAGAATTCAACCTATGGGTGAGCTTGTTATTAGAACAACATTATATATAGATCCATTTTCAGTGAAATCAATATTTTTGAACCTGTAGATGTTACATATTTCATGATGAATTTCAATTGGCAAATATATTGCTAGTTTAAATGTCTGTCTCTGTGTGTGTGTGTGTGTGTGTGTGTGTGTGTGTGTGTATATATATATTTATTTATATATAAATATATATATATATATATATATATATATATATATATATATATATACTCTCCAAATTTTTCAAAATATGAAATATATGAATCTTATTATACACTCCTTAAAATCATTCATATTTATGTATGTGGATTTATGATCAACTTTTCACAAGATTATTCTCAGAAATATTCATCCACCTTAAATACAGATTTGTTTCCTAGTACTGAAGACTAACTTCAGTGAATGGTGCACACAAATCCTAATATTTCTACAGTAAAACCAAGTTCAACATCAATGCAAGCATTTTCCTATGGGACATGATGTGTATTTTGCGGTTCATTTTTATTAAACAGTGGTACATTACTATTTCTTCAGTTTATGCACATCATATGATATATCTTTCATCCACAAGTTCACAAATTTATAGGCATTTGTTTCAATTTCAATCACCTCCTGCTTCAGAACACATATATTCCTCCAGTGTTCTTGACTGGTCTTGTCATGAGACTTCTTTCCAAACACATTATTTTTGATTTTCATAATCATATTTGAAGCAAAACTCACACACTCTTCATGATAAACCATAACCCTAATATTACCGTTAGATGTATACCTGGTTGTAGTGAATGTATGAGTATCAGTTTAAGATTTCCAGTATATTTTCAGATATCAAATCAATCCACTATTTAAAGTTGGAACCAGTTATATTATTTATTCACAGTATCGTCTATTCATACATTATTTCTATATCCATTGACACAGGGTACTCCACTTTGTTCCCCCAATATTTATACGTCTTCAAAATATTGCTCCCAGTAATGGTGGAAGAAATGCTCATGTCACCTGATCTACATATAAATTTTAACACAGTAATATTCTGGACACAGAAAGCAAAAGTCACTCTTATGATTGTAGCAAAGCCTAAAAGGAAAGTGAGCATGGATTACTAAAAATATCCATGTCCCGGTTGCTTAATGCTCTAAAATGTAAATCCTATTGATAAATCCTATGTATTTGTTTCTTTCTAAGATTATATATTCAAACTCAACCCTGTTGAAAATGTCTAATCCTATCCCTCACTTTATACATTGCCTGATTTGTTAATGTCTCTATTGATATCTGCTTTCCTACATATTTTCCCCATTTCATCATTGTGTCTGACTCTTCACATGTGCTGATATTTACATTCACTCTCTTATTGAAAACCAATTGCTAAAGAACGTTTGGTCCAAATCCTATACTCATTGTTGTTTCTAAACCTAGAGACTATCGTCCTAAACCTACGGACTTTCCCTTTGTGACTGGATGTTCTCTTCAACTTTCAATCATCCAAGGTACAAGGTCCTATGTCATTGTATATCGATTTATCTGAGACATCTGTGCAGAACATAATTCAAAGCTAAGTAACCCACTCAAGGGCCCAATGCCCATCTGAGCTTCAAATCTTGCCTAGATTTCTGTTTTCATACTTTTATTTAACCTATATATTCTTGTAATTATTGCAGATTCCCAGTACGAATATTCATCCTGCAGAATGATTCCTAACCCAAATCGAACGTGTTATTAACCCTAACCATACACTGTTCCCTCAATCTAACTTTACAGAAGAGCAGGGACAGTGTGACCAGGAAAGTCTCAGTGCAGAAACCCTGCTTTGGGCCTTTTGCTTACCTATTTTTCTGTTGCCCTGAATGTCAGGAAGTTCTTTACCTCAGGCTAACCCTTTGTAAAGCCTGAAGAAAACAGTTTTCAAATGGAAATGAATGGGCATCACCTATGGCTCTTTGCTAAATTTCTTTGGAAAGGGATGTGTCTGAATCAGCATCTTGGCCCTGTGTGAGGCTGTGACTTAGATTCTCAGCACCTGATGGATCTAAAGAAAGATCCCATGTGTGCATCCAAAACCAAAATGGCAAAAAGTTCAGTCATTTTGGATGAAGTATCTTCCCTTCCTCTGTTAGATTCCTGACCTCCATCAATTGAGAATAGGGATCCTTTGGGTCATATGAGTTCTTCAATCCCTGAAGAGGTGCTTGGGTTTCTCATGATTCCAATTCACGTAAAGAATCTGTACCTATCAATCAGAAGTAGTCAGTCAATATTGCTCCCAGAAATGGTGGAAGAAATACTCATGTCACCTGATCTACATATACATTTATTCACAGAAATATTCTGGACACTAAATTCAAAGTTCACATTTATGATTGTACCAAAGCCAAAATGGAAAATTAACATGGATTACTAAAATCATCCATGTCCAAGATTACTTATGCTCTCAAATGTCAATCCTATTGATGACTACATATTTGTTTCTTCCTAAGATTGCATATTCAAACTCAACCCTGATTTCATAATGTCTCTATTGATATCTGCTTACCTACATATTTTTCCCACTTCATCATTGTGACAGACTCTTCACATGTGCTGACATTTAAATTCATTTTCTATCCGAAACCCTGTTGCTAAAGAAATTTTGTTCCAAATCATACACTCACCCTTCTTCCTATACCTACCTACTATCTTCCTATTCCTACTGACTATCCCTTTTTGACCGGATGTTCGCTTCTACATTCAATCATCCAAGG
Organism: Callospermophilus lateralis; assembly: GCF_048772815.1. Taxonomy (NCBI): domain Eukaryota; kingdom Metazoa; phylum Chordata; class Mammalia; order Rodentia; family Sciuridae; genus Callospermophilus; species Callospermophilus lateralis. The sequence goes on from NW_027514364.1 coordinate 74,411, forward strand.
TATAATGTCCTATGCCATTGTATATCAATTTATCTGAGACATCTGTGCAGAATGTAATTCAATGCTCAGTATCACAATCAAGGGCCCAATGCACTTCTGGGCTTCCAATCTTACTTGGATTTCTATTTTCATACACACAGTTCACCTCTATATTCTTATAAATTTCACAGGTTGCCAATACCATTATTCATCCAGAAAATGATTCCTAATCCAAATTGAACCTGTTATTAACCCTAAACATACAGTGTTCCCTCAATCTTACTTTACAGAAGAGCAGGGACAGAGGTGGTCTTATAATACTGAAATGTAGGGATCCTCTACCTGCTGAGAACTTCAAAGGTCCATGCTGAAAGAATCCCTGGAGAATATGTAGGCAGCTATGAAGGACCTGAGAGACCACAAGTCATCTTCAATGGCAAACAACCTGGTCAGGATGTAGGGTTGTGTCTTAATCAGCTTCTCTCTTCTTAATGTAGAGAAGATGGACAAATCAGGCCTGTATGGAGAGCTGTTCCCGGGTGCCAATGGTTGATATACCATTTTAACTTGTGAAATTGTCACATTAAGTAGGGGAAGCCTCCATCTCATGGGACCCTTGGAAGCAACTGTTAGGACAAAGTGGTTGCCAAGGCAGTGACCTCATTCAGATCCTGAAGGAAGTGACCTCACATCACTTCCTCGGTGATGGAAATTGGCATCCAGGAAGCCAGGCACACAGAGCCAGTCCCAGTCCCACTCCCAGTGGTGTCACTAGTTTTGAATTACCAAGGACAGAGTCAGCCTATCTTGGTACCTACAGATGTGAGAATGGCCATATGCCAGGAAAGCTCTGAAGAGGGGGCTTGTATGAGAAAACAGATAGTGGCTCACCACTGGCTTCTGACAAGTCTCATTGAAGAAACCCTGCTTTGGTACTTTTAATTACCTATTGTTCTGTTGCTCTGAATGTCAGGAAGTTTTTTGCCTCAGGCCACCCCTTTGGGAAGCCTGAAGAAAAGAGTTTTCAAATGGAAATGAATGGGCATCATCTGTGGCTCCTTGCTTAATTGCTTTGGAAAGGGATGTGTCTGAATCAGCCTCTTGGCCCTGTGTGAGGCTATGGCTTAGATTCTTAGCACCTGATGGATCTAAAGAAGCATCCCACGTTTGCATCCAAACCCAAAAGAGCCAAAAGAGCAGTCATTGTGGATGAAGTCTCTCACCTTCCTCTGTAAGGTTCCTGACGTCCATCTATGAGAATAGGGATCCTTTGGGTCAAATGAGTTCTTCAAAGCCCTGCAGAGACTAGATCATACGTTCATAGGTTTCTCATGACTCCAATTAACATAAAGAATCTAAACCCCACATTCATTAGGCCTCAAAATGGAGAATCAGAGCTGTATTAAGGGCAGGCCTCTTTGATCACTCCTGGTTCACTAGAAGGGTTTCCCAGCCACATTGACTTTAGGCAAATGTGGGCAAGGGACCTTATTTTGGATACTGTCCTTGGCTGTGCCCCTCATGAAAAACTACAGCCTGAGATTATGATGAGTGTCGATATGAAAGAAGATGAGGGCCATGTGGAAGTGTTTTGGTTTTAATTGTGGTCATTTTTGTGGCTGTTGGAAAAGATGATGGGTCCACCTGGTCTTGAACACTGGTGTGATTCCCCTTAGAGACTGAGTTTTGGAATGGACCTCAAATAAGTATTGCCATGTATTGTGTTGGGATTTTAGGATGCCACACATGAGAGTTGCCCTTGGAAACTGAGATCTAGGCCCAGGGTGGCTTTCCACAGAGCACTGGGAATCTCAGGAAGAATATCACATAATTTTATTCTTAAAGAATTGGCAGCCATAGTTGCAAGTCAAAACACACATGGACCACACATTGTAGACCTCAAACGCCTGGCTTTATGTGACCTTTTTGCCTGTCTTTGGGAAGCCTTGCCTGTTAGAATTCTCCAGAATTTTCAATGAAATGAGCTTCCTCTCCATTTAATGGTTCCTGAATGAATTGAAACCCACAGTGCCTCCAACTTCATCCTTGAAAAATGTCTGATAATTACCAAGAAATTTTTGAAATTCCCATGACCACTTTGCACTGTAGAATCTTTGGATGTTCTATTGATGATCACGAGTATACCAGACAGTGCCTGTTTGATTGGGTTTCAGGAAAATGGTGTAGAACAGAGATGGAAGTAATTTGGACCCTGCTGAGTAGTCGGCCTAGAGAAGTGGTGTGAAGGTGTGTGTTAAAACATTTGTGGTTGGGTGATGTGGATCTGCCATTGGCTTTCAAATGGTTTGTGACTGACATGGTGCAGCCCCCAGACCCTTGTATGTAAAGGTATGTTGTTATATGGAGAGGTTTCAGTGCAATGTTTAGAATCAGATTGCTATTGTGAAGGGGGCAAGCTATGTGGGATAGAAGCCTGGTTGGTGCATTCTCCCGCAGACCCTTACCCATCACATGTGACAGAACTCCCTCCAGTACTGTGTCCCAGTTGAACTCTTCGTATTTCATGAAGCAAATACCAAATTCCCAGTGCAGCTGCAAGAACCACAACAAAATTGGAGGATGAGCAAATGGCTTCCAAACTGGAAGACACTTAGCACTCAGTGACAACAGTTTACCTACAAAGAGAGAATTCAGCACTGCTGCCTCATGTCCTTTGGAAAATAAGAAACCATGTCCTCCAGGTCACATACATGCAGACCCAGCTTGATGGTCTCACTACAAAGGGAGCTAAAGCTCCTGACAACAACATATATTTCAAGTGCCCAACCTCAGAGGCAGTTTCTCAAAAAGTCTTTAGTCTAGCAGAGCTCCATGTTTGTGGAGTTTTACCCTCTCCCTTACATTTGAAAACTCCTCTACCACCTCCAAGGTTGTGAACTCCTGAGCATTTTCCATTCGTGATGGGTATTCACAGATTTTCTAACTCTTCTCCTCTAATTGTGTCTTACTTGGGGTGAAGGTAATGTCAAGGCATTGTTCTGGATGAGAGTGGGAAGATTTTTGGGTAGCACATATTTGCATACACATTGGATTCTTTCTCCAATTTTCCATTTGAAATACTGAATCCCTGACTGTAAGGGGTAGAAGGAATTCTCCTTCAAAGAATAGTCTGACACTTACAAGAAACAGCCCCCAGGGAGACATCCTGTCTGGGAGACATCCTGTAGTCATCTGTGTTCCTGAGACATCCTGTGGCCATCTGTCTTCCTGAAATATCCTGAGGTTATCTCACCTTGTGAAGACATCCAGGAACTGCTGATAAGAGAGCTTTCAAATCTCCAGCATATAAATTCCTCTGTGTGAACAATAAAAGTTTGCAGCTTGATCAGAACTTTTGTCTTGCTGTCATCTCTCGTGTCTCTTGTCCCTTCATTCCTCCCCACCTAGGTTTGCTACCCACTTTGATGTGTCCTGCAGGCCAGGACAACTGGCGCCCAACGACTTGGGCTCGAGCCTTTGACTGAGGGGGAACCCTGTCCTCCTGGAAGATTTGGACAAGTGGAGCTCGCGATTGCCTCAGCAGACACCACTGAGAGACAGATCCAGGAGGAGAGTGGGGATGACGCACAGTGAGTGACCCACCATGGGACAAGCAGTTTCGTCACATGATTTGTTTTTGTCAGGCCACAAGGAATCCTTAAATACATGGGGGGCACGTGTTAAGAAAAATGACTTAATATTTTTCTTTTCATACATCGAAGAATTTTTTCCATGGTTTCCCCTTGAAGGTACCATTGATGGTAAAAGATGGCTTAGAGTAGGAGACATTTTAAAAGATTATTATGAATCCTTTGGCCCAGAAAAAGTGCCTGTTCCTACCTTTTCTTTCTGGAAATAAATTAGTGAAATTCTTAAAAGTTCACCCTTTGACAATGGTACCTTAATACTTGTCAGGATTGGGGAAGAGACTATGCAAAAGACCTCTCGTCCCTTCTCGGCATGCCCATCAGTTAGTATAGACATAGACCCTTCTTAGTCTCCCCAGGACCCTGGGACCTTCCTGATCTTCCTCAAAATCCCACCCTAATGAATAAGGCTCCAATGGTTTCCAACCGCCTTTATGCAGTTTTAAATCCCGGAGAAACATTGACCCCTGGGGAGGAGGCTACCTTGGAGAAGGAAGCAGCTCGCTACCATTCAGAAGACTCTCCACCTCTCAGGACCCTGCCACAGACTATAGGACTTACACATTCCCCTCCCTCCTATATCCCTCCTGCCTTTTGTGCTCTGGCCCTTCAGGGGCCAAATGTCCCCCCAGATATTTTTTCCCCACTTCCCTTGCCTAACCTGGCTCCCTTGAGAGAGTCTCTCCAACATGGACAGGAACAGATCCAATTTTTAAAAGAATAAAGATCCCTTGACTCTGAGCTCTCTTCATTAGCCTTAGGAATGGAGTCAACACAAGCTGGCCCACAGTGGTCTAATACAAAGGCGAAGCCGCTCCATCGGCCTGTGCTCGCCTTCCAGTCACCACCAGTCAGATAGATAAGCCTGCCCAGGCTGAGGTCAAAGACTTAGAAGAGGAAAAAGAGGAGGAAGCGGGGGAAATGGATCAAGGAGATCAGGACTTAGAGGATGAGGAGTTCACCCCTAGGCAGGAAGGAACCCAGAGTGTCTACAAAAAATTTAGCCTCCATTTTCTTGAAAAACTTAAAAAGGCTTGTGCTCACTATGGCCCCACTGTGCCCTATACGTTGGCTTTATTAGAAAGCTGCAGCACACAATTTCTTACTCCCAATGATTGGAAATTTTTAGACCTAGCTGCCCTCAGTGCCGGAGACTTCCTGCTATGGAATGCAGATTTCAAAGAGCCCTGTCAGAAACTACTCAAAAAAAATTAACAAAGGCCTCCTCTAAATCCTGGACTTATGTTAAGCTAGTGGGCAATGCAACTTTTGACACTAAAACTAAACGGGCACGTTTCCCTGCTGGACTTTTTGCGCAGATTTAGATGGCTGGCTTAGTTGCTTGGAGACGCCTCCCTGAAAGGGCCTCGGCTATCACTTCCCTGGCAAGAACTCGACAAGGGCCCGATGAGCCTTATAGCGACTTTGTTCCCCGGCTTTACCTAGCTGTGGAATGCTTGCTTGGACCAAGCGAAAGCGAAAGCACCTTTGTAAAACATCTTGCCTTTGAAAATGTCAACCCGGCATGTCAGGATGTTCTTCGACATCATAAGGATAAAGGGAAACTTTCTGACTTTATTAGAATCTGTGCAGGCGTGGGTGCAGCCCATGCGATGGGTCTCAAATTAGTGCCGCATTTACCAAGGCCTTTTACAATACTGGCTCAAGTACTTGCTTTACTTGTAAACAACCAGGCCATTTTGCACGCAGGTGTCCGACAGGCAAACAAAGAGTAAGAATAGTGTCTCCTCAAACTGGAGCTAAACCGACCCCAGCTACACTTTGTCCTTGATATGGTAAAGGTCATCACTGGGCCAGTGAGTGTAGATCAATGACAAATGCCCTCAGACAGCCTATTTCTTCCTACTTCTCAGGAAACTCCCTGGGGCAATGAGGTTTGTTCCCTCCCAAACTCCAACCTACCTCAAAATCCTTCTCCACAATTGGCTCCCTCCAACTACCCACTCCAGGCAGTGCAGGATTGGACCTCTGTGCCACCACTGATACAATATTAGACTCAATGCAAGGGCCCCAGATAATACCAACTGGAATTATGGGTGCCCCTCCATCTCATACGTGTGTCCTTATTCTTGGAAGAGCCTCTACTACCTTACAAGGTGTTCAGGTCTTCCCTGGCATTAATGATAATGATTTCACTGGAGAAATAAAAATAATGGCCACAGTTATTAATAGAGTTGCGGCCATCCCAGGAGGAAAAAGTCTTGCACAATTAATACTTCTTCCCTTAGATTAAGGGGCATTTCCACCTCCCAAACCTACTGTGGGGGACTGCCTCCTTGGGCTCCTCTGAGGTATATTGGGTTCATCCCATTTCTCATATTAGACACACCCTTACCTTACTTATTGAAGGAAAGGAATACCAAGCAATTGTACTTACTGGAGCTGATGCGACAATTATTTCTCAAAAATACTGGCGATCAGGTTGGCCCCTCACCCCATCCTTGACTGACCTTAAAGGGATAGGAAAGTCAAAAAATCCTCTGGTCAGCTCTACTGCTCTTAGCTGGACTGATAAAGAGGGTAATAAGGGAACTGTCACTTCTTTCGTTGTTCCTGACCTCCCTGTTTACCTATGGGCTGGAGATATTTTGAGTCAAATAGAAGTTATTCTTGCCAGTCCCAATTCCATGGTGACTCATCAAATGCTCCGTATGAATTTTGTCCCTGGTACAGGCCTTGGGAGGCTGAGACAAGGACTGGTGGAGCCTATACAACCAATAAAAAAAAAATACATATGGACTTGGATATTTGGATTTTTAGTGTCGGTTCCTGACGCTCCTGTTCCCATGGAGATAAAATTATTTGGGAGAATCAGACTCTTGTGTGGGTGGATCAGTGGCCCCTTACCCAAGAAAATTTGGAGGCTGCCTCCATGTTAGTGAAGGAACAGCTGGCAGCCCGCCATGTAGAGCCCTCAACCTCACCATCGTACACTCCTATTTTTGTTATCAAGAAAAAATCAGGCAAGTGGCGCCTTTTACAAGATTTGTGTGCCATTAATAAAGTTATACTCCCGATGGGAGCACTACAGCCAGACATTCCCACACCAGTGGCTATTTCCAAAAACTATTGTAAAATGGTTATGGACTTAAAAGATTGCTTTTTTACCATTCCTTTGTATCCTGTGGATAGACCCTATTTTGGCTTTAGTCTTTCTTGCATTAATATTCAGGGCCCTATGCAGAGACTTCAATGGAAGGTTCTTCCCCAAGGTATGGCCAACATCCCTACTCTTTGCCAAAAATACGTTGCTCAAGAAGTAGACCCTGTGAGAGAGCGAGGGCCACAAATTTATATTTTACATTATATGGATGATTTGTTAATTGCTGCACCTAATACCCATGATCTTAATAATTGTTACTTGGACTTTTACAAAATCCTCACTACCTTGGGACTACAGATAGCTCCTAATAAGGTTCAAACACAGGACTCTTATAAAAGTTTGGGCCTTAAAATTCTACAGAAATCAGATCCAAATTTCTAAAATACAACTACGTGTGGACCATCTTCACACCCTTAAAGATTTTCAGAAATTACTGAGGCATATTCAATGGCTAATAACATATTTAAAATTATGCACTTGTGTACTTTTGACCCTTAATGATATTTTGAGAGGTAATTCCCACCCCTCCTCCCCTCAAAATCTTACTCCCAAGGCATAACAGGCATTAAACCAAGTCACAGAAGCCATTGCCCAACAATTTGTTACGCAAATTTCTTATAACCTTCCTCTGGTTCTGGTTATTTTACACACTCCTCATACACCCACAGGAATATTTTGGCAGCGAGATCCACATTTTAATAATAAAGACTGCCCCTTGTTTTGGGTCCATTTACCCACCACATCCTCGAAGGTTATTACTGTTTATCTTGCTCAGGTAGCTTCTATTATTTTTAAAGGTCATTTGATTTCTCTACAACATTTTGGCAAAGACCCTGATAATATTTTTATTCCATATACTAAGGACCAAACCCAATTTTTACTAGAGACAAGGGATGAATGAGGTATTTCCCTATCAGGATTTTGGGAACAATTGATCACCACCTCCCCAATGACCCCCCTTTACATTTTGTCCAGTTACATCCATTTACTTTTCCTGAAATTACTCAAAATGCTCCCATTCCTCAAGCCCTTACTGTCTTTACAGATGGTTCCTGTAATGGCCGAGCGGTCTTTGTTGTCAATAACCAGCCTACCACCTTTGATACTGTCTATCAGTCACCACAGTTTGTGGAATTGTTTGACATAACACAAGTTTTTATAACATTTTTAATAATCCTGTTAATATTTATAAAGACAGTGGCTACATTGCTCATTCTGTGCACCTGCTGGTGATTTCACCTCCCATTAAGGCTTCTAACAATGCGGCCTTTCTGTTTCACCAGCTTCAGCAGCTAATTCAGGTCAGACAACACCCATTTTTCTTAGGACACATAAGGGCACACTCTGATCTTTCCAGCCCTCTAATTCAAGGTAATGCCCAAGCTGATGCAGCAACTCGTTCCATCTTTCCAATTTTTGTTGGCTCCATTCAAAAGGCCACGGAGTTACACAATCTACACCATTTAAATTTCCAGAGCCTTTGATTACTTTGTAAAATTACCAGGCAACAGGCACGAGAAATAGTAAAAGCATGCCCTAGTTGCGCTGCCTCCCTCCCCATTCAACACTTGGGAGTTAACCCCCAAGGATTACTGCCCGATCAGTTTTGGCAAATGGATGTTACTCATTTTCTTGAATTTGTAATAGCCAAATATATATACACATTTCTGTAGATACCTTCAGCGGCTTTATTTTTGCATCACCACATTCTGGAGAGGCTACCAAAAATGTCCTTTCTCATCTTGTTTCAGCCTTTTCTGTTATGGGTAAACCAATACATATTAAAACAGATATTTATCCTACATATACCATTGCCAAGTTTAAACAGTTTTGTGCTACCTTGCAAATTTGTCATACTCCTGGAATTCCATACAACCCTCAGGGCCAAGGCATTGTGGAACTTGCCCACCTTACCTTAAAAACTTGGCTAACCCTCCTTAAGGCTTCCTCCCTTGTATTTACCACACCCAGGCATCGCCTTAACAATGCATTATTTGCCCTTATTTTTCTTACCCTAGACAATGAAGGCCATTTGGCAGCAGACAGACACTGCCATCCCTCGTCCAATTCTGTTCGCCCACCTGTTATGTGACACAATCCCCTTACAAATAAATAAAAAGGCCCAGATCCTGTCCTCATCTGGGGAGGAGGCTCACCTTATGTTTTGGACCAAGATCAAACAGCCCCAAGATGGTTACCAGAACTCCTGGTTAAACAGGTTAATGACTTACCTCAAAACAGGGACAGAGGGACTCCTCATGAGGACAAAATTTCTTCTTTTTCAGATGCAGCCAACAATCTGCCAGCCTTGGAATAACAGTTCCTGTGGGCACAGGTACACTGGCTTAGGCACGTCTATTCACTCTTACCATCGCCTGTCTCAACAAATTATAAACTCTATCAGTAACAACTGATAAAAACTCTATCATGAACCATTAAAGATTTGCAGGACCAAATAGACTCCCTGGCAGAAGTGTTCCTTCAAAAAAGACGAGGCTTAAATTTGCTGACAGCTAACCAGGGAGGTATTTGCTTGGCCTTAGGGGAATGATGCTGCATTTATGCCAATAATTCTGGCATAGTATGCACTAAAATTAAGCAGCTTCAAGAAGATCTAGAAAAGAGACGAAGGGAAATATTTGAAAATCCCCTCTGGACTGGGCTTAATGGATTTCTGCCCTATCTTCTTCCCCTATTAGGCCCTTTGTTGGGTTTACTTTTAATGGTGTCCCTAGGACCCTGCATTATAAACAGGCTGTTACAATTTATTAAAGAACAGATTAATATTTTGGCCTCTAAGCCCCTACAGGTCCACTATCATCGCCTGGATATGGAAGACCGTGCTGCCAACATTTAAAAGGATGTTCTACCCTCCTCACAAGCTTATTTCTTAAGGTTACATGCCCACAGATCTCTCTTTCTTATATAAAACTCTAAGTAACAGCTCTGACCAACCATCTTCTGCCCTTGCCATAAGGGTTCGTCCTCCATGGGCCCCTCTGTTTGGGGGAGGACACACCCATGGAGTGAGGACGTTAGGCCATAATAACAGAGGGTGCAGGAAGGACTGCAGGAGGATGGATCCATGGTTCCCAAAACCCAAGTCTTCTGAGTGACACGCTCTGGTGCATGGCAGTTGGCATGCTTCCCCCTCAAAGCCGTCTCCTTAAAAAACATGCCTAGGCCACCACGAAATCTCCTAGTAAACATGCTCGATCAGATCAGGAGATATTCTAAGGCCTGTTAGAGAAACAGAGCCTCTATAACCCCCTAAAACATTGGCCTGTAAGGTATGGTCAAATATTTAATATAAGAAAGGGGGAAGATGTCAGGGGCTAGAAGGAAGTTCTCCTTCAAAGAATAGCCTGACACTTACAAGAAATAGACCCCTGCGAGATTTCCTGCCTGGGAGACATCCCGCAGCCATCTATCACCCTGAGACATCCTGCGGCTATCCGTCTTCCTAAAATATCCTGAGGTTATCTCACCCTGTGAAGACATCCAGCAACTGCCGATAAGAGAGCTTTCTCATCCGCAGCATGTAAATACACTGTGAGAACTATAAAAGTTTTCAGCATGATCAGAACTGTTGTCTTGCTGTCTTCTCTCATCACTCTTGTCCCTTCATTCCTCCCCAACAAGGTTCAACGCCCACGTTGAAGTGTCCAGCCGGCCCGGACACCTGACACTAAACCATAACCTACTAGACTCTGACTACTAATCCTAATATGATGGAGAAAAATAATCCAAACAGAATGGAAATACAAGCAGTACAGAGGAGGCATGGTGTATAGTTGGACTTGCCTTTTGAATGATATAGGGTAGGTGTTATAAATCTAGCTAATTTTTAACTGAAATAGTTCTCCACATGTTTTTAAAGTTAACAAATATGTGAATACCTGTCTCCCTTTCTCTGTAGCCAATTAAGCACATGTATTTTTATATGCACATATAGAATCTTACCTGATATCACACGTATATTCTTCTGAGGTGTCTGACTTGGCAAATACAAATTGTGAGAAGAGATCACTCCTCCTAAACTCTGTTGGAACTGAAAATTCAACCTATGGGTGAGCCTCCTAGTAGAACAACATTATACATAAATCGATGTTCGGTAAAATAAATATTTTTGCATCTGTGGCTGATGTACATTTCATGAAGAATTTCGATTAGCATATATATTGCTACATTTTATTGTCTGTGTGTGTTTTTTAATATATATATATATATATATATATATATATATATATATATATATACTCTCCAAATTTTTCCAAATACAAAATATATGTGTCTTATATACACTACCTAAATTCATTCATGTTCATAAATATATGTGTCTTATATACACTACCTAAATTCATTCATGTTCATGTATGTGGATTTATAATCAACATTTCACAAGATTATTCTCAGAAATATTCATCCACCTGAAATACATATTTGTTTCCTATTACTGAAAACTAACTTCAGTGAATGGTGCATACAATCCTAATATTTCTACATTAACTGACCCTGTTTAACATCAATGCAAGTAGATTCCTATGGGACATGATGTGTATTTTGAAGTTCATTTTATTCAACACTGGTACAATAGAATTTCTATAGTTTACGAACATCATAGGACATATATTTCATCCATAAGTTCACAAATTTATAGGCATTTGATTCACTTTCAGTCATTTACTGATTCAGAACACATGTATTCCTCCAGGTTTCTTGACTGGTCTTTTCATGAGACTTCATTTCAAACACATTATTTTTGATTTCCATAATCATTTTGAAGCAAAACTCACACACTCTTCATGATAAAACATAACCCTAATATTACCATTAGATGTATTACTGGTTGGAATGAATAATTGAATATCAATATAAGATTTTCTGTATATATTCAGATATCAATTCAATCCTTTATTTAAAGTTGGAACCAATTATATTATTTATTCACAGTATGGTCTATTCATGCATTATCTCTACATTCATAGACACAGGGTACATCTATTTGTAACCCCAATACTAATTTATTCGTCTTCAAAATGTTGCTCCCAGAAATGGTGGAAGAAATACTCATGTCACCTGATCTACGTATGCATTTATCACAGTAATATTCTGGACACAAAAAGCAGAGGTCACACTTATGATTGTACCAAAGCCTAAATGGAAAGTGAGCATGGATTACTAAAAACATTCATGTCCAGGTTGCCTAATGCTCTCAAATGTCAATCCTATTTATGACAACATATTTGTTTCTTCCTAAGACTATATATTCAACCTCAGCCCTGTTGCAAATGTCTAATCCTATCACTCACTTTATACTTTCCCTGATTTCCTAATGTCTCTATTGATGTCTGCTTTCCTAAATATTTTCACCAGTTCACAATTTTGACTAACACTTCACATGTGCTGACATTTACATTCACTGTCTATGTGATACCCTATTGCTAAAGAACTTTTGTTACAATTCCTGTACTCACTCTTCTTCTGAAACCTACAGAATATCTTCCTAATCCTACCGACTATCCCAGTTTGAGTGGATACTCACTTCTACATTCAATCATCCAAGGTACAAGGTCCTATGCCATTGATTATTGATTTATCTGAAACATCTATGCAGAACATGTATCAAAGCTAAGTATCCCAATCAAGAGCGCAATGCCCTAGTGGGATTCCAATCTTACCTAGATTTCTGTTTTCATACTTATATTTCACCTATATATTCTTATAAATATCACAGGTTCCCAATACCATTATTCATCAAGCAGAATGATTCCTAACCCAAATCAAACCTGTTATTAAGCGAAACGATACACTGTTCCCTCAATCTAACTTTACAGAAGAGCAGGGACAGTGTTGGTCCTAAAATAGAGGAATGTTGTGAATCTTCCACCTGTTGAAAAACTCAAAGTTTCATGCAGAAGTGATCCCTGGAGAAGACATAGGCACCACTGAAGGACCTGAGAGAGCAAAAGTCAACTTCCATGGCAAACAACCTGGTCAGGATGAAAGGTTGTTACTGAATCAGCCTCTCTGTTCTTTTTTTTATTATTGGTTGTACAAAACCTTACAAATCTTTTGACATAACATATTCATACATTAGCATACATTAGCTTCAAGTGATTTATGAACTCCCATTTTTACCCCAGATACAGATTGAAGAATCACTTCGGTTACACATCCACATTTTTACATAATTCCATACTAGTAATTGTTGTATTCTGCTACCGTTCCTATCCTCTACTATCCCCCCTCCCCTCCCCTCGGATCTTCTCTGTCCACCCCATCTACAGTAATTCATTTCTCACCTTGTTTATTTTCCCATTCCATTCACAACCTCTAATATGTAATTTAGTATAACAATGAGGGTCTCCCTCCATTTCCATGCAATTCCCCTTTTCTCTCTCTTTCCCTCCCACCTCATGTCTCTGTTTAATGTTAATCTTTTCTTCCTGCTCTTCCTCCCTGCTCTATTCTTAGTTGCTCTCATTATATCAAAGAAGACATTTGGTATTTGTTTTTTAGGGATTGGCCAGCTTCACTAAGCATAATCTGCTCTAGTGCCACCCATTAGAATATGGACTCAAACAGTCCTGTTTGGAGAGCTGGTCCCGGGTGCCTATGGTTGATATACATTCTAACTTGTGAAAGTGTCACAGGACGTAGGGGCAGCCTCCATCTCATGGGACCCTTGGAAGCAACTGTTAGGACAAAGTTGTTGCTAAGGCAGTGACCTCATTCAGTTCCTGAAGGAAGTGACCTCACCTCACTTCCTTGGTGATGGAACTCTAAGAACTTGGGATGCAGGAAGACAGGCACCCAGAGCCTGTCCCAGTCCCAGTCCCAGTGGTCTCACTTGTTTGGATATACCAAGGACAGAGTCAGTCTTTCTTGGTACCTACTGATATGAGAATGGCCAAAAGCCAGAAAAGCTCTAAAGAGGGGCCTTTCCTGAGAAAGCAGATAGTGGTTCACCAGTGGCTCCTGACATCTTCACAGAGTTGGTTAAAGAGACCAGATCTGAGACAGGACAGGCCATTTCGGGGGAACATACTATAACCCACCAGTCAGAGGACACTCTGGATAGTCGCAGACCTACTTTGGGGAAGGAGGTGCCTCTGAGGGTGTCGCTGTGTGTTTGCGGATTTGCCTCATGTTCTGAGAATAGATAGAAAAGGCGGTTTGTTTGGTTTTGAGTGAACTGTTTCTAGTAAGTCATTTGACAACGCGAGTGTTTCTATGTCTGTGTATCCCACTGTGTCCATGGTTATAGACATTAGAAAAGATAATGCATCAATTGATGTGTCCTGTCTAGTAGAAAGCTTCCCATCATTTATTCTGCCAAATTGATGAATGGATTTTGGCTTGCCTTATCGATGGGCAACACGCGCTATCTTCCAAAGTTCGTGCGTTCTTCCTGAATTCTGGCCACTCTACAGAATAGGCTCATGGTTTTGTGTCCAATATATGTACCATTTCCAAACCCTGTTACATGGCCATGTACTGGATAGCTGAAGGGAATGGCGAGCATCTCAGAAAACTCAGATATCAGTGTGACCAATAAAGTCTCAGTGGAGAAACCCTGCTTTGCTTACCTATTGTTCTGTTGCCCTGAATGTCAGGAAGGTCTTTGTTTCAGGCCACCCCTTTGTGAAGCCTGAAGAAAACAGGTTTCAAATGGAAATGAATGGGCATCACCTGTGGCTTTTTGCTTAATTGCTTTGAAAAGGGATGTGTCTGAATCAGCCTCTTGGCCCTGTTTGAGGCAATGGCTTAGATTCTCACCACCTGATGTATCTTAAGAATGATCCCATGTGTGCATTCAAAACCAAAATGGCCAAAAGAGCAGTCATTGTGGATGAAGTCTCTCCCCTTCCTCTTTTAGGTTCCTGACCTCCATCAAGTGAGAATAGGGATCCTTTGGGTCAAATGATTTCTTCAAAGCCCTGCAGAAGCTAGCCGATATGTGCTTGGGTTTTATAATGACTCCAATTCACATAAAAAAATAAACCCCACAGTCAGTAGGCCTCAAATTGGAGAAGCAGAGAAGTATTAACAGCAGGCCTATTTGATCACTCCTAGTTCACAGGAAGTGTGTCCAGGCAACCCTGATTTTAGGCCATTAAGGGGCAAGGGAGATTATTTTGGAGACTGTCTTGTGTTTCGCCCCTCATGGAAACATCCAGCCAGAGGTTATGATGAGTGTCTATATGAAAGATCATGAGGGCCATGTGGGAGTGTTTTGGTTTTAATTGTGGCCATTTGTTTGGTGTTTGGAAGACATGACTGGGTCCACCTTTACATGAACTCTGGTGTGATTCCCCTTAGAGACTGAGTTCTGGAACTGAACTCAGAGAATTATTGCCATGAATTGCGTTGGGATTTTCGGAGGCCATGCATGAGAGTCCCCCTTGAAAACTGAGATCTATGTGCAGGGTGGCTTTCAACAGAGCACTGGGAATCACAGCCAAGATATCACGTGATTTTATTCTGAAAGACTTGTCAGCCATATTTGAGAGTCGAAACACACATGGACCTCATTGTAGACCTCAATGGGACTGGCTTCATGTGACCATTTGGCCACTTTTTGAGAAGCCTTGCCTGTGAGAATTCTCCAAAGCTTTCATTGAAATGTGCTTCCTCTACATTTAATGGTTCTGGAGTGAATTTTAACCCACAGTGCCTCCAACATCATCATTGAAAAATGGCTACAAAAATACCATAAAATTTTTGAATTTCCCATGACCAGGTGGCAATGGAGGACCTTTGGATGTCCTGTTGCTGATCATGAGTATACCAGACAGTGCTTTGATTGACTCAGTTACATGAAAATCGTGTAGAACAGAGATGCCAATAAGTTGGAGCCCGCTGAGTAGTGGGCCTAGAGCCGTGGTGGTCAGGTGTATGATAAAACATCTGTGGTGGGGCCTGTGGATCTTCCATTGGCTTCCAAATGGCTTGTGACTGATATGGTGCAGCAAGCAGTCCCTTCTATATAAAGGCATCTTGTAATACTGAGAGATTTCAGGGCAATGTTCAGAATCAAGTTGCTATGGTCAATGGGGCAATATATGTGGGCTAGAAGTATGTTTGGTGCATTCTCCTGCAGAAACTGACCCACCACATGTGACAGAACTCCCTCCAGCACTGTGACCCACTAGAACTCCTGGTATTTTTGAATCAAATAGCAAACTCCCAGTGTAGCAGCAAGAAACACCATGAAATTTGGAGGATGACCAAATGGCTTCACAGTCCACATGGGGAGACACTTAGTCCCCAGTGGTCACAGTTTACCTACAAAGAGCAAATTCAGCACTGCTGCCTCATCTTCACTGGAAAATAAGAAACCATGTCCTCCAGGTCACATAGATGTAGACCCAGCTTTGATGGTCTCACTACAAATGAAGCTAAAGCTCCAGAAAACAACATATTTTTCAGGTGCCCAACCTCAGAGGCAGTTCTTCAAGAAGTCTTTAGGCCCGCAGAGCCTCATGTTTGTGGAGTGTTCACCCTATCCCTTACTTTTGGGAAGTCCTCTACCACCTCCAGTTTTGTGAACTACTGAGCATATTCCATTCCAGATATGTATTCACAGATTTTCTAACACTTCTCCTCTAATTGTGTCTTACTTGGGGCAAAAGTAATGTCAAGCCATAGTTCTTGATGAGAGTGGGAACATTTTTGTGTAGCACATATTTGCATACACATTGGATTCATTTTCCAATTTTCCATTTGAAATACTGAATCCCTGACACTAACCCCTACCCTACTAGACTCTGACTACTAATCGTAATATCATGGAAAATAATAACCCAATCAGAATAGAAATACAAGCAGTTAAGAGGAGGCATGTTTGGTATTCTTGGACTTGCCTTTTGCATTATATAGGGTAGGAGTTATAAATCTAGTCAATTTTTTTGTTGAAATAGTTCTCCATGTGTTTTTAAAGTTAACAAACATGTGAATTTATGTCTCCCTTTCTCTGTAGCCTAGTCAGCAAATGTATTTTTATATGCATATATAGAATCCTACCTAGTATTACACGTACATTTTTGTGAGGTGGCTGACTTGGCAGATACAAATTGTGAGAAGATATCACTCCTCCTAAATGCTGTTGAAACTGAAAATTCAACCTATGGCTGAGCCTCCTATTTGAACAACATTATACATAAATCCATGTTCAGTAAAATTAATATTTTTGGATCTCTGGATGATATGTATTTCACGATAAATTTCCGTTGGCATACATAATGCTACATTGTAATGTCTCTCTGTGTATATATATATATATATATATATATATATATATATATATATATACTCTCAAGATTTTTCAAAATATGAAATATATGTGCCTTATTGTGCACTCCCCAAATTCATTCATATCATGAATGTGGATTTATAATCAACTTTTCAAAAGATAATTCTCAGAAATATTCATCAACCTGAATTACATATTGGTTGCCTAGTACTGAAATCTATCTTCAGTAAATGGTGCATACAAAACATAATATTTCGACATTGCAAGTTGGCCGCGAATAGAGTGCATCACACCCAGTGTACCACGCCACATTGCAGGTGAATAACGAGTTAAAATGACAAAAGACTATCTTGTTAGGATCTTATAGAAAAATGGGTGTGCACCGAAACCTAAAAGAATGATTTCCACCAACGAGGTCCGGTAATTGAGTCTCAAACGTGAGCTGAATATGCAACCGGAGATCCGGGCTTACTGATCCGTGCGACCCGCCCCGTGGCTACAGACGTCGGGGCACCACCGAGAAGCGACTAGCATCCAGGGAGAAACGTTGCTGCAGATTCTGTGGAATCCTGCCGGCTGACCCCCCACTGAGCCCCAGGCGGAGTTCGGGATCTCAGTCAGGGAAGGAAGCGCTACAGTTCTATCCCCCACAACGGAAACTCCACCAAGGAAACCAACGGCAACCATCTTGGAGAGCTGAAGTAACCACCGCCACTCTCTGACAGATTGCAACAATAAAACAGTTGTGTGTTTTCCGCTCATCTCCCATACAGTAGGATATTTGCATAAAATCTTTCCTAAGCTTTCCAGGGGAGGGATTATCAGAGAGAGCCTGAATAAAGATGGGGGGGGAAACTAGAGGCACCTGACCTTCTACTCCCCCTCCCATCAGTGGTGAAAACAAAATCTGTCTAGCCAGCGATGGGGAAGGGTCAAACGGAAAAAAAAAAACAAACAATAGAGTGCTGGGGTTCCCAATAGACACAATCCACACCAAAGAAACGGCAGGCCAGAGTACAGTTTGAGCTGCCGAGGGCATTACTCAGGGGAAAACTGGTGTAGCAAGAGAAACCAGGACTAGCAGGAGAAACCAGGGGACTAGAGGCCAGGCCCGCGTGACTGGGCGCCTGGAGAACGCTCGCCCGCCGGCAACAGCCGGCCCGCTGCAGGTGCGACTGGACGGCTGGAGACCGCCTGCCCACCAGCGACCAATCACCTGCCATATGCCTGCCCTAATGGGTGGCTAGAGATCGCACAACCGCCGGTGACAGCCCACCCGCTGACTGCGTGACTGGACAGCTTGTGACCGCCTGCACACCCGCGACCAGGAGCTGAAAACAAACAGAGACAGTACAGTCCCACACCTCCATGCGAACACCCGGGCAAAGAGCCTGGGGCCTACCATAGCAGAGAGGTGACATCACTGGAGCTCGGCCGTCGGAATTCCTTCCCAGTGGAATCCACTTTAGCATGCACAGTCTACCAACACAAAGGAGCTACAATAGAGATATATAAAACCAAAACAAATATATAGAAGAGAGCAGAAACACAGCAATCAAACGGAGCTGGAAAGTAATGTGAACTTCATGAAAAAACAAGGGAAAAAGGTGTACAAATAATGCCGGACAACTTAATTCTACAGGAGGACCTAGAATCATCAGAAACAGGGATAGGGAAAAAACTCAATGCATCCCTAACTCAGATGGAAAGAAATATTAGAGAAGACATGAGGCAGCAAGTCCAAGCAATAAAAGAATATTTTGAAAATGAATTAAACAAACAAATTCAAATGGCAAAGAAGGAGCTTTACCAAAAGACAGAGTTCTTAAAAAAATCAAACAGTAATCCTAGGAATGCAGAAAAATATAAACCACATTAAAAACTCAAACGAGAATATTGTAAATAGACTAGATTAAGTAGAAGTCAGAAGATCAGATAATGAAGACAAAGTTTATCAACTTGAAAAGAATATAGTCAACACAGAAAAGATGCTTATATCCCATGAGCAATCTATTTAAGAGATATGGGATGTCATAAAAAAACAAATTTGAGTCATCAGGATAGAAGAAGGCATAGAGATTCAAACCAAAGGAATGGAAAACATATTAAATGAAATAATTCTAGAAAACTTCCCAGAGATAAAAGATGGAATGGATTGCCAAATCCTTGAAGCCTACATGACCTCAAACATTCAAAACCATAATAGACCAACTCCAAGACATAGAATTATCAAGATAGCTAACATACAGAACAAGGAGAGAATATTAAAAGCTAAAAGAGAAATGAGGCAGATTACATTCTGGGGTAAACCAATTAGGTTAACGACTGAATTTTCATCACAAACTTTGAAAGCGAGTAGATCCTGGAACAATGTATTTCAAACGCTGAAAAATAATGGATTCCAACCAAGAGTACTGTATCCATCAAAATTAAGTTTGGGATTTGACAATGAAATTAGTGTCTTTCACGATAAACAAAAGCTAAAAGAATTTGCAGAAAGAACACCAGCACTGCAAAGCGTTTGAGCAAAATACTAGAAGAAGAGGAATTGAAAAATAGTGCCCCAAACTAACAGCAGGAGGTATCTCAGTAAAGGGGGAGAAAAATAACCAAAAAGTAAAAACTAGCCAAACTAAAAATAAATAAATAAATAAACATGAATGAAAGTAAAAATCATATTTCAATTGTAACCTTAAATGTTAATGGCATAAACTCACCAATCAAGAGACATAGATTAGTAACCTGAATCAAAAAAACAAATCCTACAGTCTGCTGCCTTCAGGAGACTCATATGATAGGTAAAGACATACACAGGCTGAAAGTAAAAGGTTGGGATAAATCATACCACTCACATGGCCCTCGGAAGCAAGCAGGAGTAGCCATACTCATATCAAATAAAATCAATTTCAAACCTACGTTAATAAAAAGGGATAACGAAGGACACTATGTACTGTTAAAAGGAACCATCCACCAACAAGACATAACAATTATCAATTTGTATGCACCAAACAATTGAGCTGCAACGCTCATGAAACAAACTCTCCTCAAGTTCAAGAGTCAAATAGACTACAACACAATAACTACGGGTGACTTCAACACACTGATCTCGCCATTAGAAAGATCCTCTAGACAAAAACTGAATAAAGAAACTATGGAATTCAACAGCACAATAAATAACCTAGGCTTAACCAACATATATAGATTATATCAACCATCCTCAAGTGGATACACGTTCTTCTCAGCAACACAAGGATCCTACTCAAAGATAGTTCATATATTATGACATAGGGCAACCCTTAGTAAATATAAAGGCTTGGAGATAATACCATGCACCATAACTGATCATATTGGAATGAAACTGGAAATAAATGATAAAAGAAGGAAGGAAAAATCCTACATCATATGGAAAAATGAACAATATTCTACTGAATGATCAATGGGTTACAGAAGACATAGAGGAGGATATAAAAAATTCTTATAGACAAATGACAATACAGACACAACATACTGGAATCTATGGGACACAATGAAAGCAGTTTTAAGAGGGAAATTCATTTCTTGGAGTTCTTTCCTCAAAAAAATAAAATAAAATAAAATAAATGAACTCACACTACACTTCAAAAACCTAGAAAAAAAAAAGAAAAACAACAGCAAATGTAGTAGAAGACAAGAAATAATTAAAATTAGAGCAGAAATCAACGAAATTGAAACAAAAAAAAACATTGAAAAAATTGATAAAACTAAAGGTTGGTTCTTTGAAAACATAAATAAGATCGACAGGCCCTTAGCCATGCTAACAAAGAGAAGAAGAATGAGAACTCAAATTACTAACATACGGCATGAAAAAGGCATTATCATAACAGACACTACAGAAATACAGAAGATAATTAGAAAGTATTTTGAAACCCTATATTCAAATGAAATAGAAGATAGTGAAGATATCAATAAATTTCTTAAGTCATACGATGTGCCAAGATTGAGTCAGGAAGACACACACAATTTAAACAGACCAATAACAAAGGAAGAAATACAAGAAGCCATCAAAAGACTACGAACCAAAAAAAGCCCTGGAGCGGATGGGTATAGAGCGGAGCTCTACAAAACCTTAAAAGAAGAATTAATACCAATACTTTTCAAGCTATTTCAAGAAATAGAAAATGAAGGTGCTCTTTCAAATTCATTCTATGAGGCCAAAATCACCCTGATCCCGAAACCAGACAAAAACACTTCAAAGAAACAAAACTACAGACCAATATCTCTAATAAACTAGGATGCAAAAATTCTCAATAAAATCCTGGTGAATGTAATACAAAAGCATATCAAAAATTGTGCACCATGATCAAGTAGGATTCATCCCAGGGATGCAAGGCTAGTTCAATATACGGAAATCCATAAATGCTATTCACCACATCAATAGACTTAAAGACAAGAACCATATGATCATCTTGATAGATGCAGAAAAAACATTCGACAAAGTTCAGCCTCCCTTTATGTTCAAAACACTAGAAAAACTAGGGATAACAGGAACTTACCTCAACATTGTAAAAGCTATATATGCTAAACCTCAGGCTAGCATCATCGTAAATGGAGAAAAACTAAAGGCATTCCCTCTAAAATCTGGAACAAGACAGGGATGCCCTCTATCACCACTTCTATTCGATTTAGTTCTTGAAATACTAGCCAGAGCAATTAGACAGACAAAAGAAATTAAAGACATGAAAATAGGAAAAGAAGAACTTAAATTATCGCTATTTTCAGATGACATGATAATATATTTAACAGACTCAAAAGGGTCTACAAACAACTGCTAGAGTTAATAAATGAATTCAGCAAAGTGGCAAGATATAAAGTCAACACGCATTAATCAAAGGCATTCCTGTATATCAGCAGAAAAACTTCTGAAATTGAAATGAGGAAAACCACTCCATTCACTATATCCACAAAGAATATAAGATACTTGGGAATCATCCTAACGAAAGAGGTGAAAGATTTATATAATGAAAACTACAGAACCCTAAAGAGAGAGATAGAAAAAGATCTTAGAAGATGGAAAAATGTACTTTGTTCATGGATAGGCAGAATTAACATCATCAAAATGTTGATATTACCCAAAGTTCTCTACAGGTTTAAATCGGTGCCAATAAAAATCCCAAAGGCATTTATTGTAGAAATGATAAAGCAATCATGAAATTCATATGGAAAAACAAAAGACCCTGAATACCAAAAGCAATTCTAAGCAGGAAGTGTGAATCTGGAGGTATAGCGATACAAGAGTTCAAACTGTACTACAAAGCAATAGTAATAAAAACATCGTGGTACTGGTACCAAAACAGGCAGCTGGACCAATGGTATAGAATAGAGGACACAGAAACCAATCCACAAAATTACAACTTTCTTATATTTGATAAAGGGGCTAAAAACATGCAATGGAGGAAAGATAGCATCTTCAACAAATGGTGCTGGGAAAATTGGAAATCCATATGCAACAAAATGAAACTGAATCCCTTTCTCTCACCATGCAAAAAGTTAACTCAAAATGGATCCAGGAGCTAGATATCAAATCAGAGACACTGCGTCTAATAGAAGAAAAAGTTGGCTACGATCTACATACTGTGGGGTCGGGCTCCACATTCTTTAATAGGATGCCCATAGCCAAAGAGTTAATAACAAGAATAAACAAATGGGACTCACTTAAACTAATTTTTTTTTCTCAGCAAGAGAAACAATAAGAGAGGTAAATAGAGAGCCTACATCCTGGGAACAAATTTTTACCCCTCACACTTCAGATAGAGCCCTAATATCCAGAATATACAAAGAACTCAAAAAAATTAAACAATAAGATAACAAATAACCCAATCAACAAATGGGCCAAGGACCTGAACAGACACTTCACAGAGGAGGACATTCAATCAATGAACAAGTACATGAAAAAATGCTCACTATCTCTAGCAGTCAGAGAAATGCAAATCAAAACCACCCTATGATACCATCTCACTCCAGTAAGATCGGCAGCCATTATGAAGTCAAACAAAATAAGTGTTGGTGAGAATGTGGGGAAAAGGGTACACTTGTACACTGCTGGTGGGACTGCAAATTGGTGAGGCCAATTTGGAAAGTACTATGGTGATACCTGGGAAAGCTGGGAATGGATCCACCATTTGACCCAGCTATCACCCTTCTCGAACTATTTCCTGAGGATCTTAAAAGAGCGTACTGTAGAGATACTGCCACATCAATGATCATAGCTGCACAATTCACAATAGCTAGACTGTGGAACCAACCTAGATGCCCTTCAATAAATGAAAGGATAAAAAAAATGTGGCTTTTATACAAAATGGAGTATTACTCTTCATTAAAAAATGACAAAATCATAGAATTTGCATGGAAATGGATGGCATTAGAGCAGATTATGCTAGGCGAAGCTAGCCAATCCTTAAAAAAACAAATGCCAAATGTCTTCTTTGATATCAAAAGAGCAACTAAGAACAGAACATCGAGGAAGAGCATGAGGAAAAGTTTATCATTAAACAAAGACGAGTTGGGGGAGAGAAAGGGAGAGAGAAGGGAAAGCATATGGAAATAGTAGGAGACCCTCAATGTTACACAAAATTACATATAAGAGGATTTGAGGGTAAATGGGGGGGAAACAATGGAGAGAATTGAACAACAGCAGATGAGGTAGAGAGGGAAGATGGGAGGGGAGGGGAGGGGGGATAGTGGGGGATAGGAAAGGTCGCAGAATACAACAGTCACTAATATGCTATTGTTCAAAAATGTGAATGTGTAACCAATGTGATTCTGAAATTCATATTTGTGGAAAAAATGGGAGTTCATAACCCATTTGAGTCAAATGTATCAAAGATGATATATCATGAGCTTTGTAATGTTTGGAACAACCAATAGAAATAAATAAATAAATAACGGTTTAAAATTGACAGGGAAGAAATCAGCTAAAAATGGGTTGAGATGCATTCATTTTGCTAAGCAGAAACTTTGTTTCGTTTAGTTGTAACTATCACAAATTTATTTTACCAGGAAATTGGCTTTTGAAAATGCACATAAATTGAGATTAAAGGATAATTCACCTACCTTCATGAAAAATTCATAGCATTTTCTATATTTTTCATATTTCATTTTTTTTTTGTGAATATTTTGTCATGGACCAGGTCTAGTCTTAGGCTATTCCTCCAGAATACTACCTCATCTGACAAATTCGTACAATGTGTTGGATTGTTGTTTTCACCTTTTATTTAATAGTTTCTAGCTGATAATGTGTATTTTCTTTATCTTTATTTGCACATATATACCCAACAATATCTTTGCATTTTATGTTTTACTGGGGAAGAGACTCATCAAAAGCTCTTTGTTATATGTATCAACAATCAGACATTTAGAGCACACAATTATTCTTAATTTTGCATGAAAATATCTTTGTACTATTTTCTTATACAGATTTAGAATTATTAATAATGTCCCTACTGTAATAAGTAATTATTTACAAGAAGAATTAAACAATTGACTTTATATCAATTATGAATATGAAAAGTACTAAAATAAGCATTTGGCAATTAATACACAATTGATAGAAATTGAAATCACAAGAAAGCCTTTAAAATGTCAGTGCATATGGTCCTTAAATAATAGGTTATTCAAAAAACTT
Source organism: Callospermophilus lateralis (assembly GCF_048772815.1). Taxonomy (NCBI): domain Eukaryota; kingdom Metazoa; phylum Chordata; class Mammalia; order Rodentia; family Sciuridae; genus Callospermophilus; species Callospermophilus lateralis. The sequence goes on from NW_027514364.1 coordinate 99,079, forward strand.
TTTCTAATTCATAAGATTTAATATGCCGTATTATAGCTTAATGTGATATAAAACCTTAAATTATCAGTATTGATAAAAAGAATGATACCTGTTTATTTAAATATGTTTATTTGATTTTCACTGTAAGATGTTAATTCTGGAAGGCTTGAGAATTAAGAAAGTTTTGGTCTATATTATTTTTAACAGGCTAATCAAAGTACTTTTAAATGTATATGTATGTATATATATATAATATGTAATGCATATGCATGAATATAGATACATATGTATAAAAATTTATTTTAATATATCTATCAGGTGATTATAATTATTAAATTTTCTCAAGAAAAGAACAATGACTATAAAAAACAGTCTTAAATTTAAATTTCATAGCATACTACTGTTTGTAATGACATGAGAGAAAAACAGATATGAAAGGAAAACGAAAAAGCAAGAGAGAGAAGGGGGAAAATGAGGAAGAAAGTGAGTAAAGATGAGGGAGAGGCATGTTCGATGTAAAGATAAAAGTGGAGGGGCTGGGTTTGTGGTTCAGTGGTAACATGCTTTTCTAGCATGTGTGGGACACTGGGTTCTATTCTAAGCACCACATACAAATAAACAAAATGAAGGTCAATCACAACTGAAAAAATTAAAAATAAAAAACTAGAAATTATGTTACATAGCCTTATGTAATTTCTAGACTATCCAAAAGAGTCATTAAATGTTAGATTATTAGTGCGATAACTAAAAATCCATTGCTCTTTCCTCAACATTTTGTGGCATGCTAGTGGTAAAATAAATTCTATTATAACACCAAAAAAAAATCTAATATTTCTATAGTAACTGACCCAGTTTAATATCAAGGCTAGTAGATTCCTATGGGACATGATGTGTATTTTGACATTCATTTTTATTCAACACTGGAACATTACTATTTCTTCAGTTTATGCACATCATAGGATATATATTTCATCCACAAGTTCGCTAATTTATACGCATTTGTTTCACTTTCAGTCACTTCCTGCATCAGAACACATGTATTTCTCTATGTTTCTTGACTGCTCTTTTCATGAGACTTCTTTCCAAACTCATTATTTTCGATTTCCATTATCACATTTGAAGCAAAACTCATACACCCGTCATGATAAACCAAACCCTAGTATTACCATTAGATGTACAACTAGCTGGAATGAATGATTGTATATCAATATAAGATTTCTTACTTAGTTTCAGATATCAATTAAATCCATTATTTAAAGTGGAACCAGTTATATTATTTATTCACAGTATGGTCTTTTCATGCATTATCTCTATATTCATAGACACAGGATACACCTCTTTGTACCCCCAATACTAATTTATACGTCTTCAAAATATTGCTCCCAGAAATGGTGGAAGAAATGCACATGTCACCTGATTTACATATACATTTTATCACAGTAATATTCTGGACACAAAACGCAAAGGTGACACTTATGATTTTACCAAACCTAAATGGAAAGTGAACATGGATTACTAAAAACTTCCATGTCCAGTTTGCCTAATGCTCTCAAATGTGAATCCTATTCTTGACTACATATTTGTTTCTTCCTAAGATTATATATTCAACCTCAAGCCCGTTGAAAATGTCTAATCTTATCACTCACTTTTTCATTTGCCTGATTTCCTAATGTCTCTATTGATATCTGCTTTCCTACATATTTTCCACAGCTTATCATTGTGACTGACTCTTCACATGTGCTCACATTTACATTCAATCTCTACCAGAAACCCTATTGCAAAAGAACTTTTGGTCCAAATCCTATACTCACTCTTAGTTCTAAACCTACAGACTATCTTTCTAATAATACCGACTATCCCTTCTTGACTAGAAGTTCTCTTTGACATTCCATCATTCAAGGTACAAAGTCCTATGCCATTGAACATTGATTTATCTGAGACATTTCTGCAGAACATAATTCAAAGCTAAGTATCCCAATCAAGGGCCCAATGCCCTTCTGGGCTTCAAATCTTACCTAGATTTCTGTTTTCATTCTTATATTTCACTTTTACATTCTTGTAAATATTACAGGTTCCCAATACCATTATTCATGCCGTGGAATGTTTCTTAACCCAAATTGAACTTTTATTAACCGTAACCATACACTCTTCCCTGAATCAAACTTTACAGAAGAGCAGGGACAGAGTTGCTTTTACAATACAGGAATGTAGGGGTTCTTAAACCTGCTGAGATCCTCAAAGGTCCATGCAGAAATGATCCCTGGAGAAGACGTAGGCAGCTATGAAGGAGTTGAGAGAGCAAAAGTCATCTTGCATGGCAAACCCCCTTGTCAGGATGAAGGGATGTGTCTGAATCAGTCTCTCTATCTAAATGTAGAGAAGATGGACTAAACCAGTCCTGTGTGGGGAGATGTTCCCAGGCGCCTATGTTTGTTATACCATTCTATCTTGTGAACTTGTCACCGAAAGTAGGGGCAGCCTCTATCTCATGGGACCCTTGGAAGCAAATGTTAAAACAAAGTGATTGCCAAGGTAGTGACCTCATACATTTCCTGAAGAAAGTGACCTACCTCACTTCCTTGGTGATGTAACTCTCTGAACTTGGGATCCAAGATGCCAGGCTGCCAGAGCCAGTCCCAGTCCCAATCCCAGTGGGCTCACTTGTTTGGATGTACCAAGGACAGAGTCAGTATTTCTTGGTATCTACTAATGTGAGGATTGCCAAATGCCAGGACAGATCTGAAGAGGGGCCTTTCCTGAGAAAGCAGGTAGTGGCTCACCGCTGGCTCCTGAGAACTTCACAGAGTTTGCAAAGGAGACAGATCTGAGACAGGACAGGACATTTCATTGGAACATAATACAGCCCAACAGACAGAGGACACTCCAGATAGTCAGAGACCTACTTGCAGGAAGGAGATGCCTTTGTGAGTGTGAGTGTCAGTTTGTGGTTTTGTCTCATGTTCTGAGAATAGGTAGGAAAGACAGTTTGTTTGGTTTGGAATGGACTGTTTCTAGTAAGTCTTTTGACAAGGTGAGTGATTCTATGCCTGTGTATCCCACTGTGTCCGTGGTTGTAGACATTAGAAAAGAGAATGCATCAATGGATATGTCTTGTCTTGTAGAAAGCTTCCCAGCATTCATCCTGCCCAATTTATGAATGAACTGCAGCTTGCCTTATGGAGGGACAACACCTACTATCTTCCTAAGTTCCTGTTTTCTTCCTGAATTCTGGCAACTCTGCAGAATAGGCTCATGGTTTTGTGTCCAAGATATGTACCACCTCCAAGCTCTGTTACATGGCCATGTACTGGGTAGCGGTAAGGAATGGCGAGCATCTCAGAAAACTCAGATATCAGTGTGACCAGGAAATTCTCAGTGGAGAAACCCTGCTTTGGGCCATTCTCTTACCTATGTTTCTGTTGCCCTGAATGTCAGGAAGGTCTTTGCCTCAGGCCACCCCTTTGTGAAGCCTGAAGAAAACAGTTTTCAAATGAAAATGAATGGTCATCACCTGTGGCTCTTTGCTTAGTTTCTTTGGAAATGGATGTGTCTTAATCAGCCTCTTGGACATGTGTGAGGTTGTGGCTTAGATTCTCAGCACCTGATGGATCTAAAGAAAGGTCCCATGTGTGCATCCAAACCAAAATGGCAAAAAGATCAGTTATGGTGGATGAAGTGTCTTGCCTTCCTTTGTTATGTTCCTGACCTACATCAAGTGAGAATAGCGATCATTTGGTTCAAATGAAATCTTCAAAGCCCTAAAGAAGTGCTTGGGTTTTCTCATTATTCCAAATCACATAAAGAATCTATACCTGACAGGCAGTAGGCTTCAAAATGGAGAAGCAGAGCAGTATTAACTGCAGTCCTATTTTATCACTCCTGGTTCAAATGCAGGGTGTCCAGGCCCCCATGACTTTAGGCAAATGAGGGGTAAGAGAGCTTATTTTGGACACTAACACATACCCCACTAGACTCTGACTACTAATCCTAACATGATGGAGAATAATAACCAAAACAGAATAGAAATACAAGCAGTTCAGAGGAGTCATGTTGTATAATTGGACTTGCCTTTTGCATTATATAGGCTAGGAATTATAAATCTACTCAATTTTTAATTAAAACAGTTCTCCATGTGTTTTTAAAGTTAACAAATATGTGAATTCCTCTCTCCCTTTCTCTGTGGCCTATTCAGCACATGTGTTTTTATATGCACATATAGAATCCTACCTGGTATCACATGTATATACTTGAGAGGTTGCTGACTTGGCAGATGCAAATTGTGAGAAGAGATCACTCCTCTTAATGCTGTTGGAACTGAAAATTCAAACTATTGGTGACCTTTCTAGCTGAACAAAATTATATATAAATCCATGTTCAGTAAAAAGTATATTTTGGGATGTGTGGATTATATATATTTCGTAATAAATTTCGATTGGCATATATATTGCTACTTTTTAATGTCTGTGTGAGTGTGTGTGTGTGTGTATATATATATAGGCATATGTATATATATGTATCTATATATATATATCTATATATCTATATATATCTATATCTATATCTATATCTATATCTATATATATATATATATATATACACACTCTCCAGATTTTTGAAAATATGAAATATATGTGTCTTATTATACACTCCCAAAATTTATTCATGTTCATGTATGTGGATTTATTATCAACTTTTCACAAGATTATTCTCAGAAATATTCATCCACCTGAAATACATATTTGTTTCCTAGTACTGAAAACTAACTTCAGTGAATGATGCATACAAATCCTAATATTTCTACAGTTACTGACCAAGTTTAACATCAATGCAAGTAGATTCCTATGGGACATGATATGTATTTTGACGTTCATTTGTATTCAACACTGGTACATTACTATTTCTTCAGTTTATGCACATCATGGGATATATATTTCATCCACAAGTTCGCTAATTTATATCAATTTGTTTCACTTTCAATTACTTCCTGCTTCAGAACACACGTATTCCTCCATGTTTCTTGACTAGTCTCTTCATGAGACTTCTTTACAAACACATTATTTTCGATTTCCATAATTACTTTTGAAGCAAAACTCACACACCCTTAATGACAAACCATAACCCTCATATTACCATTAGATGTATAACTGATAGGAATGAATGACTGTGTATCAATATAAGATTTCTTGTAAATTTTAAGATATCAATTTAATCCATTATTTAAAGTGGAATCAGTTATATTATTTATTCACAGTATCATCTATTCATGCATTATCTCTATATTCATACACACAGGGTACACCTCTTTGTACCCGCAATACTAATTTATACATCTTCAAAATATTGCTCCCTGAAATGGTGGAAAAAACACTTATGTCACCTGATCTACCTATACATTTTATCACAGTACTATTTTGGATACAAAATGCAAAGATCACACATATGTTTGTACAAAAGCCTAAATTGAATCGGAGCATGGATTACTAAAAACATTGATGTCTAGGTTGCCTAATTCTCTCAAATGTCCATCCTATTGGTGACTACATATTTGTTTCTTCGAAGATTATATAGTCAACATCAACCCTGTTAAAATGTCTAATCCTATCACTCACTTTATACTTTGCCTGATTTCCTACTGTCTCTATTGATGTTTCCTTTCCTACATATTTTCCCCAGTTTACCTATGTGACTGACTCTTCACATGTGCTGACATTGACCTTCATTCTATTACCGAAACCCTATTGATAAAGAACTTTTGGTCCATATCCTGTACTCACACTTCTTGCAAAACCTACCGACTATCTTCCTAATCCTATGGACTATCCCTGTTTGAGTGGATGTTCTTTTCTACAATCTATCATCCAAGGTACAAGGTCCTATGTCATTGATAATCAATTTATCTGAGACATCACTGCAGAACGTAATTCAAAGCTAAGTATCCAAATCAAAGGCCCAATGCCAATATGGACTTTAAATCTTACTACATTTCTGTTTTCATACATATTTTTCAACTCTATGTTCTTATATATATCACAGATTCCCAATACCATTATTCATCCAGCAAAATGATTCCTAACCCAAAACAAACATGTAATTAACCCTAACCATAAACTGTTCCCTCAATCTACATTTACAAAAGAGCAGGGACAGAGTTGGTCTTACAATACAGGAAAGTAGGGGATTGTCCACCTGCTGAGAACCTCAAAGGTCCATGCAGAATTGATCCCTGGAGAAGATGTAGGCAGGTATGAAGGTCCTGAGAGATCAAAAGTCATCTTCCATGCCAAACAACCTGGTCAGGATGAAGGCTTTTGTCTGAATCAGCCTCTCTCTTCTTAATCTAGAGAAGATGGACCAAATGAGGCCTGTGTGGAGAGCTGTTCCCAGGTGCCTATGGTTGATATACCATTCTAACTTGTGAAAGTGTCACAGAAATACGGTCAGCCTACATGTCATGGGACACTTGGATGCATGTGTTAGGACAAACTGGTTGCCAAGGCAGTAACCTCATTCAGTTCCTGAAAGAAGTTACCTCACCTCACTTTTTTGTTCATGGCACTTTCTGAACTTGGGATCCAGGAAGCCAGGCACCTAGAGCCTGTCTCAGTCCCAGACCCAGTGGTCTCACTTGTTTGATATAACAAGGACAGAGTCAGTCTTTCTTGGTATCTACTGATGTGAGAATGGACAAATGACAGGAAAGCTCTTAAGAGGGGCCTTTCCTGAGAAAGAAGGCAGTGGCTATTTGCTGGCTCCTGACAACTTCACAGAATTGGCCATGGACACCAGATGTGAGATAGGAGAGGCCATTTCAGGGGAACATAGTATGGCCTATCAGTCAGAGGACACTCCGGATAGTCACAAACCTACTTGGAGGAAGGAGGTGCTTATCTGGCTGGGGGTGTGGGTTTGTGGTTTTTTTCTCATGCTCTGAGAATATGTCTGAAAGGCGGTTTGTTTGGTTTGGAGTAAAGTGTTTCCAGAAAGTCGTATGAAAAGGTGAGTGTTTCTATGTCTGTGTATCTCACTGTGTCAGTGGTTGTAGACATTAGCAAAGAGAATGCATCAATGGATGAGTCTTGTCTAGTAGAAAGCTTCCCAGCATTCATCCTTCCCAATTTATGAATGGACTGCGGCTTGCCTTATGGACCGGCAACACCTGCTATCTTCCTAAGTTACTGTTTGCTTCCTGAATTCTGGCCACTCTCCAGAATAGGCTCATGGTTTTGTGTCCAAGATATGTACCACCTCCAAGCTCTGTGACACGGCCATGTGTTGGTTAAATGAAGGGCATGGCGAGCATCTCAGAAAACTCAGATATCAGTGTGACCAGTAAAGACTCAGTGGAGAAACCATGCTTTGGGCCTTTTCCTTACCTAATGTTCTGTTGCCCTGAATGTCAGGAAAGTCTTTGCCTCAGGCCACCCTTTTTGAAGCCTGAAGAAAAGTTTTCAACTGCAAATGAAGGGGCATCAACTGTGGCTCTTTGCTTAATTGCTTTGGAAAGGGATATGTCTTAATCAGCCTCTTGGCCTTGTGTAATTCTGTGGCTTAGATTCTCTGCACCTGATGGATCTAAAGAGAGATCCCATGTATGCATCCAAAAGCAAAATGTCCAAAAGAGCAATCATTGTGGATGAAGTCTCTCTCCTTCCGTGGTAAGGTTCCTGACCTCCATTAAGTGAGAATAGGCCTCCTTTGGGTCAAATAAGTTCTTCAAAGCCCTGCAGATTCTAGCCCATAGGTGATTGGGTTTTCTCATGACTCCAATTCACATGAAGAATCTAAATCCCACCATCAGTAGGCCTCAAATTTAAGAAGCAGAGCAAAATAAACGGCAGGCCTATTTGATGACTCTTAGTTCACAGGAAGGGTGTCCAGGCCACCCTGACTTTAGGCAAATGAGAGGCAAGGAAGCTTATTTTGGACACTGTCTTGGGCTGCACCCCTCACGGAAACCTCCAGCCAGAGGTTATGATGAGTGTCTGTATGGAAGAAAATGAGGGCCATGTGGGAGTGTTTTGGTTTTAATTGTAGTCATTTTTGTGGCGGTTAGTAGAGATTACATGGTCCACCTTGGCTTGAACTTTGGTGGGATTCTGCATAAAGACTGAGTTCTCGTACTGAACTCAGAGAAGTATTGCCATGAATAGTGTTGGAATTTTAGGAGGCCACGCATGAGAGTCGCCCTTGGAAACTGAGATCTAGGCCCAGGGTAATTATTCACAGAGCACTGGAAATCTCAGCCAGGATATCACATGATTTTGTTTGAAAAACTTGGCAACCATTGTTGAGAGTCAAAACACACATGGACCTCACATTGTAGACCTCAATGTTCCTGGATTCATGTGACCTTTTGGCCACTCTTTGGGAAGTCTTTCCTGTGAGAGATCTCCAGATATTTCATTGAAATGAGCTTCCTCACCATTTAATAGTTCCAGAATGCCTCCAACTTCATCCTTGAAAAATGGCTAGGTCAATATATCATGAAATTTTTAAAATTCCCATGACAAGTTGGCACTGGAGATTCTTTGGATATCCTGTGGCCGATCATAAGAATAACAGTCAGTGCCTTGATTGACTGGTTTTCATAAAAATTGTGCAGAACAGTGATGCCAGGAAGTTGGAGCCTGCTGAGGAGTGGGCCTAGAGCATTGGTGGGCAGGTGTGTGATAAAACATCTGCGGTGTGTTCATGTGGATCTGCCTTTGGCTTCCAAATGGCTTGTGACTGATGTGGTGCAGCCAGCAGTCCCTTCAATGTAAAGGCATCTTGTTATATGCAGAGGTTTTAGGGAAATATTTAGAATCAGGTTGCTATGGTCAAGGGGGCAACTATGTGGGATATAAGCGTGTTAGGTGCATTCTCCTGCAGACCCTGACCCACCACACGTGATAGAACCCCCTCACGCACAGAGTAACAGTTGAATTCTTTGTATTTCTTGAAGCAAATACCAAAATCCCAGTGCAGCAGCAAGAAACACCACGAAAAGTGGAGAATGACCAAATAGCTTCACAGGCCCATGTGGATACACTTAGCCCCTCGTGTCCACAGTTTACCTACAAAGAGAGTATTCAGCACTGCTGACTCATGTTCAGGGAAAATAAGAAACCATGTCCTCCAGGTCACATAGATGAAGACGCTGATTTGATGGTCTCACTACAAACGAAGCTGAAGCTCCCGACAACAACATATATTTCAAGTGCCCACCCTCAGAGGCAGTTTCTCAAGAAGTCTTTACGCCAGCAGAGCTCCATGTTTTTGGAATGATTACACTGTCCCTTACTTTTGGAATCTCCTCTACCTCCTCCAAGGTTGTGAACTCCTGAGCATATTCCATTCCAGATATTTATTCACAGATTTTCTAACTCTTCTCTTCTAATTGTGTCTTACTCTGCGCGATTGTAATGTCAAGGCATTGTTCTGGATGAGAGTGGGAAGATTTTTGTGTACCACATATTTACATACACTTTGGATTCATTTTCCAATTTTCCTTTCAAAATACTGAATACCTCACACTAACACTTACCCTACTAGACTCTGACAACTAATCCTAATAAGATGGAGAAAAATAAACCAAAAAAAATAGAAATACAAGCAGTTCAGAGAAGGCATGGTGTATAGTGGAATTGCCTTTTGCATTATTTAGGGTAGGAGTTATAAATCTAGTCAATTATTTGTTAAAATATTTCTCCATGTGTTTTAAAGTTAACAAATATGTGAATTCCTGTTTCCCTGTCTCTGTAGTCTATTCAGCACATGTATTTTTACATGCAATTATAGAATCTTACCTGATACCACACGTACATTTTTGTGAAGTGGCTGACTTGGCAGATACAAATTTTAAGAGATCACTCCTCCTAAACGCTTTAGAACTGAAAATTCAACCTATGCGTGAGCTTCCTAGTTGAACAACATTATACATAAATCCATGTTAAATAAAATAAATATTTTTGGATCTCTGGATGATATAAATTTCATGGTGAATTTCATATAGCATATATTATGCTATTTTTAATGTCTGTGTGTGTTTGTGTGTGTGTATATATATATATATATATATATATATATATATATATATATATATATATTTTCTCCAGATTTTTCAAAATATGAAATATGTGTCTTATTATACACTCCCTTAACTCATTCATATTCAAGTATGTGGATTTATAATCAAATTTTCTCAAGAGTTTTCTCAAAATATTCATTCTCCTGATATACATATTTGTTTCTTAGTACTGAAAACTAACTTTAGTGAATGGTGCATACAAATCCTAATATTTCTACAGTAACTGACCTAGTTTAACATCAACGCAAGTAGATTCCTATGGGACATGATGTGTATTTGGATGTTCATTTTATTCAACACTGGTACATTACTATTTCTTCAATTTATTCACATCATGGGATATATATTTTATCCACAAGTTCGCAAGTTTATAGGCATTTGTTTCACTTTCAATCATTTTCTTCTTCAGATCACATGTATTCCTCCATGTTTCTTGACTGGTCTTTTTATGAGACTTCTTTCCAAACACATTAATTTAGATTTCTATGATCACTTTTGAAGCAATACTCACACACCTTTCATGATAATCAAAACCCTAATATTACATATAGATGTATTACTGGTTGGAATGAATGATATTATATCAATACAAGATTTCTTATAATATTTCATATATTAATTCATTCCATTATTTAAAGTGGGAACAGTTAAATTATTTATTCAAAATGTGGTCTATTCATGCATTATGTCTATATTCATGGACACAGGGTACACCTCTTTTACCCCCAATAGTAATTTATAGGTCTTGAAAACATTACTTCCAGAAATGCTTGAAGAAATGCTCATGTCATCTGATCCACATATACATTCTATGACAGTAATATTCTGGACAAAAAATGCAAAGGTCACACTTATAATTGTACCAAAGCCTAAAATGAAAGTGAACATGGATTACTAAAAGCATCCATGTCCAGGTTTCCTAATGCTCTCAAATGTCAATCCTAATGGTCACTGCATATTTGTTTCTTCTTAAGATTATATATTCAAACTCAACAGTGTACAAAATGTCTAATCCTATCACTCACTTTATACTTTGCCTGATTTTGTAAAGTCTCTATTATTATCTGCTTTTCTACATATTTTTCAAAGTTCATCATTGTGACTGAATTTTCATATGTGCTGACATTTACATTCACTCTCTAACTGAAAGCCTATTGCTAAAGAAATTTCCGTCCAAATCCTGTACTCACTCTTCTTCCTAAACCTACCGACTATCTACCTAATCGTACCGACTATCCCTTTTTGACTGAATGTTCTCTTCCTCATTCAATCATCCAATGTACAAGGTCCTATGCCATTGTAAATGGATTTATCTGAGACATCTGTGCAGAACCTAATTCAACACTACGTATCCCAATCAAGGGCCTAATGCCCTTCTGGGCTTCAAATCCTAGATTTCTGTTTTCATACATATATTTTACCAATATAATTTAATAAATATCGCATGTTCCCAATACCATTATTCATCGCGCAGAATGATTCCTAACCGAAATCGAACCTGTTATTACCCTAACCATCATCGCCTGGAGGTCATTCCTCAAAAAAAGGAAAAACCAACAAATAAATGAGCTCACACTTCATCTCAAAGCCCTAGAAAAGGATGAACAAAACAACAGCAAATGCAGCAGAAGGCAAGAAATAATTAAAATCAGAGCGGAAATCAACAAAATTGAAACAAAAGAAACTATTGAAAAAATCAACAAAACTAAAAGTTGGTTCTTCGAAAAAATAAACAAGATTGACAGACCCTTAGCCATGCTAACGAAGAGGAGAGAGAACTCAAATTACTAACATACAGGATGAAAAAGGCAATATCACAACAGATGCTACAGAAATTCAGAAGACAATTAGAAATTATTTTGAAAACCTATATTCCAATAAAATAGAAGATAGTGAAGACATCGATAAATTTCTTAAGACATATGATTTGCCCAGACTGAGTCAGGAGGATACACACAATTTGAACAGACCAATACCAATGGATGAAATTGAAGAAGCAATCAAGAGACTACCCACCAAGAAAAGCCCGGGACCGGATGGGTATACAGCGGAGTTTTACAAAACTTTTAAAGAAGAATTAATACCAATACTTTTCAAGTTATTTCAGAAAATAGAAAAAGAGGGAGCTCTTCCAAATTCATTCTATGAGGCCAACATCACGTTGATTCCGAAACCAGACAAAGACACATCAAAGAAAGAAAACTTCAGAACAATAACCCTGATGAACCTAGATGCAAAAATCCTCAATAAAATTCTGGCGAATCGTTTACAAAGGCACATCAAAAAAATTGTGCTCCATGATCAAGTAGGATTCATCCCTGGGATGCAAGGATGGTTCAATATACGGAAATCAATAAATGTTATTCACCACATCAATAGACTTAAAGATAAGAACCATATGATCATCTCGATAGATGCAGAAAAAGCATTTGACAAGTACAGCATCCCTTGATGTTCGAAACATTACAAAAACTAGGGATAACAGGAAATTACCTTGACATTGTAAAAGCTATCTATGCTAAGCCTCAGGCTAGCAACATTCTGAATGGTGAAAAATTGAAGGCATTCCCTCTAAAATCTGGAACAAGACAGGGATGCCCTCTATCACCACTTCTATTCAATATAGTTCTCGAAACACTGGCCAGAGCAATTAGACAGACGAAAGAAATTAAAGGCATAAAAATTGGAAAAGAAGAACTTAAATTATCATTATTTGCGGATGACATGATTTTATACATAGAAGACCTAAAAGGGTCTACAAAAAAACTACTAGAACTAATAAATGAATTCAGCAAAGTAGCAGGATATAAAATCAACACGCATAAATCAAAGGCATGCTTGTATATCAGCAACAAAACTTCTGAAATGGAAATGAGGAAAACCACTCCATTCACAATATCCTCAAAAAAAATAAAATACTTGGGAATCAACCTAACAAAAGAAGTGAAAGATTTATACAATGAAAACTACAGAACCCTAAAGAGAGAAGTAGAAGAAGATCTTAGAAGATGGAAAAATATACCCTGTTCATGTATAGGCAGAACTAACATCATCAAAATGGCGATATTACCAAAAGTTCTATATAGGTTTAATGCAATGCCAATCAAAATCCCAAAGGCATTGCTTGTAGAAATAGATAAAGCAATCATGGAATTCATATGGAAAAATAAATGACCCAGAATAGCAAAAGCAATTCTAAGCAGAAAGTGCGAATCAGGCGGTATAGCGATACCGGATTTCAAACTATATTACAGAGCAATAGTAACAAAGACAGCATGGTACTGGTACCAAAACAGGCGGGTGGACCAATGGTACAGAATAGAGGACACAGAGAACAATCCACAGAGTTACAACTATCTTAATTTTGATAAAGGGGCTAAAAGCATGCAATGGAGGAAGGATAGAATCTTCAACAAATGGTGTTGGGAAAACTGGAAATCCATATGCAACAAAATGAAACTGAACCCCCTCCTCTCACCATGCACAAAAGTTAACTCAAAATGGATCAAAGACCTTGATATCAAATCAGAGACTCTGCGTCTGATAGAAGAAAAAGTTGGCTACGATCTACATATAGTGGGGTCGGGCTCCAAATTCCTTAAAGGACACCCATAGCTCTGGAGTTAATAGCAAGAATCAACAAATGGGACTTACTTAAACTAAAAAGTTTTTTCACAGCAAAAGAAACAATAAGAGAAGTAAATAGGGAGCCTACATCATGGGAACAAATATTTACTCCTCACACGTCAGATAGAGCCCTAATATCCAGAATATACAAAGAACTTAAAAAATTAGACAATAAGATAACAAATAACCCAATCAACAAATGGGACAAGGACCTGAACAGAAACTTCTCCGAGGAGGACATACAATCAATCAACAAGTACATGAAAAAATGCTCATCATCTCTAGCAGTCAGAGAAATGCAAATCAAAACCACCCTAAGATACCATCTCACTCCAGTAAGATTGGCAGCCATTATGAAGTCAAACAACAACAAGTGCTGGCGAGGATGTGGGGAAAAGGGTTCTCTTGTACATTGCTGGTGGGGCTGCAAATTGGTGCGGCCAATTTGGAAAGCAGTATGGAGATTCCTGGGAAAGCTGGGAATGGAACCACCATTTGACCCAGCTATTGCCCTTCTCGGACTATTCCCTGAAGACCTTAAAAGAGCGTATTACAGGGATACTGCCACATCGATGTTCATAGCAGCACAATTTACAATAGCTAGATTGTGGAACCAACCCAGATGCCCTTCAATGGATGAATGGATTAAAAAAATGTGGCATCTATACACCATGGAGTATTACGCAGCACTAAAAAATGACAAAATCTTGGAATTTGCAGGGAAATGGATGGCACTAGAGCAGATTATGCTTAGTGAAGCTAGCCAATCCCTAAAAAACAAATACCAAATGTCTTCTTTGATATAATGAGAGCAACTAAGAATAAAGCAGGGAGGAAGAGCAGGAAGAAATGATTAACATTAAACAGAGACATGAGGTGGGAGGGAAAGGGAGAGAAAAGGGGAATTCCATGGAAACGGAGGGAGATCCTCATTGTTATACTAAATTACATATAAGAGGTTGTAAGTGGAATGGGAAAACAAACAAGGTGAGAAATGAATTACAGTAGAAGGGGTAGAGAGAGAAGATGGGAGGGGAGGGGAGGGGGGATAGTAGAGGATAGAAAAGGTAGCAGAATACAACAGTTACTAGTATGGTATGATGTAAAAATTTGGATGTGTAACCCATGTGATTCTGCAATCTGTACTTGGATAAAAAAGGGAGTTCAAAACTCACTTGAAGCTAATGTATGCTAATGTATGAAATATGATATGTCAAGAGCTTTGTAGGGTTTTGAACAACCATTAAAAAAAAAAGAAATTTCCGTCCAAATCCTGTACTCACTCTTCTTCCTAATCCTACCGACTATCTACCTAATCGTACCGACTATCCCTTTTTGACTGGATGTTCTCTTCCTCATTCAATCATCCAATGTACAAGGTCCTATGCCATTGTAAATGGATTTATCTGAGACAACTGTGCAGAACCTAATTCAACACTACGTATCCCAGTCAAGGGCCCAATGCCCTTCTGGGCTTCAAATCCTAGATTTCTGTTTTCATACATATATTTTACCAATATAATTTAATAAATATCGCAGGTTCCCAATACCATTATTCATCACGCAGAATGATTCCTAACCCAAATCGAACCTGTTATTACACTAACCATACACTGTTCCCTCAATCTAACTTTACAGAAAAGCAGGGACAGAGTTGGTCTTACAATACAGGAGTGTAGGGAAACTTCCACCTGCTGAGAACCTCGAAGGTCCATGCAGAAATGATCCATGGAGAAGATGTAGGCAGCTATGAAGGACCTGAGGGAGGAAAAGTCAACTTCCATGGTAAACAACCTGGTCAGGATGAAGGGATGTGTCTGAATCAGCCTCTTTCATCTTAATGTAGAGAAGATGGACCAAACCAGGCCTGTGTGGAGAGCTGTTCCCGGTTGCCTATGGTTGATATACCATTCTAACTTGTGAAAATGTCAGAGCGAGTAGGTGCATCCTCCATCTCATGGGACCCTTAGAAGCAACTTTTAGGAAAAAGTTGTTGCCAAGGCAGTGACCTCATTTAGTTCCTGAAGGAAGTGACCTCACCTCACTTCCTTGGTGATGGAACTCTCTGAACTTGGGATACAGGAAGTCAGGCACCCAGAGCCAGTCCCAGTTCATGTCCCAGTGGTCAAACTTGTTTGGATTTTCCAAGGACAGAGACAGTCTTTCTTGGTACCTACTGATGTGAGGATGGCCTAATGCCAGGAAGGTCTGAGGAGGGGCCTTTCCTGAGAAAGAAGGTAGTGGCTCACCGCTGGCTCCTAACAGCTTCACAGAGTTGGACACGGAGACCAGATCTGAGAGAGAACAGCCCATTATGGGGGAATATATTATGGCCCACCAGTCAAAGGACACTCCATATTTTCACAGACCTACTTGGGGGTCTGTGTGGGTGTGGGTGTGGGTGTGGGTTTGTGGTTTTGTCTCATGTTCTGAGAATAGGTAGGAAAGTCGTTTTGTTTGGTTTGGTGTGAATTGTTTCTAGTAAGTCTTTTGACAAGGCGAGTGTTTCTATGTCTGTGTATTCCACTGTGTCCGTGGTTGTAGACATTAGAAAAGAGAGCGCATCAATACATATGTCCTATCTAGTAGAAATCTTACCAGCGTTCATCCTGTCCTATTTATGAATGGTCTACGGCTTGCCATATGGATCAGCCACTCCTAATATCTTCCTAAGATCCTATTTTCTTTCTGAATTTTGGCCAAACTCCAGAATAGGCTCATGGTTTTGTGTCCAAGATATGTACCACCTTTAAGCTCTGTGACATGGCCATGTACTGGATAGCTGAAGGCAATGGTGAGCATCTCAGAAAACTCAGATATCAGTGTGATCAGGAAAGTCTCAGTGGAGAAACCCTGCTTTGGGCCTTTTGCTTACCTATTGTACTATTGCCCTTAATGTCAGGAAAGTCTTTGCCTCAGGCCACCCCTTTGTGAAGACTGAAGAGTTTTCAAATGGAAATGAATGGGCATCACCTTTGGCTCTTTGCTTAATTGCTTTGGAAAGGGATGTGTCTGAATCAGCTTCTTGGCCCTGTGTGAGGTTGTGGCTTAGATTCTCAGCACCTAATGGATCTAAAAAAATCCCATGTGTGCATCCAAAACCAAAATACCCATAAGAGCAGTCATTGTGGATGAAGTCTCTTACCTTCCTCTGTAAAGTTCCTGACCTCCATCTTTGAGAATAGGGATCCTTTGGGTCAAATGAGTTCTTCAAATCACTACAGAGGCTAGGCCATAGGTGCTTGGGTTTTCTCATGACCCCAATTAACATAAGGAATCTAAACCCCACAGTAATTAGGCCACAAAATGGAGAATCAGAGCAGTATTAAGGGCAGGCCTCTTTCATCACTTCTGGTTCACATGAAGGGTCTCCCTGCCACACTGACTTTAAGCAAATGGGGGAAAGGGACCTTATTTTGGATACTGTCTTTGGCTTTGGCCCTCATGGAAACCTACAGCCTGAGGTTATGATTAGTGTCTATATGGAAGAAGATGAGGGCCATGTGGGAGTGTTTTGGTTTTAATTTTGGTCATTTTTGTGGCCGTTGGAAGAGATGACTGGGTCCACCTGGGCTTGAACACTGGTGTGATTCCCCTTAGAAACTGAGTTATGGAACTGACCTCAAAGAAGTATTGCCATGTATTGTGTTGGGATTTTAGGAGGCCACGCATGAGAGTCTCCCTTGGAAACTGAGATCAAGGCCCAGGGTGGCTTTCCAGAGAGCACTGAGAATCTCAGGAAGGATATCACATGATTTTATTTTTAAAGAATTGGCAGCCATAGTTGCAAGTCAAAGCACAAAAGGATCACACATTGTAGACCTCAAATGCCTGGCTTAATGTGACCTTTTAGCCTGTCGTTGGGAATCATTGCCTGTTAGAATTCTCCAGAGATTTCATTGAAATAAGCTTCCTCTCCATTTCATGGTTCCTGAATGAATTAAACACCACAGTGCCTCAAACTTCATCCTTGAAAAAAGGCTAGATAAATACCATTAAATTTTTGAAATTCCCATGAACAGGTGTCAGTGGAGAACCTTTGGATGTCTTATAGATGATCATGAGTGTACCAGACAATGCCTTGATTGACTGGGTTTCATGAAAATCATGTAGAACAGAGATGCCAGTAATTTGGAGCCCGATGAGTAGTCGGCCTAGAGCAGTGGAGTGTAGGTGTTTGTTAAAACATCTGTGATGGGGTCATGTGGATCTGCCATTGGCTTCCAAATGGTTTGTGACTGACATGGTGCAGCCCCCATACCCTTGTATGTAAAGGCATCTTGTTATACGGAGAGGTTTCAGGGCAATGTTTAGAATCAGATTGCTATTGTCAAGGGGGCAAGCTATGTGGGATAGAAGCCTGGTTGGTGCACTCTCCTGCAGACCCTTAACCAACACACGTAACAGAACTCCCTCCAGCACTCTGTCCTAGTTGACCTCTTCGTATTTCGTGAAGCAAATACTAAACTCCCAATGCAGCTGCAAGAAACACCATGAAAAGTAGAGGAAGACCAAATGGCTTCAAAGTCCACACTGGGAGACACTTTGCCCCCAAATGGCAACAAATTACCTACAAAGAGAGAATTCAGCCCTGCTGCCTCATATTTATTGGAAAATAAGAAACCATGTGCTCCAGGTCACACAGATGCAGACCCAGATTTGATGGTCTCACTACAAAGGAAGTTAAAACTCCTGACAACAACATATATTTCAAGTGCCCAACCTCAGAGGCAGTTTCTCAAGAAGTCTTTAGGCCAACAGAGCTCCATGTTTGTGGAGTTTTTACCATGTACTTTACTTTTCGAAACACCTCTACCACCTCCAAGGTTGTTAACTACTGAGAATTTTCCATTCCAGATGTGTATTCACAGATTTTCTAACTCTTCTTCTCTTATTGTGTCTTACTTGGGGTGAAGGTAATGTCAAGGCATTGTTCTGAATGAGAGTGGGAAGACTTTTGGGTAGCACATATTTGCATAAACATTGGATTCATTTTCCAATTTTCTATTCGAAATACTGAATCCCTGACTGTCAGAGGTAGAAGGAATTCTATTCTACTTCAAAGAATAGCCTGACACTTACAAGAAACAGCCACCAGGAGACATCCTGTCTGAGAGACATCCTGTAGCCATCTGTCTCCCTGAGACATCCTGCGGCCATTTGTCTTTCTGAAACTTCCTGAGGTTATCTCACCTTGTGAAGACATCTAGGAACTGCTGATAAGAGAGATTTCCCACATCCAGCATACAAATACCCCTGTGTGAACAATAAAAGTTTGCAGCTTGATCAGAACTCCTGTCTTGCTGTCATCTCTCGTGTCTCTTGTCCCTTCATTCCTCCCTATCTAGGTTCACTGCCCACGTTGATGTGTCCTGCCGGCTGGGACATCTGGCGCCCACCGACTGGGGCTTGAGCTTTTGATTGAGGGGGACCCCGTCTTCCTGGAAGATTTGGTCAAGCGGAGCTTCCAATAACTGCAGAAGACACCACCGAGAGACAGATCCAGGAGGAGCGTGGGGATGACGCACGGTGATTGACCCACTATGGGACAAGCAGTTTCGTCATATGATTTGTTTTTGTCAGGCTACAAGGAGTCCTTGCAGACATGGGGGCGCGTGTTTAGAAAAAAGACTTAATTTTTTTTTCATACATAAGAGAGCAGTGTCCATGGTTTCCTCTTGAAAGGACCATTGATGGTAAAAGATGGCTTGGAGTAGGAGACTGTTTAAAAGATTATTATGAATCCTTTGGCCCAGAAAAAGTGCCTGTTCCCACCTTTTCTTACTGGAACTTAATTAATGAAATTCTTAAAAGTTCACCCTTTGACAATGGTACCTTAAAACTTGTCGAGGTTGGGGAAGAGGCTATGCAAATACTTCTCGTATCCCCTCGGCATGCCCATCAGTTAGTATAGACATAGACCCTTCTCAGGCTCCCCAGGACCATGGGAACCTTCCTGGACCCCCTCAAAATACCACCCTAAGGATTAAGGCTCCAATGGTTACCAACTGCCTTTATCCAGTTTTAAATTCCGGAGACTCATTGACCCCTGTAGAGGAGGCTACCTTGGAGAAGGAAGCAGCTCGCTACCATTCAGAAGACCCTGCACCTCTCAAGACCCTGCCACAGCCTATAGGACTTACACATCCAACCCCTCCTATATCCCTCCTGCCTTTTGTGCTCTGGCACTTCAGGGTACAAATGCCCCCCCCCCCAGATATTTTTTCCCCACTTCCCTTGCCTAAACTGGCTCCTTTGTGAGCATCCTTCCAACATAGACAGGAACAGATCCAACCTTTAAAAGAATTAAGATCCCTTCACTCTGAGCTCTGTTCATTAGCCTTAGGTATGGAGTCAAAGTAACTGGCCTACAGTGGTCTAATACAAAGGCGAAGCCACTCCATCAACCTGTGCTCGCCTTCCCAGTCACCACCAGTCAGATAGATAAGCCTGCCCAGGCTGAGGTCAAAGACTTAGACGAGGATCAAGAGGAGGAAGCGGAGAAATGGAATAAGGAGATCAGGACTCAGAGGATGAGGAGTTCAGCCCTAGGCAGGCAGGAACCCAGAGTCTACAAAAAATTAAGCCTGCATTTTCCTGAAAAACTTAAAAAGGCTTGTGCTCACTATGGCCCCTTTGCACCCTACATGTTGGCTTTATTAGAAAGCCACAGCACACAATGACTTACTCCCAATGATTGGAAATTTTTAGACCAAGCTACCCTCAGTGCCAGAGACTTCCTGTTATGGAATGCAGATTTCAAAGAGCACTGTCGGGAAACTGCTCAAAAAATTTTAACTAAGGCCTCCTCTAAGTCCGGGACTTATGTTAAGCTAGTGGGCAATGAGCCTTTTGACACTAAAACTAAACAGGCACATTTCCCTGCTGGACTTTTGATGCAGATTCAGATGGCTGGCTTACATGCTTGGAGACACCTCCCTCAAAAGTCTCGGCTACCACTTCCCTGGCAAAAATTCGACAAGGGCCCGACGAGCCTTATAGCGACTTTGTTCCCAGGCTTAACCTAGCTGTGGAATGCTTGCTTGGACCAAGTGAAAACAAAAGCTCTTTTGTAAAACATCTTGCCTTTGAAAACGCCAACCCGGCATGTCAGGATGTTCTTCAACCACATAAGGATAAAGGGAAACTTTCTGACTTTATTAGACTCTATGCAGGGGTAGGTGCAGCTCATGCCATGGGTCTTGCCCTAGGTGTCACCTTTACCAAGACCTTTCACAATCCTGGCTCACGTACTTGCTTTACTTGTAAACAACCTGGCCATTTTGCACGCAAGTGTCCGACAGGCAAAGAAAGCCTAGGAATAGCATCTCCTTCAACTGGGGCTATACCGCCCCAAGCTACCCTTTGCCCTAGATGTGGTAAAGGTCATCACTGGGCCAGTGAGTGTAGATCTAAGACAAATGCCCTCAGACAGCCTATTTTTTCCTGCTTCTTGGGAAACTCCCTGCGGGGCCAGCCCCGGGGCACGACATCCCCCAGGACAAAACCAGGGGCAATAAGATTTTTTCCCTTCCAAACTCCCAACCTACCTCAAAATTCTTCTCCACAATTGCTTCCCTCCAACTAGCCACTCCAGGCAGCGCAGGATTGGACATCTGTGCCACCACTGAAACTATATTAGACTCAATGCAAGGGCCCCAGATAATACCCACTGGAATTATGGGTCCCCCTCCATCTCATATCTGTGCCCTTATTTTTGGAAGAGCCTCTACTAACTTACATGGTGTTCAGGTCTTCCATGGCATTAATTATAATGACTTCACTGGAGAAAAAAAATAATGGCCACAGCTATTAATGGAGTTTTGGCCATCCCAGCAGGAACAAGTCTTGCACAATTAATACTCCTTCCCGTGAATCCAGGAGGCACTTAACCACCCAAACCTACCGCGGGGGACTGCCTCCTTGGGCTGCTCTGATGTAAATTGGGTTCAACCCGTTTCTCAAAATAGACCCACCATTTCCTTACTTATTGAAGGAAAGGAATTCCAAGGAATTCTAGATACTGGAGCTGATGCCACAATTATTTCTCAAAAATATTGGTCATCAGCTTGGATCCTCACCCCATCCTTGACTGACCTTAAAGGGATAGGACAGTCAAACAATCCTCTGGTCAGCTCTACGGCTCTTATCTGGACTGATAAAGAGGGTAATAAGGGAATTGTCACTCCTTTCATTGTTCCTGACCTCCCTCTTAACCTATGGGCCCGAGATATTTTGAGTCAAATGGAAGTCATTCATGCCAGTCCCAATTCCATGGTGACTCATCAAATGCTTCGTATTTATTTTGTCCCTGGTATAGGCCTTGGGAGACTGAGACAAGGACTGGTTGAGCCAATAAAACCCATACAAAAAAGAAATACATATGGACTTGGGTATTCGGATTTTTAGTGTCAGTCTCTGACTCTCCTGTACCCCATGGAGATAAAATTATTTGGGAGACTCAGACTCTTGTGTGGTTGGATCAATGGTCCCTTACCCAAGAAAATTTGGAGGCTGCCTCCATGTTAGTGCAGGAACAGCTGGCAGCCGGCCATGTAGAGCCCTCAACCTCACCATCGAATACTCCAATTTTTGTTATCAAGTAAAAATCAGGCAAGTGGTGCCTTTTACAATATTTGTGTGCCATTAATAAACCTATGTGCCGAATAAGAGAACTACAGCCAGGCATTCCCACACCAGTGGCTATTCCCAAAAACTATTGTAAAATGATTATTGACTTAAAAGATTGTTTTTTTTTTTTTTTTTACCATTCCTTTACATCCTGAGGATAGACACTATTTTGCCTTTAGTCTCCCTCACCTTAATTTTCAGGGCTCTATGCAGAGATTTCAATGGAAGTTTCTTCCCCAAGGTATGGCCAACAGCCCTAGTCTTTGCCAAAAATATGTTGCTCAAGCAGTAGACCCTGCGAGAGAGCTATGGCCACAAATTTATATTTTACATTATATGGATGATTTGTAATTGCTGCACCTAATAACCATGACCTTAATAATTGTTACTTGGACCTTTACAAAATCCTCACAACCTTGGGACTACAGATAGCTCCTAATAAGGTTAAAACACAGGACTGTTATACCTATTTGGTCCTTAAACTTCAAGATAATCAGATCCAAATTCCTAAGATACAACTATGGGTGGACCATCTTCACACCCTTAATGATTTTCAAAAATTACTGGGGAATATTCAATGGCTAAAAACATATTTAAAATTACCCACTTGTATACTTTTGTCCCTTAATGATATTTTGAGAGGTGATTCCCACCCCTCCTCCCCTCAAAAGCTTACTCCCGAGGCATGACAGGCATTAAACCAAGTCACAGAAGCCATTGCCAAACAGTTTTTTACAGAACATTCTTATAACCATTATCTGGTTCTGGTTATTTTACACACTCCTCATACACCCACAGGAATATTTCGGCAGCAAAATACACATTTTAGAAATAAAGGCTGCCTTTGCTTTGGGTCCATTTACCCACCACATTCTCCAAGGTTATTACTGTTTTTCTTGCTCAGGTAGCTTCTATTATTTTTAAATGTCGTTTGCTATCTCGACAACATTTTGGCAAAGACCATGATAATATTTTAATTTCATATACTAAAGACCAAACCCAATTTTTACTACAGACAGAGAATGAATGGCTTTTTGAGAACAATTGATAACCACCTCCCCAATGACCCCCTTTTATATTTTGTCCAGTTACATCCATTTATTTTTGCCAAAATTACTCAAAAGGCTCCCATTCCTCAAGTCCTTACTGTCTTTACAGACGGTTCCAGTAATGGCCTAGCAGTCTTTGTTGTCAATAACCAACCTAACACCTTTGATACTGTCTATCATTCAGCACAGTTTGTGGAATTGTTTGCCATAACACAAGTTTTTAAAACATTTCTTGATAATCCTGTTAATATTTATACATACAGTGCCTACATTGCTCATTCTGTGCCCCTGCTTCAGATTTCACCCACCATTAAGGCTTCTTCCAATGTGGCCCATCGGTTTCACCAGCTTCAGAAGCTAATTCAGGTCAGACAACACCCATTTTTCTTAGGACACATCAGGGCACACTCTGATCTTCCCAGCCCTCTAACACAAGGTAATGCCAAAGCTGATGCAGCAACTCGTTTCATCTTTTCAATTTTTGTTGGCTCCATTCAAAAGGCCACGGATTTACACAATCTTCACCATCTAAATTTCCATAACCTTCGATAACTATGTAAAATTACCAGGCAACAGGCACGAGAAATAGTAAAAGCATGCCCTGGTTGCCCTGTCTCCCTCCCCATTCAACACTTGGGAGTTAACCCCCGAAGATTACTGTCCAATCAGTTTTGGCAAATGGATGTTACTCATTTTTCTGAATTTGGAAAAACCAAATATATACACGTTTCTGTAGATACCTTCAGCGGCCTTATTTTTGCATCACCACATTCTGGAGAGGCTATCAAAGATGTCCTTTCTCATCTTGTTTCAGTGTTTTCCGTAATGGGTAAACCAATACATATTAAAAACAAGATAATTGTCCTGCATATACCAGTGCCAAGTTTAAACAGTTTTGTGCTTCCTCGCAAAGTTGTCATACTACTGGAATTCCATACAAGCCTCAGGAATTGTGGAACGTGCCCACCTTACCTAAAGACTTGGCTAACCCGCTTTAATGCTTCTGCACTTGTATTTACCACTCACAGGCATCGCCTTAATCATGCATTATTTGCCCTTATTTTTCTTTCCCTAGACAATGAAGGCCATTCGGCTGCAGACTGACACTGGCAATCCTCATCCAATTCTGTTCGCCCACCTGTTATGTGGCACAATCCCCTTACAAATAAATGGAAAGGCCCAGGTCCTGTCCTCATCTGTGGACGAGGCTCAGCTTGTGTTTTGGACCAAGAGCAAGCAGCCCCAAGATGGTTACCAGAACGCCTGGTTAAACAGGTTAATGGCTTACCTCAACACAGGGATGGAGGCCCTCACCCTGAGGACAAATTTTCCTCTTTTTCAGATGCAGCCAACAATCTGTGTGAGGATCCTACTTAAGGCACTTCTGCTGAACAGGATTGTACACGGAGGCTTTGGCCCTCCACCTTCCAACATCATGGAGTACCTTTTTGGCCCTCCCTGTGAACGCAAGGGAGGATCTTGGGCTCAGGCTCCCACTAGTTTGACCCAGACTGCTGACTGCGTGACTAAGGTGGCTTACCTCCGGGCCGAGGTTGACCATAAACTCAGAGGAGTTCATCAGCCTAAATTGGTATGTGTTAACAAGCCAAAGATTATTCCCCCTAGTACAAGTAATGCTCTCTAAAATTGTTCTGCAACTTGAACGCATACCCAAGAGATGCATGCCACTTGTTATGCGTCGGCCTCAATTTGTGTCAACAAGAAGGGAGAACAATTTTTTGAAGCCTCCCTAACTAAAACTCATGCTGCAGGAGGGACCACTATTCATTATACCCCCGTTCTTTTTGACCGGGGAGGAGAAGGCAAATACACCAAGCTACAGTCAGCTGGGTGCCAAGGCCCTGTTGGTAAACCCCCCTTCTGCCCCATTAAGGCACCTACAGGGGTCGCTGATGGTGGAGGATTCCCTTATGCTGTCAAGCATCCTCAGATAATCAAACTTTTGAAACCCCAAATCCCTGAGCTCACATATCATCTCTTAATATAGAGAAAATGCCAGCTCCCCGGTTTAGATAACAATATATTAGATATTTTGGAAACTACCTTCTCCTTGCTTAATAATTCCAACCCCACCTTTGCTGGTGATTGCTGGCTCTCCATGACAACAGGGGCAATCATGCCTATTGCAGTTCCTATTAATTCTATCATAGACGATGATAATACATGCCAACCCAGATTTCCTTTTAAAGTACAGTCTATAGGCACTTTTACAATATGTCTTTTAGGCGCGATGCAAAATAATACCTATGATATTGATGTTGGAGTTCCTTCCTTTGGAAATTGCTCAACAGTACAAAACTATTCCTCACCCACCCCATCTCTTTGTCCCTCCAATGGCACAGTTTTTATGTGTGGAGGAAACTCGGCCTTCCTGAGGCTTCCATCGAATTGGACCGTTGGCTGTGTTCTTGCCTTATTACTCCCTGATATAACTATTGTCCCAGGAGACAAAACTCTATGCATTCCTAGTCTAGACACCTTAGTCAAAAGACACAGGCGGGCAATACAGGCCTTACCACTCTTTGCCAGCCTTGGAATAACAGCTGCTGTGAACACAGGTACAGCTGGCTTAGGCATGGCTATACACTCTTAGCGTCGCCTGTCTCAACAACTTATAAATGATGTAAAAACTCTATCAGGAACCATTAAAGATTTGCAGGACCTAGTAGACTCCCTGGCAGAAGTGTTCCTTCAAAACAGAGAAGGCTTAGATTTACTGACAGCTAACCAGGGAGGTATTTGCTTGGCCTTAGGGGCACTATGCTGCTTTAATGCCAATAAATCAGTCATAGTACGCACTAAAATTAAGCAGCTTCAAGAAGATCTAGAAAAGAGATGAAGGGAACTTTTTGAAAATCCCCTCTGGACTGGGTTTAATGGATTTCTACCCTACCTTCTTCCCCTATTAGGCCCTTTGTTGGGTTTACTTTTAATGGTGTCCATAGGACCCTGCATTATAAACAGGCTTGTACAATTTATTATAGAACAGATTAATATTTTGGCCTCTAAGCCCATACAGGTCCACTATCATCACCTGGAGATGGAAGACCATGCTGCCAACATTTAAAAGGATGTTCTACCCTTCTCACAGGCTTATTTCTTAAGTTTACATCCCCACAGATCTCTCTTTCTT
This sequence comes from Callospermophilus lateralis, assembly GCF_048772815.1. NCBI lineage: Eukaryota > Metazoa > Chordata > Mammalia > Rodentia > Sciuridae > Callospermophilus > Callospermophilus lateralis. Next base: position 125,588 of record NW_027514364.1, read on the forward strand.
ACATTAAACTATAAGTAACAGCTCTGACCAACCATCTTCTGCCATTGCCATAAGGGTTCGTCCCCCATGGGCCCCTTCACTTGGGGGGGGGATGCACCCATGGAGTGAGGACATTAGGCCATAATAACGGAGGATGCAGGATGGACTGCAGGAGGATGGATCCACGGATACCAAAACAGAAGACCTCTTAGTGACACGCTCTGGTGCATGGCGGTCGGCATGCTTCCCTTTTAAAGCCGTCTCCTCCAAAAATATGCCAAGGCCACCACGAAATCTTGTAAACATGCTCTCTCGAATCAGGAGATATTCAAAGGCCTGCTAGAGAAACAGAGCCTCTATCACCCCCTAAAACATTGGCCGGTAAGGTATGGTCAAATATTTTATATAAGAAAGGGGGAGAGGTCAGGGGCTAGAAGGAAGTTCTCCTTCAAAGTATAGCCTGACACTGAAAAGAAACAGCCCCCTGGGAGATATCCTGCCTGGGAGACATCCCGCAGCCATCTATCTCCCTGAGACATCCTGCAGCCATCTGTCTTCCGGCAACATCCTGAGGTTTTCTCACTTTCTGAAGACATCCAGCAACTGCCGATAAGAGAGCTTTCCCATCCACAGCATATAAATTTCCATGTGAGAACAATAAAAGTTTGCAGCATAATCAGAACTCCAGTCTTGCTGTAATCTCTCGTGTCTCTTGTCCCTTCATTCCTCCCCAACTAAGTTTCTTGCCCACGTTGATGTGTCCCGCCGGCCGGGACAACTGACACTAACCCATACCCTACTACACTCTGACAACTAATCCTAATATGATGGAGAAAAATAACCCAAACAGAATAGAAATACAAGCAGTTCAGAGGAGGCATGGTGTATATTTGGACTTGCCTTTTGCATGATATAGGGTAAGTGTTATAAATCTAGTTAACAACACCTACTATCTTCCTAAGCTCCTGTTTTCTTCCTGAATTCTGGCCACTCTCCAGAATAGGCTCATGGTTTTGTGTCCACGATATGTACGACCTCCAAGCTCTGTGACATGGCCATGTACTGGATAGCTGAAGGGAATGCGAGCATCTCAGAAAACTCAGATATCAGTGTGACCAGGAAAGTCTCAGTGGAGAAACCCTGCTTTGGGCCTTTTGCTAACCTATTTGCCTGTTGCCATGAATGTCAGGAAGGTCTTTGCCTCAGGCCAGCCCTTTGTGAATCCTGAAGAAAACTGTTTTCAAATGGTAATAAATGGGCATCACCTGTGGCTCTTTGCTTAAATGCTTTGGAAAGGGATGTGTCTGAATCTGCCTCTTTGCCCTGTGTGAGGTAGTGGCTTAGATTCTCAGCACCAGTTGGATCTAAAGAAAAATCCAATGTGTGCATCCAAAACCAAAATGCAAAAAAGATCAGTCATGGTGTATGAAGTTTCTCACCTTCCTCTTTTAGGTTCCTGACCTCCATCAAGTGAGAATAGGGATCCTTTGGGACAAATGAGTTCTTTCATGCCCTGTAGAGATGATTGGGTTTTCTCATGACTCCAAATCACATGAAGAAACTATACCTGACAGTCAGTAGGCCTCAAATTGGAGAAGCAGAGCAGTATTAATGGCAGACCTATGTGATCAATCCTGGTTCACAGAAATGGTGTCCAGGCTACCCTGAGGTTAGGCAAATGAAGGGAAAGAGACCTTATTTTGGAAACTCTCTTTGGCTGTGCCATTCATGGAAACATCCAGCCAGAGGTTATGATGAATGTATATATGGAAGAAGATGAGGGCCTTGGTGGAGTGTTTTGGTTTTAATTGTGGTCATTTGTGTAGAGTTTGGAAGAGATGACTGGGTCCACCTGGGCTTGAACTCTTTTGTGATTCCCCTCAGAGACTGAGTTCAGTGACTGACCTCAGAGAAGTAATTGCTTTGGAAAGGGATGTGTCTTAATCAGCCTCTTGGCCCTGTGTGAGGCTGTGGCTTTGATTACCAGCACCGTATGGATCTAAAAATGATCCCATGTCTGCTTCCAAAACCAAAATGGCCAAAATTGCAGTCATTGTTGATGAAGTCTCTCGCCTTCTTTTGTAAGGTTCTGAAAGAATAAAAGAAATTGAAATTGAAACGTAAAGAAACAGGTTCTGTAAAGTTTCCAGGCTGCACGCAGAACCTGAAATTCCTGTGGCAGTTAAGACAATTCCCAGAACTACCCATTAGATGTGTGTTGAAATCTTCCCTGACCACCTAGTTACTTAACAACCTCTTCCCAAAAACCGTGCAGCTAAGCACATATACATCTCAGGGCTTCAACCAATCAGTTTAAATGTATACCCCTTCTCAGGGCTGACCAATCACCCCCTGCCTAAACTGTTCCCACCAATGAATGTGCAAATCATGTTTTAGAGTTGTTATTTGATTTTCCCACAGTATACGGTGATTTGCTAAAGGAAGCTAGGATGTATGTTAAGTCCCTGCCCTCTCTAAAGAATGTATATAAAATCTGCTCATGTTGTTCTTGGGGCTCTTTGTTTTTTGCTCCTCTGAAGTGAGCTCTGAGCCCCAGCATGCTGGACCCCCAATAAACCCTTTGCTGTTTCATGAGAAATTCTCTTGGTGGTCTTTTCCTCCGACGTTCGGCCCACCTTTTCATCTGGAGGCCCTAGCTGAGAAATCCAGCAGTGACGAACAAAAGACCCCAATGGACTCCTTTCAGAGTAATTAAGGTGCCTCTTTCTGGTTTCAGGTTTCAGGTTAGGGCTTGGCAAAATGGCTGTCGGTGAAGAACATTAGCTCTCTGCGATGGTGGCTGACAGATGTGTCACAGAGTCACAGGCCACGTCCCTGGGGGAAACTCCAGAGGACTCGGGAAATTGAGGATTAGTAGATTCCTCAACTCGGTAATTTTTTGCTTCAGGATTCGGTTTTCAAGCCCATCAGGTTTTGCTGGCTACTCAGTTTTGTTCATTGTCAGGAACTCATGTTGAGTTTACTGTCTGTCTTTATTGTCTAACCCATCAGGTTTGGCCAGTTACTCAGTTCTAATCTTTTTCTTGGACTCATGTTAACGTTTACTGTTTGTCTTTGTCTGTGTCACGTTTGTGTATTCACTGTCCCTGTTTGAGTAACTCCCATTATGGGACATTATGGGACTAAGCACTTCCATGCCTCTGTCCCTTAACCTTGATCATTGGACTGATGTTCGCTCAAGTACCAAGAATCTTTCTTTTTCAGTAAAATGCCGGATCTGGCAGACTCTCTGTGCTTCAGAATGGCCCATCCTAGGAGTCGGATGGCCCCGAGAAGAATCCTTCCACTTCCCTCTAATCCGAAATGTCAGAGATATTGTCTTTCACCGGGGCCACTTGGCCACCTAGATTAACAGCCATATACCCCTTCCCCCACGATCTTATCATTCCAACATTCTGCTCCTCCCCCTCTTCCCTCCATTCTGAGTCAGAAGACTGGACACTCCTCTCTCTCCTTATCCTCTACCCTCGCTCCCCAACCCACAACATGTTCCAGATGATCCTCCCGCCGCTGACTCAGCCTCTCCGCTGCTAGAGGCAATTGGGCCAGACCCAAGCACTCCAGGGGACTTCCCCGGAGCAGCAGCAGACCCTGCTCCCCTGAAGGAAGCTGGGCCACCTAAAGGAACCCGCAGGAGATAAATAATATAAAACTCGGAAGCCCCAGTGATGCTCCCTCTCTGTCCCTACGGGCCCATGAACCGACCCAACTGGGACCCCGACACCTTTGAATGTAGGTAGCATCTGTCCACTTATCGCCGTTCTCTAATAGTGGGTCTCTGAGCGGCCGCCAGAGGGCCGACTAATTTGGCCAAGGTAAGAGAGATTATCCAAGGGCCTAATGAGTCTCCTTCTATGTTTCTGGATAGAATTATGGAAGCGTATAGGAAATATATTCCTTTTGATCCTCAGGCAGAAGACCAAAAGCCATCTGTTGCAATGGCCTTTATCGAGCAGACTGCCCTAGATATTAAGAGAAAGTTACAACGTCTAGATGGATTATAAGATATGACCTTAAGAGATTTAGTCAGAGAAGCTGAGAAAGTATATTATAAGAGAGAAACTGAGGAGGAAAGGGAATAGAGGAGAGAGAAGGAAAGGGAACAAAAGAAGGAGGAAAGAAGCAAATGGCAGAGTAAAGCATTGCCTAAGGTTCTGGTCACAGCAGCAAATAGGCCAGAAGTTAAAAAGCAGGGATACATAAAGGCATACCTGGGCCCACGCCAAAGGCTGCCATTGGCCTCAAATCAATGTGCCCACTGTAATAAAAAAGAACACTGGGCCAAAGAGTGCCCCCAAAAGAAGCAGCCACGCCAGCCCGCCGTGCTGACTCTAGAAGAGGACTAGGAAATTCGGGGCTCAGATCCCCTCCCCCAGCTCAGAGTAAAATTTGAAGTTGAGGGGAACACAGTGAACTTTGAAGTGATTACAGGAGCAGTATACTCAGCCCTTAAGACTTCACTGGCCGCCCTATCAATTAAATCGTCCCTAGTTCAAGGGGCTAATGGCAGTAGATATCAGGCTTGGACAACTAAGATGAATATGGACCTCGGAAAGGAAAAAGTCCACCACTCTTTCCTAGTAATCCCAGAATGCCCGGCCCCATTGATGGGCAGGAATATGCTTACAAAACTCTGGACTAGAATAACCTTTAACCCTAATGGTCCCCAAGTGGGGGTTCTAAAGCCTGCAGTATTAACTCCCATAGTAACATCTTTGACTATGTCTGTAGAAGATGAACATCAACTCTTCGCGCCCCCTAGGACTGATCAAACAGGCAAACTACCCCAGAAATGGATAAAAGATTATCCTAATGCCTGGGCAGAAACTGCTGGGTTAGGTCTAGCCATCAACAACCTCCAATAGTAGTAGAATTAAAAGCCTCTGCGTCTCCAATTAGTGTTAAACAATATCCTCTAAGCAAAGAAGCTAAGGATGGGATAAGGCCCCATATTCATAAATACCTGGGTCTTGGGGTCCTAAGGCCCTGTCAATCAGCCTGGAACACCCCCCGGTACCAGTAAGAAAGCCAGGAACTGGGGACTACCGTCCTGTTCAAGACCTAAGAGAGATTAAACAACAGAGTGCAGGACATTCACCCCACAGTACCCAATCCATATAATTTGCTTAGCACTCTGGATCCGGAGCAGAAATGGTACACTGTGCTGGACTTAAAAGATGCTTACTTCTGCTCGCCTCTACATAAGGACTGTCAGTTGCTGTTAGCTTTAGAGTGGATAGACCCAGAACCTGGAACATCTGGCCAACTAACCTGGACTAGACTCCCACAGGGGTTCAAAAAATCCCCCATTCTCTTTGATGAAGCCCTCCACAGAGACATCAATGACTTCAAAACTGCACACCCCGAAGTCACCCTACTCCAATAGTGGATGATCTTCTACTGGCAGCCAACACCAAGGAGACCTATGAGTCTGGGACCCAAGTACTATTATTCGAGCTTGCTCGGCTTGGATATATGGCTTCTGCCAAAAGGCCCAAACTTGTCAGCAAGAAGTAATCTTCCTGGGTTATTCTCTTAGGGGTTGCAAAGGATGGCTCCCTGAGCCCAGAAAAAAAAACCGTTTTGCAGATACTGCCCCCATCTAATAAGAGAAAACTCAGAGAGTTTCTTGGGACTGCCAGCTTTTGCAGGTTATGGATTCCTGGGTTCGCATCTCTGGCTGCCCCTTTATACCCGCTGATAAAGGGGGATGCCCACTTCCAATGGACCTCTGAGCACCAACAAGCTTTTGATAATGTCAAAAAAAGGTGCTGCTATCTGCTCCGGCCTTAGCACTCCCAGATGTAGAAAACCCTTCACTCTCTATATCGAGGAAAAGAAAGGAATAGCACGGGGAGTGCTCACTCAGTCTTTGGGACCTTGGAAAAAGCCAGTAGCGTATTTATCCAAAAAACTGGACCCATTGGCTAGCGGGTGGCCCCATTGCTTAAGTGCTATAGCAGCGGCAGCCCTTCTAATAAAAGATGCTCATTAATTAACGTTGGGACAGAAGCTAACCATTATAGCCCCCCATGCCCTGGAGAGCATCATCTGTTAGCCTCCAGAGAGGTGGCAATCAAACTCCAGAATAAACCACTACCAGAGCCTCTTGCTTGACAAAGACAGAATAACGCTGGGACCCCCTGCTCCACTCAACCCACCTACACTGCTGCCAGAAGAATCATCAGGACCCGTCACTCATGAGTGTCAACACATACTGGCAAGGAAACCAGTATACAACAAGACTTGAAGGATCAGCCACTGCCTCGCCCTGAAGACGTATGGTTTACGGATGGCAGCAGCTTCCTCCAAGATGGTAAGCGGCGGGCTGGAGCAGCAGCAGTTAGCAAAACTGATTTCATCTGATACTCTGGTCTCCCAGAAGGGACATCAGTCCAAAAAGCAGAACTGATTGCCCTTATGAAAGCATTGGAACTAGCAACAGGGAAAAGGGCCACCATATAAACTGATAGCCACTATGCATTTGCCACTGTTCATATGCTCGGGACTATTTACCAACAATGCGGGCTATTAACCTCTGCCGGGAAAAAAATAAAAAATAAAGATGAGATGCTCCACCTTGGCTCAGCAGTGCAGGGCCATAAGGAACTAGCTATAGTGGACTGTCCCGGGCACCAGAAGACAAACAACCCTGTGGCAGTTGGAAACAGAAGGGCAGATGAGGAAGCTTAATTGGCAGCCCTAAACAGAGTGACTCTGTTAACTTTTTCCACACCGGGGGGGAACAAAAATCAGGAGACTTGGCTGCCCCGGAACATTCAGGCAACTTATCATCTGAGGAGACAGATACAGAAATCTGGGACCCTACAGAGCCAAGTTTACAATCTCAAAAAGCCCACCTTTATGTCAAAGACGTACACCAGCTAAACCACTTAGGCTCAAAGAAGTTATAGGCACTCTTAAAGGACCGAAGAAAGGACTTATTATTGACTGACTCAAAGAGGAAAAAATAGCTGAGCAGGTGACTAGAGCTTTTCAAGTCTTCCAATTAGTTAATACTTTCCCATCCAAGATTCCTGCAGGGAAGCGCATACGAGGAACCAGACCAGGACAATTCTGGGAAGTGGACTTTTCTGAAATTAAGCCAGCAAGGTATGGACTTAAATATCTCCTAGTCTTTGTAGATACTTTTTCAGGATGGGTCGAAGCCTTCCCCATGAAGAAAGAAACAGCTCAGATGGTGGTCAAAAAGATCCTGGAAGACAGTTTTCCAAGGTTCGGCCTGCCTAAGGTAATAGGGTCTGATAACGGACCAGCATCCGTGGCCCAGGTAAGTCAGGGATTTTCCAGGACCCTGGGGATTACTTGGAAGTTATATTGTGCTTATAGACCCCAGAGCTCAGGACAGGTAGAAACGATGAATAGAACCATCAAAGAGACTTAACGAAATTAATCTTGGAGACCGGCATAAAAAATTGGACTATGCTCCTACCTCATGTACTTTTTCGTGCAAGAAATACCCCTCCGCCCCTTTGTGTAACCTCACCCCTTATGAAATTCTCTACGGTGCCCCTCCTCCATTAAGGGACCTAACCCCAACTCTGAGATTAATGATTCCTTTCACACACCCTTGCTAGACAGACTTAAAGCCCTTGAACAAACCCAGCACCCAGCGATACCTGTGGAAACAGTTGGCCACTGCTTATCATCCTGGAGACGAGGGAACTCCACATCGATATCAAGTGGGAGACTTCGTATACATGAGACAGTATCGGGTGTCATCCCTGGAACCCTGCTGGAAAGGACCATACCAGGTGCTGCTTATAACACCTACAGTGGTGAAAGTGGATGGGATCACTTCCTGGATCCATGCCTCCCATCTCAATCCTGTGCCCTGTCCATACTCTGGCTGGAAACTGGAACAGACTGGTAACCCTCTCAAGTTGCATGTCTGTGGTGTGGGTAGGGCTATGGATTCTTCCCCTGACCACCAGCAGTCCTAATCCCCATCAGCCTGTTCAGCAACAATGGCAAGTTATAAATCCTACTGGGCAAGTAGTGTGGTCTATTTCACATACAGCCCCCTTATGGACTTGGTGGCCATCTCTCCACCCGGACATTTGTCAGCTTGCCATAGGCCTCTCTGACTGGGATCTTCCTGACATAGTGGACCCCACACAGATCCCACTAAAGCCCAAACCAACTTACCCCATGAATTATTGATGTCATCTCCCCAGCTCAGGTGTAAACTAGCCAGTCTTGTTTATTAAGTGTGCCCAGCTGATTTCTGAAATCGCAAACAGGCCCAAACCTGTGGAGGACCCAGTGACTTTTATTGTAGATCTTGGGGTTGTGAACACACGGGAGCTACATTGTGAAACCCAAACTCCCCAGACAGTATGATTCGGTAGGATGAAATGACATCTGGATTGATCCCAATAAATGTGCCGCTATCCAAGTGGTGTCAAAAACTTGCTGTGGAAAAAATAGTCTATGTTACCCCCTCAATATAACTTTCACTTCCAAAGGAAGGGGCTACCTCAGAACAACATGGCCTATGGGAAATACTTGGGGAATGCGATTCTATATTAATGGCCCTGGCTATGACTTTGGTCTCTGGTTCACCATTCGGCTTAAAAAGGAAGAAAATCCCACAGCAATAGGGCCCAATCCATTCAAGTCTGGAATTAAGCCTCCTAAACCTCCCATGCCTAGATCTACCAAAACCCCTCTACCATCTCATACTTCGCAGTTTCCGTCTTTGCCTACTTCCCCAGTCCAGAGTACAGCTGACTCCTCCCCCTGGGAACTAATTAAAGGAACCTTTATGGTACTGAACTCCACACAGTCAGAACTCCTTGCATTTCAGCCCAGGTATTTGACAGCTCTGTACATTATTGTGTAATGGTGCAGATACCCCCCAGGGTGCTCTATCATGATCCAGAATCCTTTGAAGGTCTACTAGGTGGACAAACAGTCCGATTTTGCCGGGAGCCAGTGTCCCTTACTCTAGCCATCCTATTGGGGCTAGGAGCTGCTGCAGGAGTGGGTACAGGAACAGCTGATATGATCCATGGGTCACAACAAATGGACTGATTAGAAACAGCAATAAATCAAGACTTGAAGACGTTAGAGACCTCCATCACAGTTTTGCAGGAATCCTTAACCTCTCTCTCTAAAGTTGTTTTACAGAACAGGTGAGGATTAGACCTCCATTTAATAAGGGAGGGGGGCCTCTGTGCTGTACTGAGAGAAAAATGCTGTTTTTATGCTGACCATACTGGAGTTGTAAAATAATCCATGAGTAAATTGAGAAAATGCCTTGAAGAGCACCAGAGAGAAAGGGAGATTCAACAAGTGTGGTTTGAGTCATGGTTTACCTTGTCCCCCTGGTTAACTACACTCCTATCAGCCTTAGCTGGACCCCTGATCATGCTTATGGTGTTGATAACTGTGGGACCTTGTTTGCTTAACCTCATAGTTTCCTTTCTCCAGGCTCAGATTGGGCAGGTAAAACTCATGGTAATCAGACAGAAATACACTTCACTGGCAGAAATAGAATGTGAGACCCCACAAAAATTATGATTCATTACTTTTAAAAGGAGAAATGAAAGAATTAAAGAAATTAAAATTGAAACGTAAAGAACCAGGTTTTGTAAAGTTTACAAGCTGTGCTCAGAACCTTAAATTCCTGTGTCAGTGAAGACAATTCCCGGAACTGCCCATTAGATGTGTTGAAATCTTTCCTGACCACCTAGTTACTTAACAACCCCTTCCCAGAAACCGTGCATCTCAGCACGTATACATCTCAGGGCTTCAACCAATCAGTTTAAATGTATACCCCTTCTCAGGGCTGACCAATCACCCCCTGCCCGAACTGTTCCCGCCAATGAATGTGCTAATCATGTTTTAGAGTTGTTATTTGATTTTCCCACAGTATATGATATTTGCTAAAGGAGGCTATGATGTATATAAAGTCCCTGCACTCTCTAAAGATTGTATATAATCTCTTCTCAAGTTGTTCTCGGGGCTCTTTGTTCTTTCCTCCTCTGAAGTGAGCTTTGAGCCCCAGCATGCTGGACCCCCAATAAACCATTTGCTGTGGCATGAGACAATAGGTGCTTGGGTTTTCTCATGTCTCCAAATCACATAAAGAATCTATACCTGACAGTCAGTAAGCCTCAAATTGGAGAAGCAGTGCAGTATTAGCGGCAGGGCTATTTGATCACTCTTGATTCAAAGGAAGGGTGTTCAGGCCACCCAATGCCCTTCTGGACTTCAAATATTACCTAGATTTCTGTTTTCATACTTATATTTCACCAGTATATTCTTGTAAATATCGCAGGTTCCCAATACCATAATTCATCCTGCAGAATGATTCCTAAACCAAATCGAACCTGTTATTACCCTTAACCATGCAATATTTCCTCAATATAACTTAACAGAAGAACAAGGATATTGTTGGTCTTACAATACAGGAATGTAGGGGATCTTCCTCCTGCTGAGAACCTCAAAGTTCCGTGCAGAAATGATCCCTGAAGAAGATGTAGACACCTATGAAAGACCTGAGAGAGCAAAAGTCAACTTCCATGTAAAACAACCTGGTCAAAATAAAGGGATGTGTCTGAAAGCCTCTCTCTTCTTAATGTAGATTAAATCGACCAAACCAGGCCTGTGTGGAGAGCTGTTCCCGGGTGCCTATGGTTGATATACCATTCTATCTTGTGAAAGTGTCACAGGAAGTATGGGCAGCCTCCATCTCATGGGACCCTTGGAAGCAACTGTTAGGAAAAAGTGGTTGCCAACCCAGTGACCTCATTCAGTTCGTGAAGGAAGTGACCTATCACACTTCCTTGGTGATGGAACTCTCTGAACTCGGGATCCAGGAAGCCAGGCACCCAGAGCCAGTCCCAGTCCCAGTCCCAGTGGTCTCATTTGTTTGGATTTACCAAGGACAGAGTCAGTCTTTCTTAGTACCTACTGAAGTGAGAATGGCCAAATGCCAGGAGAGCTCTGAAGAGGGGCCTTTTCTGAGAAAGCAGGTAGTGGCTCAACCATGGCTCCTGACAACTTCACAGAGTTGGCAAAGAAGTCCAGGTCTGAGATAGGACAGGCCATTTTGGTGGAACATAGTATGGCCCACCAGTCAGAGGACACTCAGGATACTCACAGACATACTTGGGGGAAGGAGATTCCGTTGTGGGTGTCTGTGTGAGTTTGTGGTTTTGTCTCATGTTCTGAGAATAGGTAGGAAAGGCGGTTTGTTTGTTTAGACTGGAATGTTTCTAGAAAGTCGTTTGACAACGCGAGTGTTTCTATGTCTGTGTATCCCACTGAATCCGTTTTTGTAGACATTTGAAAAGAGAATTCATCAATGGTTGTGTCCTGTCTAGTAGAAAGCTTCCCAGCATTCATCTTGCCAAATTAAAGAATAAAGAGCTGCTTGCCTTATGGATGGGCAACACCTATTATCTTCTTAAGTTCCTCTTTTCTTCCTGAATACTGGCCACTCTCCAGAATAGCCTCATGGTATTATTTCCAAGATATGTACCACCTCCAAGCTCTGTGACATGATCATGTACTGGATAGCTGAAGGGAATGAGAGCATCTCAGAAAACTCAGATATCAGTGCGACCAGTAAAGTCTCAGTGGAGAAATACTACTTTGGACTTTTGCTTACCTATTGTTCTGTTGTCCTGAATGTCAGGAACGTGTTTGCCTCAGGCCACCCCTGTGTGAAACCTGAAGAAATCAGTTTTCAAATGGAAAAGGATGGGCGTCACCTGTGGCTCTTTGCTTAATTGCTTTGGAAATGGATGTGGCTGAATCAGCCTCTTTGCCCTCTGTGAGGCAGTGGCTTAGATTCTCAGCACCTGATGGATCTAAAGAAAGTTTCCAAGTGTGCATCCAAAACCAAAATGGCCAAAAGAGCAGTCATTGTGGATGAAGTCTCTCGCCTTCCTCTGTAAGCTTCCTGACCTCCATCAAGTGAGAATAGGGATCCGTTGGGTCAAACCAGTTCTTCAAAGCTCTGCAGAGGCTAGCCAATAGGTGCTTGGGTTTTGTCAGGACACCAATTCACATAAAGAATCTATACCAGTCAGTTGGCCTCAAACTGGAGAAGCAGAGCAGTATTAAAGAAGGGCTATTTGATCACTCTTGGTTCACAGGAATGGTGTCTAGTCCACTCTGACTTTAGGCAAATGAGGGGCAAGGGAGCTTATTTTGGACACTGTCTTGGGCTGCGCCCGTCATGGAAACCTCTAGCTAGAGGTTATTCAGAGTGTCTATGTTGAAGAAGATGAGGGCCATGTGGGAGTTTTTTGGTTTTAATTGTGGTCAATTGTTGGTGGTTAGGAGAGAATCCTGGGTCCACCTGGGCTGGAATTCTGGTGCGATTCCCCTTAAAGACTGATTCCTGGAACTGACCTCAGAGAAGTATTGCCATTAATTGTGTTGGGATTTTAGGCGGCCATGCATGAGAGTCGCCATTGGAAACTGAGATCTAAGCCTGGGGTGGCTATTCACCAAGCACTGTCAATCTCAGCCAGGACATCACATGATTTTATTCTGAAAGACTTGGCCGCCATTGTTGAGAGTCAAAACACACATGGACCTCACATTGTAGACCTCAATGGGCCTGGCTTCATGTGGCCTTTTGGCCACTCTTTGGGAAGACTTGCCTCTGAAAATTCTCCAGAGTTTTCCTTGAAATGTGCTTCCTAAAAATTTAATGGTTCCTGAATGAATTGAAACCCACAGTTTCTCCAACTTCATCCTTGAAAAATGTCTAGATAAATACCATGAAATTTTTGAAATTTCCACGACCAGGTGGCACTGGAGAACCTTTGGATGTCCTGTTGCTGATCAAGAGTGTACCAGACAGTGCCTTCCTTGACTGGGTTTCATGAAAATGGTGTAGAACAGAGCTGCCAGTATGGTGGAGCCTGTTGAGTAGTGGGCCCAGAGCTGTGGTGTGCAGTTGTGTGATAAAATATCTGTGGTGGGGTCATGTGGATCTTACTTTGGCTTCCAAAGGCTTGTGACTGACATGGTGCAGCCAGCATACCTTTGTATATTAAGCCATCTTGTTAGATGGAGAGTTTTCAGGGCAATGTTCAGAATCAAGTTGCTATGGTCAAGGGGGCAAGCAATGTGGCGTAGAAGCCTGGTTGGTGCATTCTCCTGCAGACCCTTACACACCACACGTGACAGAACTCCCTCCAGCACTGTGTCCCAGTGGAACTCCTTGTATTTTGTGAAGCAAATACCAAACTCCCAGTGCAGCAACAAGAAACACAACAAAATTGGAGAATGACCAAATGGCTTCACAGTCTACACGGAAAGATTCTTAGACCCCAGTGGCCACAGTAAACCCACAAAGAGAGAATTCAGCACTGCTACCTCATGTTCATTGAAAAATAAGAAACCATGTCCTCCATGTAACAGATGCATACACAGCTTTGATGGTCTCACTAAAAAGGAAGCTAAAGCTCCTGAAAACAACATATATTTCAAGTGTACAACCTCAAAGACAGTTGCCCAGATGTCTTGAGGCCTGCACACTTCCATGTTTGTGGAGTTTTTACAGTCTCCATTACTTTTGGAAACTCCTCTACCACCTCCAGTGTTGTGAACTCCAGAGCATTTTCCATTCCAGATATGTATTCCTAGATTTTCTAACTCTTCTCCTCTAATTGTATCTTACTTGGGGCTAAGGTAATGTCAAGGCATTGTTCTGGATGAGAGTGGGAAGATTTTTTTGTAGCACATATTTGCATACACATTGGATTCATTTTCCAATTATTCATTCAAAATACTGAATCCCTCATAGTAACCCACTCCCTACTAGACTCTGACTACAAATCCTATTATGATGGATAAAAATAGACCAAACCAAATTGAAATACAAGTAGTTCAGAGGATGCAAGGTTAACATTTGGACGTTCCTTTTGCATTATATATGGTAGGAGTTTTAAATCTAGTCATTTTTTTGTTGAAACACTTCTCCATGTGTTTTTAAAGTTAACAAATATGTGAATTCATGTCTCCATTTCTCTGTAGCCTATTCAGCACATATATTTTTATATGCACATATAGAATCCTACCTGGTACCACACGTACATTCTTGTGAGGTGGCTCACTTGGCAGATACAAATTGTGAGAAGAGATCACTCCTGTTAAACACTGTTGAAACGGAAAATTCAACCTATGAGTGAGTATCCTAGCTGAACAACATTATACATAAATTCATGTTCAGTAAAATGAATATTTTTAGATCTGTGGATGATATATATTTCATGGTGAATTTCATTTGGCTTGTATATTAATACTTTTTAATTTCTGTGTGTGTATTTTAATATATATATACACTCTCCAGAGTTTTCAAAATATGAAATAAATGTATCTTATTATGTACTCCCTAAATTCATTAATATTTAAGTGCGTATTTATAATCAACTTTTCATAAGATTATTCTAAGACATATTCATCCTCCTGAAATACGTATTTGTTTCCTAGTACTGAAAACTAAGTTAAGTGAATTGTGCATACATATCCTAATATTTTTACACTAATTGACCCAGGTTAATATAAATGCAAGTAGATTTCTATAGGACATGATGTGTATTTTGACGTTCATTTTTTTCAACACTTGTACATTACTATTTCCTCAGTTTATGCACATCAGAAGATATATATTTCATCCACAAGTTCACAAATTTAAAGGCTTTTGTTTCACTTTCAATCACTTCCTGCTTCAGAACACATGTATTCCTCCAGGTTACATGACTGGTCTTTTCATGAGACTTCTTTCCAAACACATTATTTTCGATTTCCACAATTACTTTTGAAGCAAAACTCACACATTCTTCATGATAAACCATAACCCTAATATTACCATTAGATGTATAACTGGTTTGAATGAATGGATATATATCAATATAAGGTTTCCTGTATATTTTCAGATATCAATTTGAACCATTATTTAAGTTGGAACCAGTTATATTATTTATTCACAGTATGGTCTATTCATGCATTATTTCTATATTCATAGACACAGTGTACACCTATTTGTATTCAAAATACTAATTTACACGTCTTCAAAATACTGTTCCTAGAAATGGTGAAAGAAATACTCATGTCACCTGATCTACATATACATTTTATCACAGTAATATTCTGGAAACAAAAAGCAAATGTCACACTTATGATTGTACTAAAGCCTAAATGGAAATTGAACATGGATTACTAAAATCATCCATGTCCAGTTTGCCTATTGCTCTCAAATGTGGATCCTATTGGTGACTACATATTTGTTTCTTCCTAAGATTATATATTCAACCTCAAACCTGTTGAAAATGTCTAATCCTATTACTCACCTTATACTTTGCCTGATTTCCTAATGTCTCTATTGATATATATTTTCCCCAGTTCATCATTGTGACTGCCTCTTAACATGTGCTGACATTTACATTCACTCTCTACATGAAACCCTATTGCTAAAGACCATTTTGTCCAAATCCTATACTCACTCATCTTTCTAAAACTACCGTCTATCTTTCTAATCCTACCGACTATCCCTTTTTGACTGCATGTTCTCTTCGACATTCAATCATCCAAGGTACAATATCCTATACCATTGTATATTGATTTATCTGAGACATCTGTGCAGAAATTAATTCAAAGCTAAGTATCCCAATCAAGGGCCCAATGCCCTTCTGGGCATCAAATCTCACCTAGATTTCTGTTTTCATACCTATATTTCAACTGTATATTTTGTAAATATCACATGTTCCCATAACCATTATTCATCCTGCAGAATTATTCCTAACCCAATTGAACATGTTGTTAACCCTAACCATACATTGTTCCCTCAATCTAACTTTACAGAAGATCAGGGAGAGAGTTGGTCTTCCAATACTGGATTGTAGGGTATCTTCCACCTGATGAGAACCTCAAAGGTCCATGCAGAAATGATACATGGAGAAGAAGGCAGCTATGAAGGACCTGAGAGAGCAAAAGTCATTTTCAATGTTAAACAACCGGGTCAGGATGAAGAGATGTATCTGAATCAGCCTTTCTCTTCTTAATATAGAGAAGATGGACCAAACCAGGCCTGTGAGAAGAGCTGTTCCCGGGTGCCTATTGTTGATATACCATTCTAACTTGTGAAACTGTCACAGAAAGTAGGGGCAGTCTCCATCTCCTGGGACCCTTAGAAGCAAATATCAGTACACACTTCCTTGGTGATGGAACACTCTGAACTTGGGATCCAGGAAGCCAGGCACCCAGAGTAAGTCCCAGTCCCAGTCCCAGTGGTCTCAATTGTTTGGATTTACCAAGGACAGAGTCAGTCTTTGTTGGTACCTACTGAAGTGATAATGGCCAAATGTCAGGAGACCTCTGAAGAGGAGCCTTTTCTGAGAAAGCAGGTAGTGGCTCAACCATGGCTCCTGACAACTTCACAGAGTTGGCGAAGGAGACCAGATCTGAGACAGAACAGGCCATTTTGGGGGAACATAGTATGGACCACCAGTCAGAGGACACTCAATATATTCACCAACATAATTGGGGGAAGGAGGTGCCGTTGTGGGTGTTGGTGTGAGTTTGTGGTTTTGTCTCTTTTCTGAGAATAGGTAGGAAAGACTGTTTGTTTGTTTGGACTGGAATGTTTCTAGAAAGTCGTTTGACAATGCGAGTGTTTCTATGTCTGTGCATTCCACTGTATCTGTGGTTGTAGACATTTGAAAAGCGAATGCATCAATGGTTGTGTCCTGTCTAGTAGAAAGCTTCCCAACATTCATACTGCACAATTTAAGAATGGAGAGAGGCTTGCCTTATGGATGGGCAACACCTACTATCTTCCTAAGTTCTTGTTTTCTTCCTGAATACTGGCCACTCTCCAGAATAGCCTCATGGTTTGGTTTCCAAGATATGTACCACCTCCAAGCTCTGTGACATGGCCATGTACTGGATAGCTGAAGAGAATAGAAGCATCTCAGAAAACTCACATATCAGTGTGACCATTAAAGTCTCAGTGGAAAAACACTGCACTGGGCCTTTTGCTTACCTATTGTTCTGTTTTCCTAAATGTCAGGAAGATCTTTGCCTCAGGAAACCCCTTTGTGAAGCCAGAAAAAAAGAGTTTTCAAATGGAAATGAATGGGCATCACCTGTGGCTTTTTGCTTAATTGCTTTGGAAAGAGATGTGGCTGAATCATCCTCTTTGCCCTGTGTGAGGCAGCGGCTTAGATTCTCAGCACCTGATGGATCTAAAGAAAGTTTCCAAGTGTGCATGCAAAACGAAAATGGCCAAAAGAGCAGTCATTGTGGATGAAGTCTCTCGCCTTCCTCTGTAAGCTTCCTGACCTCCATCACGTGAGAATAGGGATCCTTTGTGTCAAATCAGTTCTTCAAAGCCCTACAGAGGCTAGCACATAAGGGCTTGTGTTTTCTCATGACACCAATTCACATAAAGAATATATACCAGACAGTCAGTAGGCCTCAAATTAGAGAAGCAGAGCAGTATTAAGAGCAGGACTATTTGATCACTATTGGTTCACAGGAAGGGAGTCCAGGCCACCCTGACTTTAGGCAAATGAGGGGCAAGGGAGTTCATTTGGAAAACTGTCTTGGGCTGTGCCCCTCATGGGAACCTCCAGCCAGAGGTTATGAAGAGTGTCTATGTGGAAGAAGATTAGGGCCATTTGGGAGTGTTTTGGTTTTAATTGTGGTCATTTGTTTGGTGGTTGGAAGAGATGCCTAGGTCCACCTGGGCTTGAACTCTGGTGTGATTCCCCTTACAGATTGAGTTCAGGAACTGACCTCAGAGAAGTATTGCCATGAATTGTGTTGGGATTTTAGGAGACCACGCATGAGAGTTGCCTTTGGAAACTGAGATCAATGCCCAGGGTGGCTTTCCACAGAGCATTGTCAATCTCTGCCAGGGCATCACATTATTTTATACTGAAAGACTTGGCAGCCATCGTTGACAGTCAAAACACACATGGGCCTCACATTGTAGACCTCAATGGGCCTGGCTTCATGTGTTTTTTTGGCCACTCTTTGGGAAGCCTTGCCTCTGAGAATTCTCCAGAGTTTCCTTGAAATGTGCTTCCTCAAACATTAATGGTTCCTGAATGAATTGAAACCCACAATTTCTCCAACTTCATCCTTGAAAAATGGCTAGATAAATACCATGAAATTTTTGAAATTTTCATGACCAGGTGGCACTGGAGAACCTTTCAATGTCCTCTTGCTGATGAAGTGTGTACCAGACAGTGCCTTGATTGACTAGGTTTCATGAAAATGATGTAGAACAGAGATACCAGTATGTTGGAGCCTGCTGAGTAGTGGGCCCAGAGCTGTGGTGTGCAGGTGTGTGATAAAACATCTGTGGTCGGGCCATGTGTATCTGCCATTGACTTCCAAATGGCTTGTGGCTGACATTGTGCAGCCAGGAATCACTTATATGTCTGATAACTCTCCATATAAGGCATCTTGTTATATGGAGATGTTTCAGGACAATGTTCAGAATCAGGTGCAATGGTCAAGGGGACAAGCTATGTGGGATAGAAGCCTGGTTGATGCATTCTCCTGCAGACCCTGACCCATCTCATGTGAAAGAACTCCCTCCAGCACTGTGTCCCAGCTGAATTCCTTGTATTTTGTGAAGCAAATAACAAATTCCCAGTGCAGCAGCAAGAAACACCACGAAAAGTGGAGGATGACCAAATTGCTTCACATTCCACACGGGGAGTCACTTAGCCTTCAGTGGCGACAGTTTACCTACAAAGAGTGAATTCAGCACTGCTGCCTCATGTCCTTTGAAAAACAAGAAACCATGCCCTCCAGGTCACATAGATGCAGATCCAGCTTTGATGGTCTCATTAGAAAGAAAGCTAAAGCTCCTGACAACAACATATATGTCAAGTGCCCATCATCAGAGGCAGTTTCTAAGGAAGTCTTCAGGCTGGCAGAGCTCCTTGTTTGATAGCATTTACCTATTAGACCAGGATGCAAGAAAAGACCACTGACTCCAATTAAAATCAAGTTAAAGCAAGCTTATATTTTCCACTGCCCAGGTGGCCTCTCCCTCCCAAAACAGTGGGAACAAGACAGCCACCCAAATTTCCTACAGCCCAGGTTTATAACCCAGAATTTTACACTACAGGGGGGTTAAAATATCAGAACTTTGACAAGCATCAAACTAATCGTAGTTTATATATATGTATATATATATATATATATATATATATATATATATATATATATATATATATATATATATTTGCTGGCCCCAACATCAGAATTTATGAAGACCATTAGAGCCCCAGAGAGGGTCATTGTCTGGCCAGGGAAGGCCAGTATTTATGAGGTGTCAATAAAGTTTCATAGAGGGCTGTTCCTGGTCAAAGAGCCAGGCATGGGTGAGTTCAAGGCCACGGGCAGGCATTGCAAGCAGGTTCAGAATTTGGTGTAATTTATAGTCAAGCCAAAATTTTCTTTTCATGGCTTTGTGGCAAGATGGATCCCAATTTTAATAAAAGATCAGGTTGGGTCTATCATTCCCCCCTTTTCTAATGTGTCCCTTTCAAATCTTTGATAGGGTAGGGGAAGAGCACTGAGGGAATTTTAATACCTCACGTAACAGTCTCCATATTTTTTGAACTCACACAAAACCAGTCTCCCTGATTTTACCTGACTTAATTAATTACTTAAAATGAAAGTCTATTTATTTTTGGCTCCATTGTTGTAAGAAGAGTGGCGTCACTCATTTTGGCTTCTTCTGAGCTGAGAGAGGGTGACATGAGGGGGCACAGCATGAGGGACATGAGTTGCCTTTTAGAAGTCAGTTCGGTTTGAAGTCTGGTTGTGGTAGAACAGTTTGTAAAGTCATCTGGGGATGGGTTCTTCTATGAGAGAAACAAAAACCATGAGTACTGAATAAATGTTGCAGCTGCTGAAACAAGTCACTGTATAGATGTCCCCTCATCTGTCTTCAATATCCCCAGTTATCAGGACTTTCAACTTAATATTTAACTTTTAGTGTCACAGTTGTCCCACCCCATAAGATACAGTTTAATAATTTAATGTCATCTGATCTTGCAAATTCCTTTTACTAGTATGACCTCTGTGTGTAATAGAGAAACCTTTAATTCTGTTAGTCAGGGCTGGATAATCATACTAGCAAACACCAAGCCTACCTGTGTAGGTTAGGAATATCTGTAGGCCTTAAACAAAAAACTTCTGCCTCTGGTAGCTCCTCTTGATAGTCTCTTTTTATTCTCATCAGGCATTCCTCTCTGAGAATCTTTCTTTGTAGCCTCCAGTCTTACTTATTTTGGGAGGCTACCATAAAGTGTATACGTTAAAATATTATTATAACTATTATTATTTAAAATGCCCAGGAATGGCTGTATTTTGGGTTTATCTGTCTTTGCTAAGAGTTTAAGATGAAGCAGTAAAACTGACTTTTGTTTCTATCTATTGTTAACAGTCAGCTGAGATTTTATGGGAGTCATTTCTGGGGAAACTTGAGAGCAGCTTCTCAGTTCTGCTAGTGCCATTTGCGCTAGGTGATTCCAGGTCTTGCTTGACCATGTGGCTTCTCTCAGAAGCATCAGGAATATCTCCCTTCTCTGATGACTCTCTTCTTCGTAGAAAATGCACTGATTGGCTTTCTGTTCTCCAGTGGCCTCATTAATCTTCCTGATCAGGTGTTTATGTGGCTGAGAGTTGCAAAGTTCTTTAGAGAAGTCTCCTGTTCCCTGGATACAAACTGATTCAGAGGTCAAGAGCCAAAATTTGTTTTATTGTCCCTTTTCATTTAAATTAAATTTTAAATCCTAATCTTAAACATCCAGCAAATAAATTTTAACAGCCTTATATTAAGAGTACTGTGCTTTAATGTCTATAATTTAAAATTATTTATCTTTTTATTATTTGGGATCTGTATTTTTCTGTCTTGTAGGTGATGCCTTATTATCTTAAATTAACCAATGTTGTGTTCAAAAGCAACTCTTTTGTAAAACACTAACAGGGAATCTTTAGTTAACTTATAAGGAAATTACAAAATAAAATTAACAAGAGTAAAAATACTTAGTTCGTGTAATAGCTACCCTGAATTTTTGGCTGAGTTATAAATTATATCCCCTTTTTGAGATCCTAGTAATCTTGACAGAAAAAAAAAAAAAAACTTCTGAACGTAACTTTAAATTAAATAACATCTGACCTACTGCTTTCGTAGTTATTCTCACATGTAAGATGAGACACAGAGCCTTATCTCAGGTAAGGCAGGGCTCTATATAAATCTTAAGTCTTTTAGTTCTAAAGCTGATCTTTTTTTTTTAAATATCATCTTACACAGTTTACATAAATTGTTTGAGGTCACATGAACATTAGCTAACACCATATGATATCACATTTAAAACATGAATTAAAGAAAGGCTGAAAGTTTTTAACCTTTACATAGATTAGGAGCTCATTAACTTAAAAATATATTTAAATTTTTCCCCAATGTAAAAAGTAACTTAAAACTTTACATATCTTATTGATAACAAGTAAATAAATCCCCAATATATATATATTTTTTTTACCATACAACTTCAGAACACCAGCTTGATGTAATGCTCTTTTAAAGTTTCTACCTTACAGACTTGTATACCTGGAAGATATGAGCACATTAATAGCATCACAATGACATTGATGTTTTTACATTAACCAAATTTAGCTTTTAAAGAAATTCCAGTACAGTGCTCTAAAATAACAGTTCTTATTTAATCAGTTGTTTAATTTTTATGGTTGCTTGCTCTAGAAAAATAAAAATAAACACAATGTTATGGGTAAACTTTTGTTTTCAGAAATTTGTGTCGCTTTATCACATGACTGATTTTTACAATCTTATACAAACTTTAGAACAAACTTATACAGACCTTACTAAATCAATCAGATATCTAACAAAAATACTCATGAATGAGTAATCCCATATCAAATTTACTTCACTTATTTATCAAAATATTAGAGAAATGTATTGAACAGTGTAAACCATTTTTTTGTTAAAGGAAAAGTCCTAGAACCAAGGCATATTAGACATTTTATAGACATTAATATTTTATTAGATTTTTGAGCAGCTAGAAAAACTTGTAAGCTTAAATTTAAAGACATTTATTGTTATTTGTTTATCCAAATTTAAAGTGAACCATTTAACTCACGTGAATTAAAGATCTTCGAATCCACTTTTTAAAATTTGTTTTTATGAGTGCTTTTTTTTAATGATCGCTCCTTATATATGTTAATTTGTATATCATATATATGATATACGAACATATGGATATATGGACATACAACACATAACAAAAGTGTGCACAAATAACAATAGTAAGGCCTTGTAGCTTTTCACAGGTGAAATCTCCATTGTAATGTTTCAGAACTCCACTGTTGGTCAAAGATAGAACTGATGAGAAAAATATTAACCTAGTTCTCTAGGATCAAAATAATGAGCTCAAAAAAAATACAGAATCTAAGGAAAAAAATGAGAGTCCTAGAAAAAATGACTGGCCAGTAATTAGTAAATACCATACGATTTACCTTTTTTTTTTCCCACTTAGACATCAGATCAGTCTCCTACTGAGCTTGTAGGCTTCTTTCATTTACATTTCAACATAAGTCCTGGCTGAGTTCTGGAAGGAGCTGGACAAAACTGCTATTCTGAGCGGACACCTCAGGCCTAAGGCACTTTAACCATAATTTTCAGGTGAGGATGTTGAAAATTATGATACAATTTTAAGATACAATTCAAAATTTTATACCTTAACATCTTGTTTTGTCAACAGATACCATACTATGATTTACTATCCTTGTCCAAATTAATGCACTGACACACTGTGACATTTACCCAGGCTACCCAATTAAAAATTGGTGAAAAAAAAGACTAAATGATTGGAAAGTTACTTGCCAACTTGGAAGTAGAATTCTTTAGTTTTCCATTTTAAGTATTTAAGTTCTCTGGCATGAATTATCTGAAATCATAAACTAAAAAATTACCTAAACCCGACTTTTAACTGCAAGATTGAGCAATGCTACAAAAACCCATCCAGATACCATATTGTTACAATAAAACATCATCATTTAGACACACATTCAGCTAAGATCATTCCCAAGAAACAATTTATAATATCAACACATTATTGCACATGTCTTAAATGGCCAGAAACAAAGACAAAAGACAGACAGAAAGGAGCTCCAGACTATGGCTGACAGGACAGAAGCCTTTAAAACAGCAGATAAGAGAAAAATCTCCTACACCAGTGGCATGATAGATGTCCCCACAAGGGCATCAGATGTTTTCACAGAGGGGCAACCTGAAATGTAATATCAAAGGTCTCCATGGTGACTTTACTGCATTTAGTGTCTCCTTTTTCTTTTTCTCTTTTTTAAGAAAACAGAGGTGGCATAATACTTACAGTGCAGGGAAGGAAGGAGGAAATTTACTGAAGCAACAGGACTTCGGCAGCTGCTGGGAGTCCCTCAGTCCCGTCTTTTACTTAAACAGGATTAGCTCCTCTGGTTTGGTTCCACCCCAAGCACGCTGAATCTCCTAACATTTCAGTAGTCAGCTCTCAAAAATTCCGGGGTCGGGGGGGTATCAAAATTTGTAACTTAAATTTCGGTTCTGGACCTTGAAGCCAATTAATACCAATTTAATATAAGGACAGGGTTTGAGAAAAAGTAAAAGGGAGGTTTACTGCTTTGCTAACAAAGGATAAAAACAGGGGACTCTGTCCAAAGTTGTGACTCTCTTGATCTGGAGGGACAAGGGGTTTTAAAGGAGCTTCACTTGTTAACCTGGGAGATACTCAGTTATTAGGTCTCCAGCAGGCATTGCCCTCTGCAGTGGGTGTGCTCCAGACAGCCAGCTAGGGGCTTCTCTCATCCTGCTTAACAAAGGGGGGTATAGTGCATCCCATTTCTTTAAAACACAGTCCAAAGGGGTGACAGGCTTACATGCTTTATTACCCATTTTCACGTCCAATATCCTTAAGTTTTTACCACAGAAATCACACAACAAAACGCACAAAAACAAACAAATAAAAAACATTTAGAACACAGAACAAAACACACAAAAAAAAACAGAAACTCGGCGAATAAACAGAAAACCAGAGAAGCAATGCAGCGTCTTGCTAAAGCTCCGGGGTAGGAGCTCCTGCGTGCCAGTCGGCACCTCTCTACACTTTCAGAGGTATTCCCTACAGAAAAGAACAGAGGAAAGAAGGATTCCTATTACTGTCCCGGACAGGAGTATATGTGAGCCTTCCCAGGCCACCTCTCTGTCATCAGAAGAGAACTCCCTTAACCGGATATCAGATGTTATAAAGGCGCCTCTTACCTATGAAGGCCTCCTCCACCAGGTGCTTGATAATAGTTTTAGTGCGATGGTTCACTGCAGTGATCCACGGACTGAAGGCTCATTCCAAGGCCTTGGAACTTGGCTCTCCAGCCTGGAGTCCTGGAGGATAGGCCAGCTTCAGAATTTCCAGCAGTATGGCTTTGTGATCTGGTCGGGTCATGTTGCTGGGGAACTCCAAAATGTTAGTCCAGGACACAAGAAAAGACCACTGACTCCAATTAAAATCAAATTAAGGCAAGCTTAATATTTCAAGCAGCCGGGCTGGCTCTCCCTCTCAAAATGGCGGGAACAAGACAGCAACTCCACCTTTCCTACAGCCCAGCTTTATAGCCCAGAAAGTTACACAAAAGGGGAGTTACAGAAAACAGAACTTTGACAAGCATCACACTAATTGTAGTTTACATTTGTTTTTTCTGGCCCCAGCATCAGAAATTATGAGGACCATTAGAGCCTCAGAGAGGGTCATTGTCTGGCCAGGGAAGGCGAATATTTATGAGGTGTCATTAAAGTTTCAGAGAGGGCCGTTTTCTGGTCAGAGAGCCAGGCATGGGTGAGTTCAAAACATGGTCAGGCATTCTAAGCAGGTTCAGAATTTGCAGTAATTTATAGTAAAGCAAAAATTATCTTTTCATGGCTTTGTGGCAAGATGGCTCACAATTTTAATGAAAGATCATGTTGGGTGATCAACCCTGTCCCCTACTTTTGGAAAATCCTCTACCACCTCCAAGGTTGTGAACTCCTGAGCATTTTCCATTCCAGATATGTATTCACAGAATTTCTAACTCTTCTTCTCTAATTGCGTCTTACTTGGGGCGAAGTTAATGTCAAGCCATTGTTCTGGATGAGAGTGGGAAGAATATTGTGCAGCACATAATTGCATACACATTGGATTCACTTTCCAATTTTCCAGTTGAAATACTGAATTCCTGACAATAACCCATACCCTTCTAGACGCTAACTACAAATACTAATATGATGGAGAAAAATAACCCAAACGGAATTGAAATACAAGCAGTTCAGAGGAGGCATGGTGTATATTGGACTTGCCTTTTGCAAGATAAAAGGTAGGTGTTATAAATCTAGTCATTTTTTAATTGAAATAGTTTTATATGTGTATTAAAGTTAACAAATATGTGAATTCCTATCTCCCTTTCGCTGTAACCTATTCAGCACATTAATTTTTATATAAACATATAGAATCCTACCTGATATCACACGTACATTTTTGTGAGGTGCCTGACATTGCAGATACAAATTGTGAGAAGAGATTACTCCACCTAAATGCTGTTGGAACTGAAAATTCAAGCTAATGGTGAGCTTCCTAGTTGAATAACATTATACATAAATCCATGTTCAGTAAAATGAATATTTTTGGATCTGTGGATGATATATATTTCATGGTGAAATTCGATTGGCATATATAATTCTACTTTTGAATGTCTTTGTTTGTGTGTGTGTTTGTGTGTGTGTGTGTGTGTATATATATATATATATATATATATATATATATATATATATATATATATATACAAAATAAATCTCCAGATTTTTCAAAATATGAAATATATGTGTCTTATATACACTCCCTAAATTCATTCATGTTCATGTATGTGGATTAATAATCAACTTTTCACAAGATTATTCTCAGAAATATTCATCCACCTGAAATACATATTTGTTTCCTAGTACTGAAAACTAACTTCAGTGAAAGGTGCAAACAAATCCTAGTATTTCTACATTAACTGACCTAGTTTAACATCAATGCTAGTAGATTCCTATGGGACATGATGTGTATTTTGACATTAATTATTATTCAACACTGGTACATTACTATTTCTTCAGTTTATGCACATCATAGGATATATATTTCATCCACTACTTAGCAAATTTATAGGCATTTGTTTCACTTTCAATCACTTCTTCCTCCAGAACACATGTATTTCCCTATGTTTCTTGACTGGTCTTTTCATGAGACTTTTTTCAAATATATTATTTTCAATTTCCATGATCAATTTTTAAGCAAAACTCACACATCCTTCATGATAAAACATAACCCTAAGATGACCATTAGATATATAACTGGTTGGAATGATTGATTGTGCATCTTTATAACATTTCTTATATATTTTCAGATATCCATTCAATCCATTATTTAAAGTGGATCCAGTTATATTATTTATTCCCAGTATGGTCTATTCATGCGTTATTGCTATATTCATAGACAGAGGGTATACCTATTTGTACCCCAATACAAATTTATATGTCTTCAAAATATTGCTCCTGGAAATGGTGGAAGAAATACTCATGTCACGTGATATACATATACATTTTATCACAGAAATATTCTGGACACAAAAAGCAAAGGTCACACTTTCAATTGTACCAAAGCCTAAATGGAAAGTGAGCATGGATTACTAAAAACATCTATGTCCAGGTTGCCTAATGCTCTCAAATGTCAATCCTATTGGTGACTACATATTTGATTCTTCCTAAGATTATATATTCAACCTCAAGCCTGTTGAAAATGTCTAATCCTATCACTCACTTTGTACTTTGCTTGATTTCCTAATGTCTTTATTGATATCTGCTTTCCCTCATATTTTCCCCAGTTCATCATTGTGACTGACTCTTCACATGTGCTGACATTAACACTCACTCTCTAACCGAAACCCTATTGCTAAAGAACTTTTTGTCCAAATCCAATACTCACTCTTCATTCTAAACCTAACTACTACCTTGCTCATCGTACTGAATATCGCTTTTTGACTGGATGTTCTCTTCAACATTCAATCATCCAAGGTACAAGGTCCTATGCCATTGTATATTGATTTATCTGAGACAACTGTGCAGCACATAACTCAAAGCTAAGTATACCACTTAAGGGTCCAATTCCCTTCTGGGCTTCAAATCTTTCCTAATTTTCTGCTTTCATACTTATATTTCACCTATATACTCTTGTAAATATCGAAGGTTGCCAATACCATTATTCATCTCGCAAAATGATTCCTAACCCAAATCAAACATGTTATTAACCCTAAACATACACTGTTCCATCAATATAACTTACAGAAGAGCAGGGACAGAGTTGGTCTTACAATATAGGAATGTAGGTGATCTTCCACCTTCTGAGAACCTCAAAGATCCATGCAGAAATGATCCTTGGAGAAGATTTATGCAGCTATGTTGGACCTGAGAGAGCAATAGAAATCTTCCATGGCAAACAACCTGGTCAGGATGAATTGATGGGTCTAAGTCAGCCTCTCTTTTCTTATTGTAAAGAAGTTGGAAGAAACCAGGCCTGTGTGGAGAGCTGTACCTGGGTGCCTAAGGTTGATATTCCATTCTAACTTCTGAATGTGTCAGAGGATGTTGGGGCAGCCTCCATCTCATGGGACCCTTGGAAGCAACTGTTAGGACAAAGTGGTTTTCAAGGCAGTGACCTCATTCAGTTCCTGAAGGAAGTGACCTCTCCTCACTTCCTTGGTGATTGAATTCTCTGAACTTGGGATCCAGGAAGACAGGCACCCAGAGCCAGTCCCAGTCCTAGTCCCATTGGGCTAACTTGTTTGCTTTTTCCAAGGACAGAGTCAGTCTTTCTTGGTACCTACTGATGTGAGGATGGCCAATTGCCAGCAGAGCTCTGAAGAGGCACCTTCCCTGAGAAAGCATGTAGTGGCTCACCGCTGTCTCCTGACAACTCACATAGTTGGCCAAGGAGACCAGATCTGAGAGAGGACAGGCCATTTCGGGGGAACATAATATGGCCCACCAGTCAGAAGACACTCTGGATAGTCACAGACCTACTTGGGGGAAGGAGGTGGCTTTGCCGTTGTGGGTGTGAGTTTGTGGTTTTTTTCTCATGTTCTGAGAATAGGTAGGAAAGGCGTTTTTTTCTGGTGTGGAGTGGACTGTTTCTAGTAAGTCCTTTGACATTGTGAGGGTTTCTATGTCTGTGTATCCCACTGTATCCGTGGTTGTAGACATTAGAAAAGAGAATGCATCAATGGATTTGTTTTCTCTAGTAGAAAGCTTCCCCACATTAATACTGCCCAATAGATTAATGGACTTCACTTTGCCTTATGGATGGGCAACACCTACTGTCTTCTTAAGTTACTGTTTTCTTCGTGAATTCTGGCCACTCTACAGAATACGCTCATGGATTTGTGTCCCAGATATGTAACACCACAAGGCTCTGTGACATGGCCATGTACTGGATAGCTGAAGAGATTGAGAGCATCTCAGAAAACTCAGATATCAGTGTGACCAGTAAAGTCTCAGTGAAGAAACCCTTCATGGGCCATTTGCTTACTTGTGTTTCAATTACCCTGAATTTCAGGAAGGTCTTTGCCTCATGCCAACCCTTTGTGAAGCCTGAAGAAAACTGTTTTCATATGGAAATGAATGGGCTTCACCTGTGGCTCTTTGCTTAATTGCTTTGGAATGGGATGTGTCTGAATCAGTCTCTGGTCCTTGTGTGAGGCTGTGACTTAGATTCTCAGCACCCAATGGATCTAAAGAAAAATCCCATGTGCTTCCCAAACCGAAATGGCCAAAAGAGAAGTCATTGTGGATGAATTTTTTTGCCTTCTTGTTTTAGGTTCCTGACCTCCATTAAGTGAGAATAGGGATTCTTTGGATTAAATGAGTTCTTCAAATCCCTGCAGAGGCTTGCCCATATGTGCTTGGGTTTTCTCATGACTCCAAATCACATAAAGAATCTATACCTCACAGCCAGTAGGCCTCAAATTGGAGAAGCGGAACACTTTAACAGCAGGAATATTTGATCACTCCAGGTTCACAGGAGGAGTGTCCAGGCCACCATGATTTTAGGCAAATGAGGGGCAAGTGAGCTTATTTTTTACACTTTCTTAGGCTGTGCCCCTCATAGAAATCTCCAGCCAGAGGTTATGATGAGTGTCTATATGGAAGAAGATGAGGGCCCTGTGGGAGTGTTTTGATTTTAATTGTGGTCATTTTTGTGGTGGTTGGAAGGAATGACTGGTTCCACCTGGGCTTGAACTCTGGCGTGATTCCCCTTAGAGACTGAGTTCTGGAACTGAACTCAGAGAAGTATTGCCATGAATTGTGTTGGGATTTTAGAAGGCCATGCATGAGACTCACCCATGGAAACTGAGATCTAGGCCCAGGGTGTCTTTCCACAAAACAATGGGAACCTCAGCCAGGATATCACATGATTTTATTCTGAAAGATTGGCAGGTATAGTTGAGAGTCAAAACACACATGGACCTCACATTGTAGGCCTCAATTTGCCTGGCTTCATGTGACCTTTTGGCAACTCTTTGAGAAGCCTTGCCTGTGAGTGTTCTCCAGAGCTTTCATTGAAATGAGCTTTCTCAACACTTAATGGTTCCTGAATGATTTGAAACCCACAGTGCCTCCAACTTAATCTTTGAAAAATGGCTAGATAAATACCATGAAATTTTTGAAATTTCCATGACCAGGTGGAACTGGAGAATCTTTGGAAGTCCTGTGGTTGATCATGTGTATACCAGAGTATGCCTTGTTTTACTGGGTTTTATGAAAATGGTGTAGAACAGAGATGCCAGTAATTTGTATCCTGCTGATTAGTGGGCCTAGAGCAGTGGTGGGCAGGTGTGTGATAAAACACCATGGTGGGGCCATGTGGATCGGCCATTGGCTTCCAAATGGATTATGACTGACATAGTGCAGAAATCAGACACTTATATGTAAAGGCATTTTTTATATGGAGAGGTTCAGGGCAATGTTCAGAATCAGTTTACTATGGTTATTGGGGCAAGCTGTGTGGGATAGAAGCCTGGTTGGTGCATTCTCCTGCAGACCCTGACCCACCACACGTGACAGAACTCCCTTCAGCACTGTATCCTAGTAGAACTCCTTGTATTTGGTGAAGCAAATACCAAATTCCCAGTGCAGCAGCAAGAAACACCACGAAAAGTGGAGGATGACCAAATGTCTTCACAGTCCACACGAGGAGACACTTAGCCTCCAGTGGCCACAGTTTACATACAAAGAGAGAATTCAGCACTGCTGCCTCATGGTCATTGGAATATAAGAAACCATGTCTTCCAGGTCACATAGATGCAGACCCATTTTGATGGTCTCACTACAAAGGAAGTTAAAGCTCATGACAACAACATATATTTCAAGTGCCCAACCTCAGAGGCAGTTTTCCAAGAAGTCTTAGGCCAGCAGAGCTCCATGTTTGTGGAGAGTTTACACTGTTCTTTACTTTTGGAAACTCCTCTACCACCACCAAGGTTGTGAACTCCCGAGCATATTCCATTCCAGATATGTATTCACAGATTTTCACACTTTTCTACTCTAATTGTGTCTTACTTGGGCCAAGGTAATATCAAGGCATTGTTCTGAATGTGAGTGGGAAGATTTTTGTGTAGCACATATTTACATACACATTCGATTCATTTTTCAATTTTCTATTTGAAATACTGAAGCCCTGAAACTAACACATACCCTACTATACTCTGACTAATAATTCTAATATGATGGTGAAAAATAACCCAAACAGAATAGAAATACAAGCAGTTCAGAGGAGGCATGGTGTATTGTTACAATTGCCTTTTGCATTATATAGTGTAGGAGTTATAGATCTAGTCATTTTTTTGTTGAAATAGTTCTACATGTGTTTTTAAAATTAACAAATATGTGAATTCCTGTCTCCCTCTCTCTGTAGCCAATTCAGCACATGTATTTTTATATTCACATATAGAATTCTACCTGGTACCACACGTACATACTTGTGAGGTAACTGAATTGGCAGATGCAAATTGTGAGAAAGGATAACTCCTCCTAAATGCTGTTGGAACTGAAAATTCAACCTATGGGTGAGCTTCCTAGTTGAATAACATTATACATTAATCCATGTTCAGTAAAATGAATATTTTTCGATCTGTGGATTATATATATTTCATGATGAATTTCGATTGGCATATATATTGCTACTTTTTTTCTTTTATTGGTTGCTCAAAACATTAAAAATCTCTTGACATATAATATTTCATACATTAGATTCAAGTGGCTTATGAACTCCCATTTTTAGCCCAAATAGAGATTACAGAATCACATCGATTACACATCCACATTTTTACATAATGCCCTATTAGCTACTGTTGTATTCTGCTACCTTTCCTATACTCTACTATCTCCCCTCCCCTTCCTTCCGATCTTCTCTTTTTTCCCCATCTACTGTAATTTATTTCACTCCATGTTTATTTTCCCATTCCACTCACAACAATATGTAATTTTGTGTAACAATGAGGGTCTCCCTCCATTACCATGCAATTTCCCTTTTCTCTCACTTACCCTCCCACCTCATGTCTCTGTTTAAAGTTAATCTTTTCTTCCTGCTATTGCTCCCTGCTCTGTTCTTAGTTGCTCTCATTATATCAAAGAAGACATTTGGTATTTATTTTTTAGGGATTGGCTATCTTCATTAAGCATAATCTGCTCCAGTGCCATCCATTTTTCTGCAAATTTTATGATTTTGTCATTTGTTAGTGCTGCGTAATACTCCATAGTGTATAAATGCCACATTTTTTTATCCATTCATCTATTGAAGGGCATCTGGGTTGGATCCACAGTGTATCAATTGTGAATTGTACTGCTATGAAAATCCATGTGGTAGTATCCCTGTATTACTCTCTTTTAAGGTCTTCAGGGAATAGTCAGAGAAGGGCAATAGCTGAGTCAAATTGTGGTTCCATTCACAGCTTTCCCAGGAATCTCCATACTGCTTTCCAAATTGGCCACACCAGTTTACAGTCCCACCAGCAATGTACAAGAGTATCTTTTACCCCACATCCTTGCCAGCACTTGTTGTTGTTTGACTTCATAATGGCTACCAATTTACTGGAGTGAGATGGTATCTTAGGGTGATTTTGATTTGAATTTCTCTGACTGCTAGAAATGGTGAGCATTTTATTATGTACTTGATGAATGATTGTATGTCCTCCTCCGAGAAGTGTCTGTTCAAGTCCTTGACCCATTTGTTTATTGGGTTATTTGTTATCTTATTGTCTAATTTTTTGAGTTCTTTGTATGTTCTGGATATTAGGCCTCTATCTGAAGTGTGAGGAGTAAAAATTTGTTCCCATGATGTATGCTCCTTATTTACCTCTCTTATTCTTTCTCTTGCTGATAAAAAACTTTTCAGTTTAAGTAGTCCCATTTGTTGATTCTTGTTATTAACTCTTGTGCTATGGATGTCATATAAAGGAATTTGGAGCCCGATCCCATAATATGTAGATCAGAGCCAACTTTTTCTTCTATCAGACACAGAGTCTTTGATTTGATATCTAGCACCTTGATCCACTATGAGTTAACTTTTGTGCATGGCGAGAGAAAGGAATTCAGTTTCATTTTGTTGCACATGGATTTCCATTTTTCCCAACACCATTTGTTGAAGATACTATATTTCCTCCATTGCATGCTTTTAGCTCCTTTATCAAATATAAAATAGTTGTAGCTTTTTGGATTAATCTCTGTGTCCTCCATTCTGTACCATTGGTCCACCCGCCTGTTTTGGTACCAGTACCATGCTGGTTTTTTTTTAATTAATTTTATTGTAGGTTGTTCAAAACATTTCATAGTTCTTGATATATCATATTTCACACTTTGATTCAAGTGGGATATGAGCTCCCATTTTTACCCCATATACAGATTGCAGAATCACATCAATTGCACAACCATTGATTTACATATTGCCATTCTGGTGACTGTTGTATTCTGTTGCCTTTCCTATCCTCTACTATCCCCCCTCCCCCTCCCCTCCCCTCTTCTCTCTCTACCTCCTCTACTGTAATTCATTTCTCCCCCTTATATTTTTCCTCCTTTCCCCTCATTTCCTCTTGTATGTAATTTTGTATACCCCTGAGGGTCTCCTTCCATTTACATGCAATTTTCCTTCTCTCTCGCTTTCCCTCCCACCTCTCATCCCTGTTTAATGTTAATCTTCTTCTCATGCTCTTCGTCCCTACTCTGTTCTTACTTAATCTCCTTATATCAAAGAAGATATTTGGCATTTGTTTTTAAGGGATTGGCTAGCTTCACTTAGCATAACCTGCTCTAATGCCATCCATTTCCCTCCAAATTCTATGATTTTGTCATTTCTTAATGCAGAGTAATATTCCATTGTGTATAAATGCCACATTTTTTTATCCATTCTTTTATTGAAGGACATCTATGTTGGTTCCACAGTCTTGCTATTGTGAAATGTGCTGCTATGAACATGGATGTAGCAGTGGCCCTATAGTGTGCTCTTTTTAGGTCTTTAGGGAATAGACCGAGAAGGGGAATAGCTGGATCAAATGGTGGTTCCATCCCGAGCTTTCCAAGAAATCTCCATACTGCTTTCCAAATTGGGTGCACCAATTTGCAGTCCCACCAGTAATGTACAAGAGTACACTTTTCCCGACATCCTCGCCAGCACTTGTTGGTGTTTGACTTCCTAAAGGCTGCCAATCTTACTGGAGTGAGATGGTATCTTAGGGTGGTTTTTATTTGCATTTCTCTGGCTGCTAGAGATGGTGAGCATTTTTTCATATACTTCTTGATTGATTGTATGTCCTCCTCTGAGAAATTTCTGTCCAGGTCCTTGGCCCATTTGTTGATTGGGTTATTTGTTATCTCATTGTCTAATTTTTTTAGTTCTTTGTATATTCTGGATATTAGGGCTCTGTCTGAAGTGTGAGGAGTAACGATTTGTTCCCAGGACGTAGGCTACCTATTTACCTCTCTTATTGTTTCTTTTGCTGAGAAAATAACTTTTTAGTTTGAGTAAGTCCCATTTGTTGGTTATAGTTATTAACTGTTGTGCTATGGGTGTCCTATTTAGGAATTTGGATCCCGACCCCACAGTATGTAGATCATAGCCAACTTTTTCTTCTATCAGACGCCATGTCTCTGATTTGATATCAAGTTCCTTGATCCACTTTGAGTTAACTTTTGTGCATGGTGAGAGAAAGGGATTCAGTTTCATTTTGTTGCATATGGATTTCCAGTTTTCCCAACACCATTTGTTGAAGATGCTAGCCTTCTTCCATTGCATGCTTTTAGCCCCTTTATCGAATATAAGATAGTTGTAGTTTTGTGGATTGGTTTCTGTGTCCTCTATTCTGTACCATTTGTCCACCCGCCTGTTTTGGTACCAGTACCATGCTGTTTTTGTTTCTATTGCTCTGTAGTATAGTTTGAAGTCTGGTATAGCTATACCGACTGATTCACACTTCCTGCTTAGCAATGTTTTTGCTATTCTGGGTCTTTTATTTTTCCATATGAATTTCATGATTGCTTTCTCTATTTCTACAAGAAATGCCATTGGGATTTTGATTGGCATTGCATTAAACCTATTGAGAACTTTTGTTAATATCGCCATTTTGATGATGTTAATTCTACCTATCCATGAACAGGGTATATTTTTCCATCTTTTAAGATCATCTTCAATTCTCTCTTTAGGGTTCTGTAGTATTCATTGTATAAGACTTACACCTCTTTTGTTAGGTTGATTCACAAGTACTTTATTTTTTCTGAGGATATTGTGAATGGGGTGGTTGTCCTCATATATATTTTAGAGGATTTGTTGCTGATATACAGGAATGCCTTTGATTTATGCGTGTTGATTTTATATCCTGCCACTTTGCTGAATTCATTTATTAGCTCTAATAGTTTCTTTGTAGACCCTTTTGGGTCTGCTAGGTATAGAATCATGTCATCTGCAAATAGTGATAATTTGAGTTCTTCTTTTCCTATTTTTATGCCTTTAATTTCTTTTGTCTGTCTAATTGCACTGGCCAGTGATTCGAGAACTATGTTGAACAGAAGTGGTAAGAGAGGCCATGCCTGTCTTGTACCAGATTTTAGAGGGAATGCCTTCAGTTTTTCTCCATTCAGAATGATGCTAGGCTGAGGCTTAGCATAGATTTCTTTTACAATATTGAGGTATGTTCCTGTTATCCCTAGTTTTTCTAGAGTTTTGAACATAAAGGGATGCTGTACTTTGTCGAATGCTTTTTCCGCATCTATCGAGATGATCATATGGTTCTTATATTTTAGCCTATTGATGTGGTGAATAACATTTATTGATTTTCGTATATTGAACCAACCTTGCATCCCAGGGATAAATCCTACCTGATCATGGTGCACAATTTTTTTGATATGTTTTTGTATCCGGTTCGCGAGAAGTTTATTGAGCATTTTTGCATCTAGGTTCATTAGAGATATTGGTCTGTAGTTTTCTTTCTTTGGAGTGTCTTTGTCTGGTTTAGGAATCAGGGTGATGTTGGACTCATAGAATGAATTTGGAAGTTCTCCCTGTTTTTCATTTTCCTGAAATAGCTTGAAAAGTATTGGTATTAGTTCCTCTTTAAAGGTTTTGTAAAACTCTGCTGTATAACCATTCGGTCCTGGGCTTTTCTTAGTTGGTAGTCTTTTGATGGTTTCTTTATTTCCTCAGTTGATATTCGTCTGTTTAGGTTGTCAATATCCTCCTAACTCAATCTGGGCAAATCATATGACTTAAGAAATTTATCGATGCCTTCACTATCTTCTAATTTATTGGAGTATAAGGATTCAAAATAATTTCTGATAATCTTCTGTATTTCTGAAGTGTCTGTTGTGATATTGCCTTTTTCATCCCATATGCGAGTAATTTGAGTTCTCTCTCTTCTTCTCTTCATTAGCGTGGCTAAGGGTCTGTCAATTTTATTTATTTTTTCAAAGAACCAACTTTTAGTTTTGTCAATTTTTTCAGTTGTTTCTTTTGTTTCAATTTCATTAATTTTTGCTCTGATTTTAATTATTTCTTGTCTTCTACTTTTTTGCTGTTGTTTTGCTCTTCTTTTTCTAGGACATTGAGTTGAAGTATTAGATCATTTATTTGTTGGTTTGTTTCTTTTTTTAAGGAATGAACTCCAAGCAATAAATTTTCCTCTTAGAACTGCTTTCAATGTGTCCCATAGATTCCGATATGTTGTGTCTGTGTTTTCATTTATCGCTAAGAATTTTTTAATATCCTCCTTGATGTCTTCTATAACCCATTTATCATTCAGTAACCTATTTTTCATTCTCCAATTGATGCATGATTTTTCCTTACTTCTTTTATCGTTGATTTTCAATTTCATTTCATTATGTTCAGATAAGATGCATGGTATTATCTCTACTCCTTTATATTGTCTAAGAGTTGCCCTGTGACATAATATGTGATCTATTTTTGAGAAGGATCCAAGTGCTGCTGAGAAAAAAGTGTAACTGCTTGATCTTGGGTGGTATATTCTATATATGTCAATTAAGTCTAGGTTATTAATTATGTTATTGAGTTCTATAGATTCCTTATTCAACTTTTCTTTGTAAGATCTATCCAGTGGTGAGAGAGGTGTGTTGAAGTCTCCCATAATTATTGTATGGTGGTCTATTAGACTCTTGAACTTGAGAAGAGTTTGTTTGATGAACATAGCTGCACCATTGTTTGGGGCATATATATTTATGATTGTGATGTCTTGTTGGTGTATGGTTCCCTTGAGCTGTATGTAGTGTCCCTCTTCATCCCTTTTGATTAACTTTGGCTTGAAATCTATTTTATTTGATATGAGTATGGACACTCGTGCTTGTTTCCGAAGTCCATAAGAGTGATATGATATTTCCCAACCTTTCACCTTCAGTCTATGTATGTCTTTTCCTATCAAATGCGTCTACTGAAGGCAGCATATTGTTGGGTCTTGTTTTGTGATCCATTCTACTAGCCTGTGTCTCTTAATTCGTGAGTTTAAGCCATTAACATTTAGGGTTATTATTGAGATATGGGTTGTTCTTGCAGTCATATTGGTTTATTTATGTTACTAAACATGGTTTGTTTTCCTCTTTGATTATTCCCCCTCTTTACTGTACTCCCTCCCGCTGTTGGTTTTCATTGTTATTTTCCATTTCCTCTTCCTGCAATGCTTTGCCGAGGATGTTTTGAAGAGATGGTTTTCTAGCTGCAAATTCTTTTCACTTTTGTTTATCATGGAAGGTTTTAATTTCATCTTCCATACTGAAGCTTAATTTTGCTGGATACACAATTCTTGGTTGGAACCCATTTTCTTTCAGTGTTTCAAATATGTTATTCAAGGATCTTCTAGCTTTCAGAGTCTGTGTTGAAAGATCAGCTGTTATCCTGATTGGTTTACCCCTAAATGTAATCTGCTTCCTTTCTCTTGTAGCTTTTAAAATTCTCTCCTTATTCTGTATGTTGGGCATCTTCATTATAATGTGTCTAGGTGTGGATCTCTTATGATTTTGCACATTCGGCGTCCCGTAGGCTTCTAGGATATGGGATTCTGTCTCATTCTTCAAGTCTGGGAAGTTTTCTCGTATTATTTCATTGAATAGATTGCTCATTCCTTTTGTTTGGAACTCTATACCTTCCTGTATCCCAATGACTCTTAAGTTTGGTCTCTTTATGTTATCCCATATTTCTTGAATGTTCTGCTCATGGTTTCTTAACAGCTTTGCTGAGCTGTCTATGTTCTTCTCCAGTTGAAATACTTTGTCTTCATTTTCTGATGTTCTATCTTCTAAGTGTTCTACTCTGCTGGTAGTATTCTCAATTGAGTTTTTAATTTGGTTTATTGTTTCCTGCATTTCCAGGATTTCTGTTTGTTTGTTTTTTATAACCTTGATCTCCCTGTATAATTGATCTTTTGCTTCTTGTATTTGTTTATGTAATTCATTTTCGAAGTGCTCGAAGTGGTCTTTCATTGTCTGATTATGCTGTCTAATGTCTTCCTTGAGACTCCAGATAATCTGAAGCATGTATATCCTGAATTCTTTATCTGACATTCCATCTGCTGCAGATATTACCTCTTCTAAAGTTGAGTTGACCTGCATTGCTTGTGGTCCTTTCTTTCCTTGTCTTTTCATACTGATCGCGTTTCTTTCTGCTTGGTGAAACTGTTTTGTTATTGATTTTCCCCCTATATATTTATATTGCTCTTATATAGTTGCAAAGTCTCCCTCGCAGGCTTTGGCGGTGGTTCTGCCCCTCCTCCAATTGGGGCAATGTGCCTACTACGCCGGCAGGCTGCTGTGCCTCTACTTTCGGTGGGCCTGTTCTTTCGGTGGTCACAGGTTCGCCTCCCTTGCAGGCGTGAGAAGCGGCTCTGCACCTCCGGTGGCCGCTAGGCCTGTTCTGTCTGTCGTTTGCAGGTCTGTCTACCTAACAGGTGCTGGTGGCGGCTCTGCCCCTCCCCCAAACGGGGTGATGTGTCAGATGGCCACTGGGCCTGTTTTATCAGTGGTCACGGTATTGCCTACCTTGCAGGTGGGTGGGGCAGCTGTGCCCCTCTGCAGGTTTCTGGGCCTGACCTGCCGGTGGGTCGCAGGTCATTCATTTTTTAGTTCTAGTAGTTTTTGTACACCTTTTTGTGTCTTCTATGTATAGAATAATGTCACCCGAAAATAGTGATAATTTGCGTTCTTATTTTCCTATTTTTATGCCTTTTATTTGTTTAGTATGTCTAATTGCTCTGGCCAGTGTTTCGAGAACTATATGGAATAGAAGTGGTGAGAGAGGGCATCCCTGTCTTGTTCCAGATTTTAGAAGAAATGCCTTCAATTTTTCTCCATTCATAATGATGCTAGCCTGAGGCTTAGCATAGATAGCTTTTACAATGTCGAGGTAACTTCCTGTTATCCCTATTTTTTCTAATGTTTTGAACATAAAGGGATGCTGTACTTTGTCAAATGCTTTTTTTGCTTCTATCGAGATGATCATATGGTTCTTATCTTTAAGTCTATTGATGTGGTGAATAACATTTATTGATTTCCGTATATTGAACCATCCTTGCATCCCAGCTATGAATCCTACTTGATCATGGTGCATAATTTTTTTGATGTGCCTTTGTATTCGATTCACCAGAGTTTTATTGAGGATTTTTGCATGTAGGTTCATCAGATATATTGGTCTGTAGTTTTCTTTCTTTGAGGTGTCTTTTTCTGATTTCGGAATCAGCGTGATGTTGGCCTCATAGAATGAATTTGGAAGAGCTCCCTCTTTTTCTCTATGCTGAAATAACTTGAAAAGTATTGGTATTAAATCTTCTTTAAATGTTTTGTAAAACTCCGCTGTATAGCCATCCGTTCCTGGGCTTTTCTTGGTTTGTAGTCTTTTGATTGCTTCTTCTGTTTCATCCATTGACATTGGTCTGTTTAAATTGTGTGTATCCTTCTGACTCAGTCTGGGAATATCATATGACTTAAGAAATTTATCGATGTCTTCACTATATTCTATTTTATTGGAATATAGGTTTTCTAAATAATTTCTAATTGTCTTCTGTATTTCGGAAGCATCTGTTGTAATATTGCCTTTTTCATCCCATATGTTAGTAATTTGAGTTCTCTCTCTTCTTCTCTTCATTAGCATGCCTAAGGGTCTGTCGAACATATTTATTTTTTCAAAGAACCACCTTTTAGTTTTGTTAATTTTTTCAATAGTTTCTTTTGTTTCAATTTCGTTGATTTCTGCTCTGATTTTAATTATTTCTTGCTTTCTGCTACATTTTTTGTTGTTTTGCTCTTCCTTTTCTAGGGCTTTGAGTTGAAGTGTGAGCTCATTTATTTGTTCGTTTTTACTTTTTTTCAGGAATGACCTCCAGGCGATGAATTTCCCTCTTAAAACTGCTTTCATTGTGTCCCATAGATTCTGATATATTGTGTCTGTATTTTCATGTATCTCTAAGAATTTTTTGATTTCCTCCTTTATATCTTCTGTAACCCACTGATCATTCAGTAACATATTGTTCATTTTCCATGTGATGTAGGATTTTTCCTTCCTTTTTTTATCATTGGTTTCCAGTTTCATTCCATTATGATCAGAAAAAATTCATGGTATTATCTCAACCCCTGTATATTTACTGAGGGTTGCCCTATGACATAATATATGGTCTATTTTTGAGAAGGATCCACGTGCTACTGAGAAAAAAGTATATCCACTTGATGATGATTGATATATTCGATATATGTCAGTTAAGTCTAGGTTATTGATTGTGATATTGAGTTCTATAGTTTCTTTATTCACTTTTGTTTGGAGGATCTGTCCAATGGTGAGAGAGGTGTGTTGAAGTCACCCATAATTATTGTGTTGTGGTCTATTTCATTCTGGAACTTGAGGTGAATTTGTTTTTTGAACATTGCAGCACCATTATTTGGTGCATAAATATTGATAATTTTTATGTCTTGTTGATGAATGGTTCCTTTTAACAGTATATAATGTCCTTTCTTATCCCTTTTGATTAAATTAGTCTTGAAGTCGATTTTATTCGATATGAGCATGGCCACCCCTGCTTGCTTATGGGGAGCGTTGCATGGTATATTTTTTCCAAAACTTGCACCTTCAGCCTGTGTATGTCTTTTCCATTCAGATGTGCCTCCTGGAGGCAATATATTGTTGGATTCATTTTTAATCCAAGTTACCAGCCTATGTCGCGTTATTGGAGAGTTCAAGCCATTAACATTTAGAGTCACTATTGATATATGGTTTGTACTGCCGCTCATGATTGATGATTCATCTTTTGTTTTTAATTTAGTTTGTTTCTGCATGATTAGCTTTTCCCCCACCCTCAGTATTACTGAGGCACTTCCCACTGATGGTTTTGGTTGTTGATTTTCATTTCTTCTTCGTGTATTGTTTTGCTCAAGATGCTTTGCAATGCTGGTTTTCTGGCTACAAATTTTTTTACCTTTTGTTTATCATGAAATATTTTTATTTCATCGTCATACCTGCAGCTTAATTTTGCTGGATACAGAATTCTTGGTTGGCATTCATTGTCTTTCAGTGTTTGAAATACGTTGCTCCAGGATCTTCTCGCTTTCAGCGACTGTGATGAAAAATCCATTCTCAACCTTATTGGTTTACCCCTTAATGTAATCTGCCTCCTTTCTCTTAGAGCTATTAATATTTTCTCTTTGTTTTGTATATTGGATATCTTCATAACAATGTGTCTTGGTGTTGGTCTACTGTGATTTTGTGTTCTCCGTGTCCTGTAAGCATGTCCAATTTGTATATCTATTTACTTTGTATTTCTGGAAATATTTCTGTAATTATTTCATTCAATAGATTACTAATTCCCTTGGTTTGAATCTGTGTACCTATCCAGATGACTCATTAATTTTTTTTTTTATGTTATCCCATATCTCTTGGATGTTTTACTCATGATTTTTTACCAGCCTTTCTGTGTTGGCTAGATTCATTTCAAGATGATATATTTTGTCTTCATTATCTGACATTCTGTCTTCTACTTGCTCCACAGTGTTAGTGATACTCTCAATTGACTTTTTAATTTGGTTTATCGTTTCCTTCATTTCTAGAATTATTGTTTGATTTTTTTATAATCTCTATCTCCTGATAAAGATGCATAACTTCTTCTTTTATCTGTTTATGTAATTCATTTTCAATGTGTTCTTTCACTGTTTGGATTTGCTGTCTCGTATCCTCTTTAAGTTTCAATTCCATCTGTCTAAGGTATTCCTTGAGTTCTTTATATGACCATTTTTCTGATGACTATAGGTCCTCCTGAATATTTTGGCTGTCCTTCGTTGTTTGTACTTATTTTCTTCCTTGATTTTTTGTGCTGCTCATGTTACTTCTTGCTCTGTTTGACTGTTGAGTTACTGCTTACTCTTATAAATTTATTTGATGCTTGGAAGAAAAGATATTAGAAGGAAAGGGAAGAAGTCACTAAAGAGAATGAGAGTAGGCAGGTAGAATTCGAGGAAGGGGAAATCAGAAAATTGAAAAGAAATGATAAGACAAAAGAAAAAATAGAAAAGAAAGAAAGAAAGAAAAAAAATTAAAAATAATGATCATTTAAAAGATGTAAATTAAAGTTTAAAATAATAATAAAAATAAAATAAAAATATTTAAAAAATGAAAACATATTAAAAAGTTAAAGTACAACAACAAAAAATATGAATTTACATAAAGAATCTAAACCCCACACTCAGTAGGCCTCAAGTTGGAGAAGTAGAGCAGTATTAACGCCAGGCCTATTTTTTCACTTCTGTTTCACAGGAAGGCAGTCCAGGCAACCCTGATGTTAGGCAAATGAGGGGCAAGGGAGCTTATTTTGGACACGGACGTGGGCTGTGTACCTCATGGAAACCTCCAGCCGGAGGTTATGATGAGTGTCTACATGGAAGAAGATGAGGGCCATGTTTTGGTGTTTTGGTTTTAACTGTGAACATTTGTATGGCGGTAGGAAGAGATGACTGGGTACACCTGTGCTTGAACTCTTGTGTGATTCAACATAGAGACTGAGTTCTGGAATTGACCTCAGAGAAGTATTTCCATGGATTGTGTTGGGCTTTTAGAAGGCCATGCATGAGAGTCGCCCTTGGAAAGTGAGATCTACGCCCAAGTTGGCTTTCCACAGAGCAAAGGGAATCTCAGCCAGGATATCACATGATTTTATTCTGAAAGACTTGGCAGCCATAGTTGAGAGTGAAAACACACATGGAACTCACATTGTAGACCTCAATGGGCCTGGCTTCATATGACCTTTTGGCCACCCTTTGGGAAGCCTTGCCTCTGAGAGTTCTCCAGAGCTTTCATTGAAGTGAGCTTACTCAACATTTAATGGTTAATGAATGAATTGAAACCCACAGTGCCTACAACTTCTTCCTTGAATAATGGCTAGATGAATACCATGAAATTTTTGAAATTCCCAAGACTAGGTGTCACAGGAGAACCTTTGGATGTCCTCTAGCTGATCATGAGAATACAAGACATTGCCTTTATTGACTGGGTTTCATGAAAATGGTGTATAACAGAGATGCAAGTAAGTTGGAACCTGCTGAGTAGTGTTCCTAGAGCCGTGGCGGGCAGGTGTGTGATAAAATATCTCTGGTGTGGCCATGTTTATCTGCCATTGGTGTCCAAATAACTTGTGACTGACATTTTGCAGCCAGTAGACCCTTATATGTAAAAGAATCTTGTTATATGGAGAGGTTTCAGGGCAATGTTCAGAATCAGGTTGCTATGGTCAATGTTGCAAGCTATGTGGGATAGAAGCCTGGTTGGTGCATTCTCCAACAGAACCCAACCCACCACAACTGAAAGAACTCCCTACAGCACTGTGTCCCAGTTGAACTCTTTTTATTTCATGAAGCAAATACCACACTCCTAGTGCAACAGCAAAAAACACCACAAAGAGTGGAGGATGACCAATTGGTTCACAGTCCAGATGAGGAGACACTTGCCCTCAGTGGCCACAGTTTACCTACAAAGAGAAAATTCAGCACTGCTGCCTCATGTTCATCGGAAAATAAGAAACCATGTCATCCATGTCACATAGATGCAGACCCAGCTTTGATGGTCTCACTACAAAGGAAGCTAATGCTCCTGACAACAAAATATATTTCAAGTGCTCACCCTCAGAGGTAGTTTCTCCAGATGTTAGGCCAGCAGAGCTTCATGTTTGTTGAGTGTTTACCCTGTCCCTTACTTTTGGAAACTCCTCTACCACCTCCAAATTTGTGAACTCCTGAGCATTTTCTATAACAGGAATGTATTCACAGATTTTCTAACTCTTCTCCTCTAATTGTGTCTTACATGGGGCGAAGGTAATGCCAAGGCATTGTTCTGAATGAGAGTGGGAAGATTTTTGTGTAGCACATATTTGCATACACATTGGATACATTTTCCAATTTTCCATTCGAAATACTGAATCCCTGACACTAACAAATTCCCTTCTAGACTTTTACTTCTAATCTTAATATGATGGAGAAAAATAACCCAAACAAAATAGAAATACAAGAGGTTCACAGGAGGCATGGTGTATAGTTGGACTTGCCTTTCCTATGATAAATGGTAGGTGCTATAAATCTAGCAAATTTTTATTGAAACAGTTCTTTATGTGTTTTAAAAGTTAACAAATATGTGAATAACT
The DNA here is from genome assembly GCF_048772815.1 of Callospermophilus lateralis. Taxonomy (NCBI): domain Eukaryota; kingdom Metazoa; phylum Chordata; class Mammalia; order Rodentia; family Sciuridae; genus Callospermophilus; species Callospermophilus lateralis. The sequence goes on from NW_027514364.1 coordinate 169,895, forward strand.
GTCTCCCTTTCTCTGTAGTCTATTCAGCACATGTATTTTTTTATGCACATATTGAATTCTACCTGGTATCACACATACATTTTGTGAGGTGGCTGACTTGGCAGATACAAAGTGTAAGAAAAGATCACTCCTACTAAACGCTGTTGGAACTGAAAATTCAACATATGGGTCAGCTTTCTAGTTGAACAACATAAATTGATGTTCAGGAAAATGAGTATTTTTGGATCTGTGGATGATATATATTTCATGGTGAATTTCAATTGGCATACATAATGCTACTTTTTAATGTCTCTCTCTGTGTGTGTATCTATCTATCTATCTATCTATATATATATATATATGTATTCACTCTCCAGATTTTTCAAAATATGAAATGTATTTGTCTTATTTTACACTCCCTAAATTCATTCATATTTATGTATGTGGATTTATAATCAACTTTTCACAAGTTTATTCTCAGAAATGTTCATCCACCTGAAATACATATTCGTTTCCAGTACTGAAAACTAACTTCAGGGGATCATATGATGGCAGCGAAAGGAGTGCATCAACCCCATATACAGCATCACTGTGCAAGAGAATGACGAATTTCCAGCAAAATTTGGGTGCTCCAAAACCTAGTGGAAGTATTTCCATCTCATGAGGATTAGCTACGGGGCTCAAACGTGAGTGATTTGTCCGCATAGAGCGTCATGCTGCTTATTCAGCAAATCGCCCTGCGGCTAGAGTCTGTGGCGCATGCTGGCAAACAATGAGATAGCAACACAAATATTCAGTGGTGCGGATTCTGTGGGCTCCAGCCAGCTGTACAATCACTGTGCTCATTGCTGAATTCTGGGTTTGAGACCGGGGAAGGACGCGGTCCAATTCGGTTTTCCACACCAGTCAGACCACAGAGGAAGCCAGGGGCCACCATCTTGGAGAGCTGACGTCACCATTCCTGTTTTCAACTCATAGCAGCTCATTCAGGTATAGAACAGGTAATCTCAGGCTGCCATTCGCCTGTGTCTCGGAGACAAATTACTCAGGCCTGTTCCTATCAGAACATACACCAAGCCCAGAGCGGCCGAATTCTGGCTCCTGGAACTGATCAGGCCCAGGGCTAAAGAACCCGTGGAAACTCCTTCTCGGTCTAGGTCTTGCTGAATACTGTGGAGGTAAATACCTACCTAGCCTTCATAGGCAGTGGCAACAGGATTGAGACGGGGCTTGTGAGGGCTGGTCAGGACTCACCCATTGCTTTGGTCATCCGGCAAAGGGAACGAAATGCTGCCATTCGCATGGGATACCAACATGTTAGAGATCTGATGTCATCACAAAGTGGTGGAGGAGATAACTTCATCGATACCAGCGGTGACAGAAACAGTTGGTCTCCTGGTAAAAAAAGTGAGTCACAAACACCGGAGTCTCTCTCACTTTGTCTTCAAGCCAGAGGGGCAGAGCAGAGCCGCCGCCCATGCCCGGCACAGGCCCATCAACCAGCAGGCGTGGTAGTCACGTCACCCCAATTGGAGTAGGGGCAGAGCAGAGCCACCGCCTATGCCCAGAACAGGCCCAATGACCCGCTGGTGTGGTAGACACGGCACCCCTATTGGAGTAGTGGCAAAGCAGAGCCTTCTCCCACGCCCAGTACAAGCCCAGCGGCCCACCAGCGTGGTTGTTAGGTCACCCCAATAGGAATAGGGGCAGAGCAGAGCCACTGCCCAAAACAAAACAGTTTCAACAAGCAGAGAGAAACGCGAGCAGTATGAAAAGACAAGGAAATAAAGGACCACAAGCAATGCAGGTCAACACAACTTTAGAAGAGGTAATAGCTGCATCAGATGGAATGTCAGATAAAGAATTCAGGATACTCATGCTTTAGATAATCTGGAGTCTCAAGGAAGACATTAGACAACAAAATCAGACAATTAAAGATCACTTCGACAATGAATTACATAAACAAATCCAATAAGCAAAAGATCAACTATATAGGGAGATAGAGGTTGTAAAAACAAACAAACAGAAATCCTAGAATTGCAGGAAGGAATAATCCAACTTAAAAACTCAATTGAGAATACTACCAGGAGAGTAGAACACTTAGAACATAGAACATCAGACAATGAAGACAAAGTATTTCAACTTGAAAAGAACATAGACCACTCAGCAAGACTGTTAAGAAACCACGAGCAGAATATCCAAGAAATATGGGATAACATAAAGAGGCCAAACTTAACAGTCATTGGGATACAGGAAGGTATAGAGGTCCAAACCAAAGGAATGAGCAACCTATTCAATGACATAATACGAGAAAACTTCCCAGACTTGATAAATAAAACAGAATCCCAAGTCCTAGAAGCCTACAGAACGCCGAATGTGCAAAATCATAAGAGAGCCACAACTAGACACATTATAATGAAGATGCCCAACAAACAGAAAAAAGAGAGAATTTTAAAAGCTACAAGAGAAAGGAAGCAGATTACGTTTAAGGGTAAACCAATCAGGATAACAGCTGATCTTTCAACACAGACTCTGAAAGCTAGAAGATCCTGGAATAACATATTTCAAACACTGAAAGAAAATGGGTTCCAACCAAGAATTGTGTATCTAGCGAAATTAAGCTTCAGTATGGAAGATGAAATTAAAACCTTCCATGATAAACAAAAGTGAAAAGAATTTGCAGCTAGAAAACCATCTCTTCAAAACATCCTCGGCAAAACATTGCAGGAAGAGGAAATGGAAAATAACAATGAAAACCAACAGTGGGAGGTAGGACATTAAAGGGGGGAAAATAATCAAAGAGGAAAACAAACCATGTTTAGTAACATAAATAAACAAATATGGCTGGAAGAACAACCCATATCTCAATAATAACCCTAAATGTTAATGGCTTAAACTCACCAATGAAGACACACTGGCTAGTAGAATTGAACAAAAAACAAGACCCAACAATATGCTGCCTACAGGAGATGCATTTGATAGGAAAATGCATACATAGACTGACGGTGAAAGTTTGGGAAAAATCATATCACTCATATGGACTTCGGAAACAAGCAGGAGAGTCCATACTCATATCAAATAAAATAGATTTTGAGCCAAAGTTAATCAAAAGGGATAAAGAGAGACACTACATACTGCTCAAGGGAACCATACACCAACAAGAGACAGCAATCATTAATATATATGCCCCAAACAATGGTGCAGCTATGTTCATCAAACAAACTCTTCTCAAGTTCAAGAGTCTAATACACCACAATACAGTAATCATGGGAGACATGAACACACCTCTCTCACCACTGGACAGATCTTCCAAACAAGGAATAAGAAATAAGGAAACTATAGAACTCAATAACACAATTAATAACCTAGACTTATTTGAGATATGTAGAATATAACACCCAACATCAAACAGTTACCTTTTTTTCTCAGCAGCACATGTATCCTTCTAAAAAATGATCATATATTATGTCACAGGGCAACTCTTAGACAATATAAAGGAGTACAGATAATACCATGCATATTATCTGATCATAATGGAATGAAACTAAAAATCAATGATAAAAGAAGGAAGGAAAAATCATGCATCACTTGGAGAATGAACAATAGGTTACTGAGTGATCAATGGGTTATAGAAGACATCAAGGAGGAAATTTAAAAATTCTTAGAGATAAATGAAAACACAGACACAACATATCGGAATCTATGGGACACATTGAAAGCAGTTCTAACAGGAAAATTCATTGCTTGGAGTTCATTCCTTAAAAAAAGAAACAACCAACAAATAAATGATCTCATACTTCATCTCAAAATCCTAGAAAAAGAAGACGAAAGAAACAGCAAAAGAAGTAGAAGGCAAGAAATAATTAAAATCAAAGCTGAAATTAATGAAATTGAAACAAAAGAAACAATTGAAAAAACTTGACAAAAGTAGAAGTTGGTTCTTTGAAAAAATAAATAAAATTGACAGACACTTAGCCATGCTATGAAAGAGAAGAAGAGAGAACTCAAATTACTAGCATAAGGGATTAAAAAAGAAAATATCAAAAGAGATATTTCTGAAATACAGAAGATAATCAGAAATTATTTTTAATCCTTATACTCCAAACAAATAGAAGACAGTGAAGGCATCGATAAATTTCTTAAGTCATATGATATGCCCATATTGATTCAGGAGGATATAGACAACATAAACAGACCAATATCAATTGAGGAAATAGAAGAAACCATCAATCCACTACCAACTTAGAAAAGCCCAGGACCGTATGGGTATACAGCAGAGTTTAACAAAACCTTTAAAGAGGAACAAATACCAATATTTTTCAAGGTGTTTCAGGAAATTGAAAAAGAGGGAGATTCTTCCAAATTCATTCTACGAGGCCAAGATCACCCTGATTCTTACACCAGACAAAGACACTTCAAAGAAAGAAAACTACAGACCAATATCTCTAATGAACCTACACGAAAAAATCCTCAATAAAATTCTGGCGAATTGGATACAAAAACATATCAAAAAAATTGTGAATCCTGATCAAGTAGGATTCATCCGTGTGATGCAAGGCTGGTTCAATATACGGAAATCAATAAATGTTATTCACCACATCAATAGACTTAAAAATAAGAACCATATGATCATCTCGGTAGATGCAAAAAAAGCATTCTATAAAGTACAGCATTCTGTTATGTTCAACACTCTAGAAAAACTAGTGATAAGAGGAACATACCTCAATATTGTAAAAGCAATCTATGCTAAGCCTCAGGCTAGCATCATTCTGAATGGAGAAAAATTGAAGGTATTCTCTCTAAAATCTGGAACAAGACAGGGATGCCCTCTCTCACCACTTCTGTTCAACATTGTTCTCGAAACACTAGCCAGAGCATTTAGACAGACGAAAGAAATAAAAGGCGTAAAAATTGGAAAAGAAGAACTTAAATTATCAGATCACATGATTCTATGTCTAGCAGTCCCAAAAGGGTCTACAAAGAAACTAATAGAGCTAATAAATGAATTCAGGAAAGTGGCAGGATATAAAATCAACATGCATAAATCTAAGGCATTCCTGCATATCAGCGACAAATCCTCTGAAATAGAAATGAGGACAACCACTCCATACACAATATCCTAAAAAAAAAATAATAATAATTAGGAATCAACCTAACAAAAGATGTGAAAGTCTTATACAATGAAAACTACAGAACCCTAAAGAGAGAAATAGAAGAAGATCTTAGAAGATGTAAAAATATATCCTGTTCATGGATAGGCAGAACTAATATCATCAAAATGGTGAAATTACCAAAAGTTCTCAATAGGTTTAATGCAATGCCAATCAAAATCCAAACGGAATTTTTTCTAGAAATAGAGAAAGCAATCACGAAATTCATATGGAAAAATAAAAGACACAGAATAACAAAAACAACACTAAGCAGTAAGTGTGAATCAGGCGGCATAGCGATACCAGACTTCAAACTATACTACAGAAAAATAGTAACAAAAATACCATGGTAATGGTACCAAAACAGGCAGGTGGACCAATGGTTCAGAATAGAGGACACAGAAACCAAGCCAGGAAACTACAACTATCTTATATTTGATGGAGGGGCTAAAAGCATGCAATGAAGGAAAATAGCATCTGCAAAAAATGGTGCTGGGAAAACTTGGAATCCATATGTAACAAAATGAAACTGAATCCCTTTCTCTCGCCATGCACAAAAGTTAACTCAAAATGGATCAAGGAGCTTGATATCAAATCAGAGACATGGCGTCTGATAGAACAAAAAGTTGGCTACAATTTACATACTGTGGGGTCGGGCTCCAAATTCCTGAATAGGACACCCATAGCACAAGAGTTAATAACTAGAATAAACAAATGGGACTTACTCAAACTAAAAAGTTTTTTATCAGCAAAAGGAACAATAAGAGAGGTAAATAGGGAGCCTAAATCCTGGGAACAAATCTTTACTCCTCACACTTCAGATAGAGCCCTAATATTCAGAGTATACAAAGAACTCAAAAAAATAGACAATAAGATAACAAATAACCCAATCAACAAATGGGCCAAGGACCAGAACAGACACTTCTCAGAGAAGTACATACAATCAAAAAACAAGTACATGAAAAAATGCTCACCATCCCCAGCAGTCAGAGAAATGCAAATCAAAACCACCCTAAGATACCATCTCATTCCAGTAAGATTGGCAGCCATTATGAAGTCAAACAACAACAAGTGCTGGTGAGGATGTGGAGAAACAGGTACACTTGTACATTATTGGAGGCACTGCTAATTGGTAGAGCCAATTTGGAAAGCATTATGGAGATTTCTTGGAAAGCTGTGAATGGAACTACCATTTGACCCAGCTATTCCTCTTCTCGGTCTATTCCCTAAAGACCCTAAAAGAGCATGCTACAGGGACACTGCTACATTGATGTTCATAGCAGCACAATTCACAATAGCAAGACTGAGGAACCAACCTAGATGCTGTTCAATAGAAGAATGGATAAAAAAAATGTGGCACTTATACACAATGGAGTATTACTCTGCTTTAAAAAATGACAAAATCATAGAATTTGCAGGAAAATAGATGGCATTAGAGCAGATTATGCAAAGTGAAGCTAGCCAATCCCTAAAAAACAAATGCCAAATGCCTTCTTTGATAAAAGGAGAGTAACTACGAACAGAGTAGGGATGAAGAGCATGAGAAGAAGATTAATATTAAATAGGGATGAGAGGTGGGAGAGAAAGGGAGAGGGAAGGGAAATTGCATGGAAATGGAAGTAGACCCTCAGGGTTATACAAAATTACATAAAAGAGGATGTGAGGGGAAAGGGAAAAATAATACAAAAGGGAGAAATTTATTACAGTAGAGGGGGTAGAGAGAGGAGAGGGGAAGAGAGCGGAGGGGAGGAGGGATAGTAGAGGATAGGAAAGGCAGCAGAATACAATAGACACTAGTATGGCAATGTGTCAATCAATTGATGTGTAACTGATGTGATTCTGCAATCTGTATACGGGGTAAAAATGGGAGTTCATAACCCACTTGAATCAAAGTGTGAAATATGATATATCAAGAAATAAATAATGTTTAGAAGAACCATAAAAAATTAAAAAAAAAAAGAAAACTAACTTCAGTGAATGAGGCACGCGAATCCTAATATTTCTACAGTAACTGACCAAGTTTAACATCAATGCAAGTAGATTCCAATGGACATGATGTGTATTTTTACATTAATTTTTATTCAAAACTGGTACAATTTCATCAGTTTATGCACATCATAGGATATATATTTCATAAAAAATTTAGCAAATTTATAGGCATTTGTTTCACTTTCAATCACTTCCTGCTTCAAAACACATGTATTCCTCCATATTTCTTGACTGGTCTTTGCATGAGAATTCTTTCCGAACACATTATTTTCGATTTCCATAATCACTTTTGAAGCAAACTTCACACACTCTTCATGATAAATCAAAACACTAATATTACCATTAGATGTATAACTGGTTGGAATGAATGAATATATATCAATATAAGATTTATTGTATATTTTCAGATATCAATTCAATCCATTATTTAAAGTTGGAACCAGTTATATTATTTATTCACAGTATGGTGTATTCATGCTTAATCTCTATATTCATGGACACAGGGTACACCTCTTTGTACCCCCAATACAAATTTTACGTCTTCAGTATATTGCTCCCAGAAATGGTGGTAGAAATACTCATGTCACGTGATCTACATATAGATTTTATCACAGTAATATTCTAGACAAAAAATGTAAAGGTCACACTTATGATTGTACCAAAGACTAAATGGAAAGCGATCATGGATTACTAAAAACATCCTTGTCCAGGTTGCCTAATGCTCTCAAATGTCAATCCTATTGGTTACTACATATTTGTTTCTTCCTAAGATTATATATTCAAACTCAACCCTGGTGAAAATGTCTACTCCTATCACTCACTTAATACTTTGCCTGATTTCATAATGTCTCTATTGTTATCTGCTTTTCTACATATTTTCCCAATTTCATCATAGTGACTGACTCTTCATATGTGCTGACATTTACATTCACTCTCTATCCGAAACCCTATAGCTAAAGAATTTTTAGTCCCAATCCTACACTCACTCTTCTTCCTAAACCTACCGACTATCTTCCTAATTCTACTGACTATCCCTTTGGATTGGATGTTCTCTTCTACATTCAAACATCCAAGGTACAAGGTCCTATGCCATTGTATATCAAATTGTCTGAGACATCTTTGCAGAATATAATTCAAAACTAAGTATCCCAATTAAGGGCCCAATGCCCTTCTGGGCTTCAAATCATACCTAGATTTTTGTTTTCATACTTATATTTCACCTCAATATTCTTGTAAATATCGCAGGTTCCCAATACCATTATTTATCACACAGAATGATTGCTAACCCAAATCGAACCTGTTATTAAGCCTAAACATACACTGTTTCCTCAATCTCATTTTACAGAAGAGCAGGGATAGAGTCGTTCTTACAATACAGGAAAGTAGGGGACATTCCACCTGCTGAGAACCTCAAAGGTCCATTCAGAAATGATACCTGGAGAAGATGTAGGCAGCTATGAAGGACCTGAGAGAGCAAAAGTCATCTTCCATGGCAAACAACCTGGTCAGGATGAAGGGATGTGTCTGAATCAGCCTCTCTCTTTTTATTGTAGAGAAGATGGACCAAACCAGGCCTGTGTGGAGAGCTGCTGCTGGGTGCCTATGGTTGACATACCATTCTACCTTGTGAAAGTGTCACAGGAAGTAGGGGCAGCCTCCATCTCATGGGACACTTGGAAGCAACTGTTAGGACAAAGTGGTTGCCAAGGCAGTGACCTCATTCAGTTCCAAAGAAAGTGATATACCTCATTTCCTTGGTGATGGAACTCTCTGAACTTTGTATCCAAGAATCCAGGCACCCCGAGGCAGCCCCAGTCCCAGTGGACTCACTTGTTTGGATTTACCAAGGACAGAGTCAGTCTTTCTTGGTACCTACCGATGTGAGGATGGCCAAATGCCAGGAGAGCTCTGAAGAGGGACCTTTCCAGAAGAAGCAGGTAGTGGCTCACCCCTTTTTCTTGACAACTTCACAGAGTTGGCCAAGGAAACCAGATCTGAGAGAGGTCAGGCCATGTTCTGAGAATAGGTAGGAAAGTTGGTTTGTTTGGTTTGGAGTGGATTGTTTTTAGTAAGTCGTTTGACCAGGCGAGTGTTTCTATGTCTGTGTATCCCACTGTGTCCATTGTTGTAGACATTAGAAAAGAGAATGCATTAATGGATGCGTCCAGTCTACTATAAATCTTCCCATAATTCAACCTGCCCAATTTATGAATAGACTGCAGCTTGTCTTATCGAGAGGCAACACATTCTATCTTCCTAAGTTCCTGTTTTCTTCCTGAATTCTGGCCACTCTCCAGAATAGGCTCATGGTTTTGTGTCCAAGATATGCACCACTACAAGCTCTGTGACATGGCCATGTACTGGATAGAGGAAGAGAATGGCCAGCCTTTCAGAAAACTCAGATATCAGTGTGAACAGAAATGTCTCAGTGGAAAAACCCCGCTTTGGGCCTTTTGCTTACCTATTGTTCTGTTGCACTGAATGTCAGGAAAGACTTGGTCTCAGGCCACCCCTTTGTGAAGCCTGAAGAAAGAGTTTTCAAATGGAAATGAATGGGCATCACCTGTGGCTCTTTGCTTAATTGCTTTGTAAAGGGATGGGGCTGAATTAGCCTCTTGGCCTGTGTGTGGCTGTGTCTTACATTCTCAGCACCTGATGGATCTAAAGAATGATCCCATGTGTGCATCAAAAACCATAATGGCAAAAAGATCAGTCATTGTGGATGAAGTCTCTTGCCTTCCTCTGTTAGGCTCCTGACCTCTGTCAAGTGAGAAAATGGATTCTTTGGGTCAAAAGAGTTCCTCAAAGCCCTGCAGAGGTGCTTGGGGTTTCGCATGACTCCAAATCACAAAGAATCTATACCTGAAAATTAGTAGGCCTCAAATTGGAGAAACAGAGCATTATTAATGACAGGCTTATTTGATCACTCCTGGTTCACAGGAAGGGTGTCCAGGCCACCCTGACTTTAGGCAAATGAAGGGCAAGTGAGCTTATTTTGGACACTTTCTTGGGCTTCGCCCCTCATGAAAATCTTCAGCCAGACATTATGATGAATGACAATATGTAAGAAGATGAGGGCCATGTGGGAGTCTTTTTGTTTTAATTTTGGTCATTTGTGTGGCGGTTGGAAGAAATGACTTTGTCCACCTGGGCTTGAACTCTGGTGTGATTCCCCTTAGAGACTGAGTTGTGGAACTGACCTTAGAGAAGTATTGCATTGAATTTTGTTGGGATTTTAGGAGGCCACGCATAAGAGTCACCCTTGGAACTGAGATCTAGGCCCAGCGTTGCTTTCCACAGATTTTTCAATTTCTGAAAGAAGTGACCTCACCTCACTTCCTTGGTGATGGAACTCTCTGATCTTGGGATCCAGGAATTCAGGCAAAAAAGCCAGGGCCAGTTCCAGTCCGAGTGGTCTCATTTGTTTGGATTTACCAAGGACAGAGTCAGTCTTTCTTGGTACCTACTCATGTGAGGATGGCCAAATGGCAGGAAATCTCTGAAGAGGGGCCTTTCCTGAGAAAACAGGTAGTGGCTCACAGCTGGCTCCTGACAATTAAATAGAGTTGGCCATGGAGTCCAAATCTGAGACAGGAGTGGCCATTTCGGGGGAACATAGTATGGCCCATAAGTCAGAGGACACTCAAGATAGTCAAAGACCTACTTGGCAGAAGGAGGTGCCTTTGTAGGTTTGGTTGTGGTTTTGTGGTTTTGTCTCATGTTCTGAAAATAGGCAGGGAAGTCGGTTTGTTTGGTTTGAAGTGAACTGTTTCTAGTAAGTCGTTTGGCAAGGCGAGTGTTTCTATGTCTGTGTATCCCACTGTTATCTATGGTTGTAGACATTAGAAAAGATATTGGATCAATGGATATGTCCTGTTTAGTAGAAAGCTTCCCAGAATTCATCCTGCACAATTTATGAATGGACTGCGGCTTGCCTTATCAATTGGCTACACCTGCTATCTTCCTAAGCTCCACTTTTCTTCCTGAATTCTGGCCACTCTCTAGAATAGGCTCATGGTTTTTTGTGCAAGATATATACCACCTCCAAGCTCTGTGACATGGCCATGTACTGGATAGCTGAAGGGAATGGCGAGCATCACAGAAAACTCAGAAATCACTATGACCATTAAAGACTCAGTGGAGAAACCCTGCTTTGGGCCTTTTGGTTACCTATTGTTCTGTTGCCCTAAATGTCAGGAAGGTCTTTGCCTTAGGCCACCCCTTTGTGAAGCCTGAAGAAAACAGTTTTCAAATGGAAATGAATGGGCATCACCTGTGGCTCTTTGCTTAATTGCTTTGAAAAAGATGTGTCTCATTCAGACCATTGGCCCTGTGTGAGGCTGTTGCTTAGTTTCTCATCACCTGATGGATCTAAAGAAAGATTCCATGTGTACATCCAAAACCAAACTGGCAAAAAGAGCAGTCATTGTGGATGAAGTCTCTCGTCTTCCTCTGTAAGGTTCGTGACCTCCATCAAGTGAGAATAGGGATCCTTTGTCTCAAATGAGTTCCTCAAAGCCCTGCAGATTCTATCCCCTAGGTGCTTGGGTTTTATCATGACTCCAGTTCACATAAAGAATCTAAAACCCACAGTCAGTAGTCCTCAAATTGGAGAAGCGGAGCAGTATTAATGGCAGACCTATTTGATCACATCTTGTTCACAGGAAGTGTGTACAGCCACCCTCAGTTTAGTCAAATTAAGGGGCACGGGAGCTTATTTTTGACACTGGCTTGGGCGGAGCCCCTTATGGAATCATCCAGCCAGAAGTTATGATGAGTGTCTATATGGAAGAAAAGGTGGGTCATGTGGGAGTGTTTTGGTTTTAATTGTGGTCATTTGGGTGGTGGTTGGAAGTGACGACTGGGTCCACCTGGGCTTGAACTCTGGTGTGATTCCCCTTAGATACTGAGTTGAGGTACTGACCTCAGAGAAGTATTGCCATGAATTGAGTTGGGATATTAGGAGGCCACGCATGAGATTTGCCCTTGGAAACTGAGATCTAGGCCCAGGTTGGCTTTGCACAGAGCACTTGGAATCTCAGCCAGGGTATCACATAATTTTATTCTGAAAGACTTGGCAGCCATAGTTGAGAGTCAAAACACACATGGACCTCACATTGTAGACCTCAATGTGCCTAGCATCATGTGATCATTGGCCACTCTTTAGGAAGCCATGCTTATGAGAGTTCTCCAGAGCTTTCATTGAAATGAGCATCCTCACCATTTAATGGTTCCTGAATGAGGTGAAACCCACAGTGCCTTCAACTTCATCCTTGAAAAATGGCTAGATAAATACCGTGAAATTTTTTTAAATTTCCATGACCAGGTGGCACTGGAGAACCTTTGGATATCCTGTTGCTGACTATGAGTATACCAGACAGTGCCTGATGGACTGGGTTTCCAGAAAATGGTGTAGAGCAGAGATGCCAGTAATTTGGAGCCTGCTGAGTAGTGGGCATAGAGCTGCAGTCGGCAGGTGTGTGATAAATCATCTGTGGTGGAGCCATGTGGATCTTCCATTGGCTTCCAAATTGCTTGTGACTGACATGGTGCAGCGAGCAGACCCTTATATGTAAAGGCGTATTTTTATTTGTAGAGTTTTTAGGGCAATGTTCAGAATCACGTTGCTATGGTCAAGAGGCAAGCTATTTGGGATAGAACCTTGGGGGGTGCATTCTCCTGCAGACCCTGACCCACCACACGTGAGAAACTCCCTCCAACACTTTGGCCCAGGTGGACTCCTTGTATTTTGTGAAGCAAATACCAAACTAACAGTGCAGCAGCAAGAAACACCACAAAATGTGGAGGATGACCAAATGGCTTCACAGTCCACACGGGGAGACACTTAGCCCCCAGTGACCACAGTTTACCTACAAAGATTGAATTCAGCACTGCTGACTCATGTTCATTGGAACATAAGAAACCATGTCCTCCAGGTCACATAGATGCAGACCCAGCTTTGATGCTCTCATTACAAAGGAATCTAAAGCTCCTGACAACAACATATATTTCAAGTGCCCAACCTCAGTGGCAGTTTCTGAAGAAGTCTTTAGGCCAGCAGAGCTCCATATTTGTGGAGTGTTTACCCTGTCCCTTACTTTAGTAAACTACTCTACCACCTCCAATGTTGTGAACTTTTGAGCATATTAAATTCCAGCTATGTATTCCCAGATTTTCTAACTCTTCTCCTCTAATGATGTATTACTTGGGGCGAAGGTAATGTCAAGGCATTGTTCTGGAAGAGAGTGAAATATTTCTCCATGTGTTTTTTTTTTCAATTATTTTATTTCATATTATTTTTTTATTTTTTTAATTGGGTGTTCAAAACATTACAAAGCTCTTGACATATTATATTTCATACATTAGATTCAAGTGGGTTATGAACTCCCATTTTTATCCCAAATACGGATTGCAGAATCATATGTGTTACACATCTGCATTTTTATAATGCCCTATTAGTAACTGTTGTATTCTGCTACATTTTCTATCCTCTAGTATCCCCACTCCCCTCCCATCTTCTCTCTCTACCCCATCTACTGTAATACATTTATATCTTTGTTAATTTTCCCATTCCCCTCACAACCTCTTATATGTAATTTTGTGTAACAATGAGGGTCTCCCTACATTACCATGCAATTTCCTTTATCTCTCTCTTTCCGACCCCCACCTCATGTCTCTGTTTAATGTTGATCTTTTCTTCCTGCTCTTCCTCCCTGCTCTGTTATTAGTTGCTCTCATTATATCAAAGAAGACATTTTTATTTGTTTTTTAGGGTTTGGCTAGCTTCACTAAGCATAATCTGCTCTAGTGCCATCCATTTCCCTGCAAATTCAATGATTTTGTCATTTTTTAATGATGCATAATACTCAATGGTGTATAAATGCCACATTTTTTTATCCATTCATCTACTGAAGGGCATCTGGGTTGGTTCCACAGTCTAGCAATTTTGAATGGTGCTGCTATGAACATCAATGTGGCAGTATCCCTGTAATATGCTCTTTTAAGGTCTTCAGGGAATAGTCTGAGAAGGGCAATAGCTGGGTCAAATGGTGGTTCCATTCCCAGCTTTCCCAGGATTCTCCATACTGCTTTTCAAATTTGCCACAACAGTTTGCAGTCCCACCAGAAATGTACAAGAGTACCCTATTCTCCACATCCTCGCCAGCACTTGTTGTTTGACTTCATAATGGCTGCCAATCTTACTAGAGTAGGATGGTTTCTTAGGGTGATTTTAATTTGCATTTCTCTGACTGCTAGAGATGGTGAGCATTTTTTCATTTACTTACTGATTGATTGTATGTCCTCCTCTGAGTAGTGTCGGTTCAGGTCCATGGCCCATTTTTTGATTGGGTTATTTATCATCTTATTGTCTAATTTTTTGAGTTCTTGGTATACTCTGGATATTAGGGCTCTATCTGAAGTGTAAGGAGTAAAAATTTGTTCCCATAATTTAGGCTCCCTATTTACCTCTCTCATTTTTTATCCTGCTGAGAAAAAACTTTTCAGTTTAAGTAAGTCCCATTTGATGATTCTTGTTATTAACTCTTCTGCTATGGTTGTCCTGTTAAGGAATTTGGAGCCCGGCCCCACATTATGTAGATCGGAGCCAACTTTTTCTTGTATCAGATGCAGAGTCTCTTATTTGATATCTAGCTCCTTGATCCACTTTGAGTTAACTTTTGTGCATGGCAAGAGGAGGGGATTCGGTTTCATTTTGTTGCATATGGATTTCCATTTTTTACAACACCATTTGTTGAAGATGCTATATTTCCTCCATTGCATGCTTTTAGCTCCTTTATCAAATATAGCATAGTTGTAGCTTTGTGAATTAGTATTTGTGTCCTCTATTCTGTACCATTGGTCAACCTGCCAGTTTTGGTACCAGTGCCATGCTGTTTTTGTTAATATTGCTCTGTAGTATAGTTTTAAGTCCGGTATCGCTATACCGCCTGATTCACACTTCCTGCTAGAATTGCTTTTGCTATTCTGGGTCTTATATTTTTCCATATGAATTCCATGATTGCTTTATCTATTTTTACAAGAAATGCCATTGGGATTTTGATTGGCATTGCATTGAACCTATAGAAAACTTTTGGTAATTTCGCCATTTTGATGATGTTAGTTCTGCCTATCCAGGAACAGGGTATATTTTTCCATCTTCTAAGATCTTCTTCTACTTCTCTTTTTAGGGTTCTGTAGTTTTCATTGTATAAGTCTTTCACCTTTTTTGTTTGGTTGATTTTTAAGTATTTAATTTTTTTGAGGGTATTGTGAATGGAGTGTTTTTCCTCATTTCTGTTTCAGGAGGTTTGTCGCTGATATACAGAAATGCCTTTGATTTATGCGTTTTGATTGTATATCCTGCCACTTTGCTGAATTCATTTATTAGTTCTAGTAGTTCTTTTGTAGACCCTTTTGGGTCTTCTATGTATAGAATCATGTCACCAGGAAATAGTGATAATTTTCGTTCTTATTTTCCTATTTTTATGCCTTTGATTTCTTTCGTCTGTCTAATTGCTCTGGCCAGTGTTTTGAGAACTGTATTGAATAGAAGTGGTGACAGAGGGCATCCCTGTCTTGTTCCAGATTTTAGAGGGAATGCCTTCAATTTTTCTCCATTCATAATGATGCTAGCCTGAGACTTAGCATAGATAGCTTTTACAATGTCGAGGTTAGTTCCTGTTATCCCTATTTTTCTAATGTTTTGAACATAAAGGGATGCTGTACTTTGTCAAATGCTTTTTCTGCATCTATCGAGATGATCATATAGTTCCTATCTTTAAGTCTATTGATGTGATGAATAACATTTATTGATTTTCGTATATTGAACCATCCTTGCATACCAGGGATGAATCCTACTTGATCCTGGTGAACAATTTTTTTGATTTGCCTTTGTATTCGATTAGGCAGATTTTTATTGAGGATTCTTGCATCTAGGTTAATCAGATATATTGGTCAGCAGTTCTCTTTCTTTGAGGTGTCTTTTTCTGGTTTTGGAATTAGGGTGATGTTGGCCTCATAAAATGAATTTGGCAGAGCTCCCTCTTTTTCTATTTCCTGAAATAACTTGAAAAGTATTGGTATTAATTCTTCTTTAAAGGTTTTGTAAAACTCCGCTGTATAGCCATCCGTTCCTGGGCTTTTCTTGGTTGGTAGTCTTTTGATTGCTTCTTCTATTTCATCCATTGATATTGGTCGGTTTAAATTGTGTGTATCCTCCTGACTCAGTTTGGGCAAATCATATGACTTAAGAAATTTATCGATGTCTTCACTATTTTCTATTTTATTGGAATAATGGTTTTCAAAATAATTTCTAATTGTCTTCTGTATTTCTGTAGCATCTGTTGTGATGTTGCCTTTTTCATCCCATATGTTAGTAATTTGAGTTCTTTCTCTTCTTTTCATCTTTAGCATGGCTAAGGGTCTGTTGATCTTATTTATTTTTTCGAAGAAGCAACTTTTAGTTTTGTTAATTTTTTCAATAGTTTCTTTTGTTTCAATTTTGTTGATTTCCACTATGATTTTAATAATTTCTTGCCTTCTGCTAAATTTGCTGTTGTTTTGCTCTTCCTTTTCTAGGGCTTTGAGATGAAGTGTGAGCTCACTTATTTGTTGGTTTTTCCTTTTTTTTCAGGAATGACCTCCAGGCGATGAATTTCCCTCTTAAAACTGCTTTCATTGTGTCCCATAGATTCCGATATGTTGTGTCTATAATTACATTTATCTCTAAGAATTTTTTGATTTCCTCCTTTATGTCTTCTGTAACCCATTGATCATTCAGTAACATATTGTTCATTTTCCATGTGATGTAGAATTTTTCCTTCCTTCTTTTATCATTGATTTCCAGTTTCATTCCATTATGATCAGATAAAATGCATGTTATTATCTCCACACCTTTATATTTACTGAGGGTTGCCCTATGGCATCATATATGGTCTTTTTTTGAGAAGGATCCATGTGCTGCTGAGAAAAAAGTATATCCACTTGATGATGGTTGATATATTCTATATATGTCAGTTACATGTTGGTTATTGATTGTGATATTGAGTTCTATACTTTCTTTATTCAACTTTTGTTTGGAGGATCTGTCCAATGGTGATAGATGTGTGTTGAAGTCACCCATAATTATTGTGTTGAGGTCTATTTCATTTTGGAGCTTGAGGAGAATTTGTTTCATGAACATCGTAGCACCATTATTTAGTGCATAAATATTGATAATTGTTATGTCTTGTTGGTGAATGGTTCCTTTTAACAGTATATAATGTCCTTCCTTATCCCTTTTGATTAACTTAGTCTTGAAGTCGATTTTATTTGATATGAGGATGTCCACCCCTGCTTGTTTATGAGGATAAGTGTGCATGGTGTATTTTTTCCCAACCTTTCACCTTCAGCCTGTGTGTCTTTGCATTTCAGATGTGTCTCCAGGAGGCAACATATTGTTGGATTTGTTTATTTAATCCAAGTTACCAGCCTATGTCGCTTTATTGGAGAGTTGAAGCCATTTACATTCAGAGTTACTATTGATGTATGGTTTGTACTGCCAGCCATGTTTGATTATTTATCTTTTTTTAAATTTAGTTTGTTTCTCCATGATAAGCTTTCACCCTGCCTCTGTCATTACCAAGGTACTTCCCACTGATGGTTTTGGTTGTTGTTTTTCATTTCTTTCTTGTGTAGTGTTTTTCTCAAGACGCTTTGTAAAGCTTGTTTTCTGGCTTCAAATTCTTTTAGCTTTTGTTTATCATGAAAGATTCTTATTTTATTGTAGTACCTGATGGTTAATTATGCTGGATACATAATTCTTGGTTGGCATCCATTGTCTTTCAGTGTTTGAAATACGTTTTTCCAGGATCTTCTCGCTTTCAGCATCTGTGATCAAATATCCGTTGTTAACCTTATTGGTTTACCACTGAATGTATTCTGCCTCCATTCTCTTGTAGATTTATTATTTTCTCTTTGTTCCGTATATTGGATATCTTCATAACAATGTGTCTTGGCATTCGTCTACTGTGATTTTGTGTGCTCTTGTCCTGTATGCATCTACAATTTGTATATCCATTTCCTTTTTTATTTCTGGAAAGTTTTCTGTAATTATTTCATTCAGCAGTTTTCTCATTCCCTTGGTTTGTGTCTCTGTACCTTCCTCTATCCTGATGACTCGTAAGTGTGGTTTTATTTATGTTATCCCAAATCTCTTGGATGTTTTTCTTGTGATTTTTTTGCCAGCCTTTCTGAGTTGGCTGGACTCGTTTCAAGATGATATATTTTGTCTTCATTATCTGACGTTCTGGCTTCTACTTGCTCCACTCTGTTAGTGATACTCTCAATGGAGTTCTTAATTTGGTTTATCATTTCCTTCATTTCTAGAATTATTGTTTGATTTTTTTTATAATCTCTATCCACTGATAAAGATGCTTAACTTTTTCTTTTATATGTTTATGTAATTCATTTTCAAAGTTTTCTTTTACTGTTTGGATTTTCTGTCTCGTATCTTCTTTAAGTTTCCATTCCATCTGTCTAAGGTATTCCTTGAGTTCTTTATATGACCACTTTTCTGATGAATCCTGGTCCTCCTGAATATTTAGGGTGTTCTTCGTTGTTTGTTCTCCTTTTCTTCCTTGCTTGTTTATGCTGCTCATGTTACTTCTTGTTCTGTTTGACTGCTGAGTTACTGTTTACTCTTATAAATTTATTTGATGCTTGGGAGGAAAGATTTTAGAAGGGAAGGAAAAAAGTCACTAAAGAGAATGAGAGTAGGCAGGTAGAATGCAAGGAATGGGAAATAAGAAAATTGAAAAGAAATGAAATACAATAGAAAAAATAGAAAATAAAGAATGAAAATGATTTTTTAAAAAAATGATAATGATAATATAAAATTAAAATTAAAATTTTAAAAAATAATAATAACAAAATAGGGGAGGGGAGGGGGGATTGCAGAGGAAAGGAAAGGCAGCAGAATACAACAGTTACTAGTATGGTATTATGTAAAAATGTGGATGTGTAACCCATGTGATTCTGCAATCTCTACTTGGTTTAAAAAAGGGAGTTCATAACTCACTTGAAGCTAATGTATGCTAATGTATGAAATATGATATGTCAAGAGCTTTGTAGGGTTTTGAACAACCAATAAAAAAATAAAATAAAATAAAATTATTTTGCCATTTAAAAAAAAAAAGAAAATAATTTTGAAGTTTATCTATGATCCAGGGGCAAGTTAAATGAAACAGTTTCCAGTTGTTAAGTCACCAAAAAATTTATTATTTCATGTGTTATTTATTTGCTTTGTAGTATGTTTAAATTTTATTTTTGGAAAGTTTTTAACCTTATTAAATTTGTTTATTTGTTGTGGGGGAAACAATTGTATATAGGTTAAGTATTGTTTATCAAAAATGCTTAAAACAAGAAGCATTTCAGATTTTGGATTTTTTTGGAATTATGGAATATTTATACACACATAATCTTGGGGATAAGACTCAAGTGTAAATATGAAATTCATTTATATTTCATACATGCCTTAGACCCATAGCCTGGAGGAAATTTCATACAACATTTTTAGTATACCTGCATTTTGACTGTAACCTGTCAAATGAAGCCAAGTAGGAAACTTTTCACTTGTCACATTCCAGTACTAAAACACGTTAGATTTGGCATTTTGGATTTGGGATTTGGGGATTAGGGGTGCCCAGTTTCCAGAGGGCAAATTCTATTTTTCTACTAAAGTAAACTCATTTATCATAGTAAGTTGTCCTAAGTTAATTATCTTTGTATCCACAAAATTCCTAAAACTTATTGTGGTGCCTATATTTCTCCTTAAAATCATATTTCAAACATTTAATCTTGCTTCATTGAATAAAAACAAATCATATTTTCATCTAATTTTTAGATTCTTTAATTAATTAACACAATTGCTGTCTTATTAAAGGTTCTTTCACTTAAAATACATATTTTACATTGATATTAATAATAGATTTTCTGGAATTATCAATAAAATTTTTATACAATAGCTTTTGCTCCCTGTATTTTCAAACACCACTTAACTTGTGTGTTTGTGTTGCAAACAACTTAGAGCTGATTTTGTATTTTTACTTCAAATGACATTTTCTACACACTTTCATTTATTTTTTATAATTTATTATTTTTTACTAGTTTTTTTAGTTGTTGATGGATCCTTATTTAATTAATTAATTTATATGCAGTGCTGAGAATCCAACCAGTGCCTCACACATGCTGGACAAGTGCTCTACCACTGATCCACAACTCTAGCCCACTCCAGTTTATTCTTAAAATTCACATTTTTTTTTAGTTTATGTATAGGTATTTTTTTATTGGCTCTACACAGCACTGGTATACTATCATATTTCTTTTTTTAATTGGTTCTTTTTATACATAACATTAAGATTATACATAACATTAAGATTCATTTTGGCATAATTATAAAAGCATGAAATATAATTTGCTCTAATTCAGTCCGCAGTACTTCCTCTTTTTCTCCTTTCCTCCCTCTTTCTGTTCCCTTCCCTCCACTCTACTGATCTTTCCGCTATTTACTTTTAGTTTGGGGGGATTGTGCAGGTGTGTGTTGTGTGTATACATAATGGTGAGATCCAATACGTTTTTTCCCTTTCATTTGTTGTTTTATGGTAATACAGTGTGATTATTTTTATAGTGTTTAAGTTCTTTTATGAGGATTTTGGAAAATAAAAGCAATAAATTTGTGTTCTCAGATGGTCATCATGAACCGGAAAAAAAAATAAAATAAAATAAAAAATTTTAAAACATTTTTTAAAAGTTAAAGAACAGCAACAAAAAAATGAAAATAAAAGAAAACAAAAAAAACAAAAACAAAAACAAAAAAAAACAAATTAAAATAACAATAATAACAATAAATGCAGTCATAGATTGCAATAAACTTCTTTTCCAGTACGTAGAGCTGTGCCCACTGGGCCAAGCTTCTCCTTTCAATAAGTGGGAACCAATCACTGTGCAGCAGCTCTTCCTCCCAGACTGGGTGGGTGTCCAATCCTGAGTGCCTAGGACCTTCTTTTGTGTTTCCTCAAGCCAGGCCCCACTCACCTGTGACACTCACCACAATACTGGCTACATGCCAGGTCTGCTGCTCCTAGGAGCCCTGTTTTCATGAACGCCTGGGAACACTCTCCCTGTTTGTCTCCCTCAGACCCTAAGTTTGTAGAGCTTAGGCCTGAGAACCCCCAGCGAATTTGCTTGAACTCCGGAAGCCATGCCCCCAGAAGCTGGAGCAAGAGACTTCAGTTTTCAGCACTGGTGGGAGAGGTGGCCTGGAGGTCTGCACCACGAGTCCCGTGCCACTCCTAATTCCCTCGGTCTGGCTATCGCGCTCAAGGGAGAGCTGGGAGGGGCTCTTAAGATTTCCCCACAAGTTCGCAAATTTACAGGAATTTGTTTCACTTTCAATCACTTCCTGCTTCAGGACACATGTATTCTTCCATGTTTCTTGACAGGTCTTTTCATGAGAGTTCTTTCAAGACACATTACTTTCAATTTCCATAATCACTTCTTTTGAAGCAAAACTCACATAAACTTTATGATGAATTATAACTCTGATATTACCATTAGATGTATGACTGGTTGGAATTAATGATTGCATAATGATATAGGATTTCTTATATATTTTCAGATAAAAATTCAATCCATTATTTAAAGTGGAATGAGTTATATTATTTATTCACAGTATGGTCTATTCATGCATTATCTCTATATTCATAGACGCAGTGTACACTTCTTTATACCCCCAATACTAATTTATATGTCTTCAAAATATTGCTCCCTGAAATGTTGGAAGAAATACTCATGTCACCTGATCTACTTATACATTTAATCACAGAAATATTCGGAACACAAAATGCAAAGCTCACACTTATGTTTGTACCAAAGCCTAAAAGGAAAGTAAACATGGATTACTAAAAACATCCATGTCCAGCTTGCCTAATGCTCTCAAATATCAATCCTATTGGTGACTACATATTTGTTTCTTCTTAAGATTATATATTCAAACTCAACCCTACTGAAAATGTCTAATCCTATCCCTCACTTTATACATTGCCTGATTTCATTATGGCTCTATTTCTATCTGTTTCCTACATATTTTCCCCAGTTCATCATTGTGACTGACTCTTCACATGTGCTGACATTTACATTCACACTCTAATCGATAACCTATTGCTAATAAACGTTTGTTCCTAATCCTATACTCATTCTTTTTCTAAACCTACCGACTATCTTCCTAATCCTACCGACTATCCTTTTTTGACTGGATATTCTCTTCTACATTCAATCAAGCAAGGTACAAGGTCTTATGCCATTGTATATTGATCTATCTGAGACCTCTGTGCAGAATGTAATTTTATTCTAAGTATCACAATCAAGGGTCCAATGCCCTTCTGGGCTTCAAATGTTACCTAGATTTCTCGTTTCACACTTATATTTCACATATATATTCTAGTAAATATCGCAGTTTCAAATACCATTATTCATTCTGCAGGATGATTCCTAAACCAAATCCAACATGTTATTGACCCTAAACATACACTGTTCCCTCAATCTAACTTTACAGAAGAGCAGGGACAGAGTTGGTCTTACAATACAGGAATGTAGGGGATCTTCCACCTGCTGAGAACCTCAAAGGTCCATGCAGACATGATCCCTGGAAAAGAGGTAGGCAGCTATGAAGGACCTGAGAGAGCAAAAGTCATCTTCCATGGCAAACAACCTTGTCAGGATGAAGGGGTGTGTCTGAATCAGCCACTTTCTTCTTAATGTAGAGAAGATGGACCAAACAAGGTCTGTGTGGAGAGCTGTTCCCGTGTGCCTATGGTTGATATGCCATTCTAACTTGTGACAGTGTCACAGGAAGTAGGGGCAGCCTCCATCTCATGGGACCCTTGGAAGCAGCTATTAGGACAAAGTGTTTGCCAAGGCATTGACCTCATTCAGTTCCTGAAGGAAGTGACCTACCTTACTTCTTTGGTGATGGAACTCTCTGAACTTGGGATCCAGGAAGCCAGGCATCCAGAGCCAGTCCCAGTCCCAGTACCAGTGGGCTCACTTGTTTTGTTTTACCAATGACAGATTCTGTCTTTCTTGGTACCTACTGATGTGAGGATGGCCAAATATCAGGAGAGCTCTGAAGACGGGCCTTTCCTTAGTAAGTAGGTAGTGACTCACCGCAGGCTCCTAACAACTACACAGAGTTGGCCAAGGAGACCATATCTGCCACAGTACAGGCCATTTCGGGTGAACATAGTAGGGCCCGCTAGTCAGAGGACACTCTGGATATTCAGAGACTTACTTGGGGGAAGGAGGTGCTTTGTGTTTGTGGGTGTGAGTTTGTGGTTTTGTCTCATTTTCTTAGAATAGGTAGGAAAGCTGGTATGTCTGGTTTGCAGTGGACTGTTTCTAGATAGTCTTTTGACAAGGCAAGTGTTTCTATGTCTGTGTATAACACTGTGTCCGTGGTTGTAGACATTAGAAAAGAGAATGCATCAATGAATGTGTCCTGTCTAGTAGAAAGCTTCCCAGCATTCATCCTGCCCAATTTATGACTGCACTGCAGGTTGCCTTATCGATGGGCAACACCTACTATCTTCCTAAGTTTCAGATTTCTTCCTGAATTCTGACCAATCTGCAGAATAGTCTCATGGTTTTGTGTCCAAGATAGGTACCACCCCAAGCTCTGTCACATGGCCATGTACTGAATACCTGAAGGTAATGGCGAGCTTCTTAGAAAACTCAGATATCAGTGTGACCAGGTAAGTCTCAGTGGAGAAACCATGCTTTGTGCCTTTTGCTTACCTATTTTTCTGTTTCACTGAATGACAGGAAGGTCTTTGCCTCAGGCCACCCCTTTGATAAGCATGAAAAAAACAGTTTTCATATGGAAATGATTGGGCATCACCCGTGGCTCTTTGCTTAATTGCTTTGAATGGGATGTGTCTGAATCAGCCTCTTGGCCCTGTGTGAGGCTGTGGCTTATATTTTCAGCACCTGATGGATATAAAGAAAGATCCCATGTGTGCATCCAAAACTAAAATGGCAAAATTCAGTCATTGTGGATGATGTCTCTCTCCTTCCTCTATTAGGTTGCAGACAATCATCAAGTGAGTATAGGGATCCTTTGGGTCAAATGAGTTTTTCAAAGCCATGCAGAGGTGCTTGGGTTTTCTCATGATTCCACTTCACATAAAGAATCTAAACCCCACAGTCAGTAGGCCTCAAATTGGAGAAGCAGAGTAGTTGTAATAGCAGGCCTATTTGATCACTCCTGGTTCACAGGAATGGTGTCCAGGCCACCCTGACTTTAGGCAAATGAGGGCCAAGGGAGCTTATTTTGGACACTCTCTTGCGCTGCACCCCTCATGGAAATCTCCAGCCAGAGGTTAAAATGAGGGTCTATGTGGAAGAAGATGAGGGCCATGTGGGAATGTTTTGGTTTTAATTTTGGTAATTTGTGTGGCAGTTGGAAGGGATGACTGGGTCCCCCTCGGCTTGTACTCTGGTGTAATACTCCTTAGAGACTGAGTTGTAGAACTGACCTCAGAGAAGTATTGCCATGAATTGTGTGGGGATGTTAGGAGGCCACGCATGAGAGTCACCCTTGGAAACTGAGATCTATGCCAAGGGTGGCTTTCCACAGAACACAGAGAATCTCAGCCAGGATATCACATGATTTTATTCTGAAAAACTTGGCAGCCATAGTTGAGAGTCAAAACACACATGGACCTCACATTGTAGACCTCAATGGGCCTGGCTTCATGTGACCTTTTGGCCACTATTTGGGATGCCTTGCCTGTGATTGTTCTCCAGAGCTTTCATTGAAATGAGCTTCCTTAACATTTAATGGTTCCTGAATGAATTGAAACCCACAGTGACTACAACTTCTTCCTTGAATAATGGCTAGATAAATACCATGAAATTTTTGAAATTTCAATGACCAGTTGGCACTGGAAAACCTTTGGATGTCCTGATGCTGATCATGAGTATACCAGACAGTGCCTTGATTGACAGGGTTTCATAAAAATGGTGTAGAACAGAGATGCCAGTTAGTTGGTGCCTGCTGATTAGTGGGCCTAGAGCAGTGGTGAGCAGATGTGTGACAAAACATCTGTGGTGAGGCCACGTGGAACTGCCATTGGCGTCCAAATGGCTTGTGACTGATATGGTTTCAGCCAACAGACCCAATAGGTAAAGGCATCTTGTTATATGGAGAGGTTTCAGGGAAATGTTCAGAATCAGGTTGCTATGGTCAAGGGGGAAAGCTATGTGGGATAGAAGCCTGGTTATTGCATTCTCCTGCAAACCCTCACCCACCACACGTGACAGAACTCCCTCCAACAATGTGTCCCAATTGACCTCCTTTATTTCCTGAAGCAAATACCAAACTCCCAGTGCAGCAGCAAGAAACACCACTAAAAGTGGAGGATGAACAAATGTCTTCCCAGTTAGCACAGGGAGAAACTTAGCCCCAGTGTCCACAGTTTAGCTACAAAAAAATAATTCAGCACTGCTGCCACATGTTCAATGAAAAATAAGAAACCATGTCTTACAGGTCACATATATGCAGAACCAGCTTTGATGGTCTCTCTATAAAAGAACTAAATCTCCTGAAAACAACATGTATTTCAAGTGCCCAACCTCAGAGGCAGTTTCTCAAGAATTTTTTAGGCCAGCAGAGCTCCATGTTTGAGGAGTGTTTACCTTTTGCCTTACTATTTTGAACTCTGCTTCCACCTCCAAGGTTGTGAACTCCTGAGCAAATTCCATTCCAGATATGTATTCACAGATTTTCTAACTCTTCTCCTCTAACTGTATCTTACTTTGGTAAAAGATAATGTCAAGGCATTGTTCTGGATGAGACTGGGAAGATTTTGGGGTAGCACATATTTGCATAGACATTGGATTCATTTTTCAATTTCCCTTTAAAACACTGAATCTCTAACCCTAACCAATTCCAAACTAGACTCTGACTACTAATCCTAATATGATGGAGAAAAATAACAAAAAACAGAAAAGAAGTACAAGCAGTTCAGAGGAGGCAAGGTGTATACTTGGACTTGCCTTTTGCATAATATAGGGTAGGAGTTATAAATCTTGCAATTTTTTTTTGAAATAGTTCTCCATGTGTTTTTAAAGTTAACAAATATGTGAATTCCTTTCTCCCTTTCTCTGTAGCCTATTAAGCACATGTATTTTTATATGCACATATAGAATTCCACTTGGTACCACACGTACATTCTTGTGAGGTGGTTGACTTGGCAGATACAAATTGTGAGAAGAGATCACTCCTCGTAAATGCTATTGGAACTGAAATTTCAAACTATGGGTGAACTTTCTAGTTGAACAACATTATACATCAATCCATGTTCAGTATAATGAATATTTTTGGATCTGTGGATGATATATATTTCATGATGGATTTTGATTGGCATATATATTGTTAGTTTTTAATGTCTCTCTCTCTGTCTCTCTCTCTGTCTCTCTCTCTCTCTCTCTCTCTCTCTCTATATATATATATATATATATATATATATATATATATATATACTCTCCAGATATTTCAAAATATGTAATATATGTGACTTATTATACACGCCCTAAATTCATTCATATTCATTTATGTGGATTTATAATCAACTTTTCACAAGATTATTTTCCAAACTATTCATCCACCTGAAATTCATATTTGTTTCCTAGTACTGACAACTAACTTCAGTGAATGGTGTATACAAATCCTAATATTTCTACAGTAACTAACCCAGTTTAACATCAATGCAAGTAGATTCCTATGGGACATGATATGTATTTTGACGTTCATATTTATTCAACAGTGGGACATTATTATTTCTTCAGTTTATGCACATCATAATATATATATTTCATCCAAAAGTTCAAAAATATATAGGAATTTGTTTCACTTTCAATCACTTCCTGCTTCTGAAAACATGTATTCCTCCATGTTTCTTTACTGCTCTTTTCATGAGACTTCTTTCCAAACACATTATTTTCGATTTCCATAATCAATTTTGAAGCAAAACTCACACACTCTTCATGAAAATCCTAATACTAATATTATCATTGATGTATAACTGGTTGTAATGAATGTCTGTATATCAATATTTGATTTCCTGTATTTTTCAGATATCAATTCAATCCATTATTTATAGTGGAATGAGTATATGTTTTATTCAGAGTATGTTCCATTCATGCATTATCTGTATATTCATAGAAACAGGGTACACCTGTTTGTACCCCCAATACTAATTTATACGTCTTCAAAATATTGCTCCCAGAAATGGTGGAAGATATACTCATGTCACCTGATCTACATATATATTTTATTACAGTAATATTATGGACACAAAATGCAAAGATCACACTTATGATTGTACCAAAGCCTAAATGGAAAGTGAGCATGGATTAGTAATAACATCCATGTCCAGGTTGCCTAATGCTCTCAAATGTCAATCCAATTGGTGACTACATATTTGTTTCTTGCTAAGATTATATATTCAACCTCAACCCTGTTGAAAATGTCTAATCCTATAACTCACATTATACTTTGCCTGATTTCCTTTTGTCTCAATTGATATTTACTTTCCTACATATTTTCCCCAGTTCATCATTGTGAATGACTCTTCACATGTGCTGACATTTACATTCACTCTCTACCCGAAACCCTATTGCTAAAAAAGTTTTTGTCCAAATCCTATACTCACTCTTCTTTCTAAACCTACTGACTATCTTCCTAATCCTATCAACTATCCCTTTTTGACTGCATGTTCTCTTCGACATTCAATCATCCAAGGTAAAGGTCCTATGCCATTGTATAGCGATTAATCAGAGACATCTGTGCAGAACATAATTCAAAGCTAAGTATCCTACCCAAGGGCCCAATACACTTCTGGGCTTCAAAACTTACATAGATTTGGGTTTTCAAACTTATATTTCACCTATATATTCTTTTAAATTTCGCAGGGTCCCAATAACATTATTCATCCCGCAGAATGATTCCCAACCGAATTCGAACCTGTTATTAACCCTAACCATACGCTGTTCCCTCAATCTACCTTTACAGAGGAGCAGGGATAGAGTTGGTCTTACAATACAGGAATGTAGGGGATCTTCCACCTGCTGAGAACCTCAAAGGTCAATGCAGAAATGATCCTTGGAGAAGTTGTAGGCAGCTATGTAGTACCAAAGAGAGCAAAAGTCTTCTGACATGGTAAAGAACCTGGACAGGATGAAAGGATGTGTCTGAATCAGCCTCTCTCTTCTTAATGTAGAGAAGATGGACCAAAGCAGGCCTGTGTGGAGAGAAGTTCCCCGGTGCATATGGTTGATATACCATTCTAACTTGTGACAGTGTCACAGAAAGTAGGAACAGCCTCCATCTCATGAGACCCTTGGCAGCAACTGTTAGGACAAAGTGGTTGCCAAGGCAGTGACCTCATTCATTTCATGAAGAAAGTGACTTCACCTAACTTACTTGGTGATGGAACTCTCTGAACTTGGGATTCAGGAAGCCAGGCATCCAGAGCCAGTCCCAGTAACAGTCCTAGTGAGATCACATGTTTGGTTTTACCAAGGGCAGAGAGAGTCTTTTTTGGTACCTACTGATGTGAGAATGGCCAAATGCCAGGACAGCTCTGAAGAGGGTCCTTTCCTAAGAAAACAGGTAGTTGGTCATCGCTGGCTCCTGACAACTTCACAGATTGGCCACGGAGACCAGATCTGAGACAGGGCAGGCCAGTTCAGGGTAACAATATGGTCCACAGTCAGAGGACACTCCGGATTGTCACAGACATATTGGGGGAAGGAAGTGCCTTTGTGGGTGTGGGTGTGAGTTTGTGGTTTTGTCTCATGTTCTGAGAATAGGTAGGAAAGGCGATTTGTTTGGTTTGGAGTGGACTGCTTCTAAAAAGTCGTTTGACAAGGTGAGTGTTTCTATATCTGTGTATCTCACTGTGTCCGTGGTTGTAGACATAAGAAAAGAGAATGCATCAATGGATATGTCCTGTCTAGAAGAAAGTTTTCCATCATTCATCCTACCCAATTTATGACTGGACTGCAGGTTGCTTTATGGATGGGCAACCCCTACTATCTTCCTAAGTTCCTGTTTTCTTTCTAAATTTTGGCCACTACCCAGAATAGGCTCATGGTTTTGTGTCCAAGATATGTAACACCTCCAATCTCTGTGACATGGCCATGTACTGGATAGCTGAATGGAATGGCGAGCATCTCAGGAAACTCAGATATCAGTGTGACCAGGAAAGTCTCAGTGGAGAAATACTGTTTTGGGCCTTCTGCTTACCTATTTTTCTGTTGCCCTGAATGTCAGGAAGGTCCTTACCTCAGGCCACTCCTTTTTGAAGCCTGAAGTAAACAGTTTTTAAATGCAAATGAATGGGCATCACCTGTGGTGCTTTGCTTAATTGCTTTCGAAAGGGATGTGTCTGAATCAGCTGCTTGCCTCTGGGTCAGGCTATGGATTAGATTCTCAGCACCTGATGGATATAAAGAAAGTTCCCATGTGTGTATTGAAAACGAAAATGGTAAAAATATCAGTCATTGTGGATGAAGTTTCTTGCCTTCCTCTGTTAGGTTCCTAACCTCCATCAAGTGAGAATAGGATCCTCTGGGTCAAATGAGTTCTTTGAACTCCTGCAGAAGTGCTTGGGTTCTCCCATGATGCCAAATCACATAAAGAATCTATACCTGACAGTCAGTTGGCCTCAAATTGGAGAAGCAGAGCAGTATTAAAGGCAGGCCTATTTGATCACTCCTGGTTCACAGGAAGGGTGTCAAGGCCACCCTCATTTTAGGCAAATGACGGGCAAGGGTGCATATTTTGGACATTGCCTTGGGCTGCGCTCCTCATGGAAACCTCCAGCAAGAGTTTATGATGAGTGTCTATGGAAGAAGATGAGGGTCATGTGGGAATGTTTTGGTTTCAATTGTGGTCATTTGTGTGGCGGTTGGAAGAGATGACTGGGTCCAGATGGGCTTGAACTCGGGTGTGATTCTCCTTCGAGACTGAGTTCTGGAACTGACCTCAGAGAAGTATTGCCATTAATTGTGTTGGGATTGTAGGAGGCCACGCATGAGAGTCACCCTTGAAACCTGAGATTGGGCCCTGGGTGGCTTTCCACAGAGCACTGAGAATCTCAACCAGGATATCACATGATTTTATTCTGAAAGACTTGGCAGCCATAGTTAAGAGTCAAAACACACATGGACCTCACATTTTAGACCTCAATGGGCCTGTCTGCATATGACATTTTGACCACTCTTTGGAAAGCCTTGCCTGTGAGAGTTCTCCAGAGCTTTCATTGAAATGAGCTTCCTCACCATTTAATGGTTCTTGGATGAATGAAAACCCCAAAGTGCCTCCAACTTCATTCTTGAACAATGGATAGATAAATACCATGAAATTTTTGAAATTCCCAATGACCAGGTGGCACTGGAGAACCATTGGATGTCCTATTGCTGCTCATGAGTGTACCAGACAGTGCCTTGATTGACTGGAGTTCTTGAAAATGGTGTGGAACACAGATGCCAGTAAGTTGGAGCCTGCTGAGTAGTGGGCCTAGAGCAGTGGTGTGCAGTTGTCTGATAATATATTTGCGGTGTGGCCATGTGGGTGTGTCATTGGCTTCCAAATGGCTTGTGACTGACTTGGTGCAGCCAGCAGAAAATTATATGAAAAGGCATCTGGTTATATCGACAGGTTTCAGGGCAATGTTCAGAATCAGGTTGCTATGGTCAAGGGAGCAAGAAATGTGGGATAGAAGCCTGGTTGGTGCATTCTCCTGAAGACCCTGACCCACCACACCTTACAGGACTCCCACCAGCACTGTGACCCATTTGAAATCCTTGTATGTTGTGAAGCAAATACAAAACACCCAGTGCAGCAGCAAGAAACACCACGAAAATTGGAGAATGACCAAATGGCTTCAAAGTCCACACAGGGAGACACTTAGCCCCCAGTGGCCACAGTTTATCTACAAAGAGAGAATTCATCACTGCTTCTTCATGTTCATTAGAAAATAAGAAACCATATCCTCCAGGTCACATAGATGCAGACCCAGCTTTGATGGTCTCCGTACACAGGGAGCTAAAGCTCCTGACAACAACATATTTTTCAAGTGTCCAACCTCAGAGGCAGTTTCTCAAGAAGTCTTAATGCCAGCATAGCTCCATGTTTGTGGAGTGTTTACACTGTCCCTTACTTTTGGAAACTCCTCTACCACCTCCAAGGTTGTGAACTCCTGAACATTTTCCATTCCAGGTATGTATTCACAGATTTTCTAACTCTTCTTCTCTAATTGTGTCTTACTAGGGGCGAAGATATTGTCAAGGCATTGTTCTGGATGATAGTGGGAATTTTTTGTAGCACATATTTGCATACACATTGGATTTATTTTCCTATTTTCCATTTGAAATACTGAATAACTGACACTAACCCATACCCTAATAGACTCTTACTACTAATCCTAATATGATGGAGTAAAATAACCCAAACAGAATAGAAATGCAAGCATTTCAGAGGAGGCATGGTGTATAGTTAGACTTGGCTTTTGCATGATAAAGTGTAGGTGTTATAATTCAAGTTAATTTTTAATTGAAATAGTTCCATGGGTACTTAAAGTAAACAAATATGTGAATTCCTCTCTCCCTTTCTCTGTAGCCTATTCAGCACATGTATTTTTATATGCACATATAGAATTCTACCTGGTACCACAGGTACACTCTTGTGAGGTGGCTGACTTGGCAGATAGAAATTGTGAGAATAGATCACTCCGCCTAAACGCTGTTGAAACTGAAATTTCAAACTATGGGTGAGCTTCCTAGTTGAACAACATTATACATAAATCCATGTTCAGTAAAATGAATATTTTTGGATCTGTGGATGATATATATTTCATGGTGAATTTCGATTGGCATATGTATTACTAATTTTTAATGTCTCTGTGTGTGTGTGTGTGTGTGTGTGTATATATATATATATATACACACACACACTAAATTTTTTTAAAATATAAAATATATGTGTCTTATTATACACTCCCTAAATTCATTCATATTCATGTATGTGGATTTAGAGTTAACATTTCACAAGATTATTCACGGAAATATTCATCCACCTGAAATACATATTTTTTCCTAGAAATGAAAAATAACTTCAGTGAATGGTGGATACAAATCCTAATATTTCTACAATAATTGATCCAGTTTGTCATCAATGCAAGTAGATTCCTATGGGACATGATGTGTATTTTGATGTTCATTTTTATTCACCACTGGTATGTTACAATTTCTTTAGTTTATGCACATTATAGGATATATATTTCATCCATACGTAAGCAAAATTATAGATATTTGTTTCACTTTCAATCATTTTCTGCTTTAGAACACATGTAATCCTCTATGTTTCTTGACTGGTTTTTTCATGAGACTTCATTCCAAACATATTATTTTCGATTTCCATAATCAAATTTGAAGCAAAACTCACACACCCTTCATGATAAACTATAACCCTAATATTACTATTAGATGTATAACTGGTTGGAATGAATGATTGTATATCAATATAAGATTTCTTATATATTTTCAGATATCAAATCAATCCATTATTTAAAGTGGAACCAGTTATATTATTTATTCACACTATTGTCTATTCATGCATTGTCTCTATATTCATAGACACAGAGTACACCTCTTTGTAAACCCAATACTAATTTATACGTCTTCAAAATTTTGCTCCCAGTAATGGTGGAAGAAATACTCATGTCATCTGATCTACATATACATTTTATCAGAGTAATATTCTGGACACAAAAAGAAATGGTCACACTTATGTTTGCACGAAAGCCTAAATGTAAAGTGAACATGGATTACTAAAACCATCCATATCAAGTTTGGCTAATGCTCTCAAAATTCAATCCTATTTGTGACAACATATTTGTTTCTTGCTAAGATTATATATTCAAACTCAACCCTGTTGAAAATATCTAATCCTATCTCTCACTTTATACTTTTCCTGATTTCATAATGTCTCTATTTATATCAGCTTTCCTACATACTTTCCGCAGTTCATCATTGTGACTGACTCTTCAATTGTGCTGACACTTACATTCACACTCTAATCCAAACCCTATTGCTAAGGAACTTTTGTTCCAAATCCTATACTCACTCTTCTTCTTAAACCTACTGACTATCTTCCTAATCCTACCCATTATCCCTTTTTGACTGGATGTTCTCTTATACATTCAATAATCCAAGGTACAGGGTCTAATGCCATTGTATATCGATCTATCTCAGACATCTGTGCAGAACATAATTCAACGCTAAGTATCACAATCAAGGGCCCATCCCCATTCTGCGCTTCAAATCTTACTTAGATTTCTGTTTTCATACATATATTTCACCTATATCTACTTATAAATGTCGCAGGTTCCCAGTACCATTATTCATCCAGCAGAATGATTCCTAATTCAAATTGAACATATTATTAACCCTAACCATACACTGTTCCCTCAATCTAACTTTACAGAAGAGCAGGGACAGAGTTGGTCTTACAATACAGGAATGTAGGGGATCTTCCACCTCCTGAGAACCTCAAGGTCCATGCAGAAATGATCCCTGGAGAAGATGTAGACAACTATGAAGGACCTGAGAGAGCAAAAGTCAGCTTCCATGGAAAACAACCTGGTCAGGATGAAGGGTTGTTTATGAATCAGCCTCTCTCTTCTTAATGTAGAGAAGATGGACCAAACCAGGTTGGTGTGGAGAGCTGTTCCTAGGTGCCTATGGTTGATATACCATTCTACCTTGTGAAAGTGTCACAGAAAGTAGGGGCAGCCTCCATCTCATGGTAGTCTTGGAAGCAACTGTTAGGACAAAGTGGTTACCAAGGCAGTGATCTGATTCAGTTCCTTAAGGAAGTGACCTCACCTCACTTCTTTGTTGATGGAACTCTCTGAACTTGGTATCCAAGAAGCCAGGCACCAAGAGGCAGTCCCAGTCCCAGTGGTCTCACTTGTTTGGACTTACCAAGGACAGAGTCAGTCATTCTTGCTACCTACTGATGTGAGGACGGCCAAAACCAGGAAAGCTCTGAAGAGGGGCTTTTCCTGAGAAAGTAGGTAGTGGCTCACTGCTGGCTCCTGACAACTTCACAGAGTTGGCCAAGGAGACCAGATCTGAGACAGGACAGGCCATTTCATTGGAACATAGTATGGCCCACCAGTCAGAGGACACTCCGGATAGTCACAGACCTACATGGGGGAAGGAGGTGTCTTTGTGGGTGTGGGTGTGGGTTTGTGGTTTTGTCTCATATTCTGAGAATAGGTAGGAATGGCGGTTTGTTTGGTTTGGAGGGAACTGTTTCTAGTAAGTCATTTGACAAGGCGAGTGTTTCTATGTCTGTTTATACCACTGTGTCCCTGGTTGTAGACATTAGAAAAGAAAATGCATCAATTGGTGAGTCCTGTCTAGTAGAAAGCTTCTCAGCTTTCATCCTGCACAATTCATGAATGGACTGCGGCATGACTTATCGATGGGGAACACCTGCTAACTTCTTAAGTTCCTGTTTTCTTCCTGAATTGTGTGCACTCTCCAGAATAGGCTCATAGTTTTGTGTCAAATATATGTACCACCTCAAATCTCTGTGACATGGCCATGTACTGGATAGCTGAAGGGAATGGCGAGCATCTCAGAAAGCTCAGATATCAGTGAGACCAGGAATGCCTCATTGGAAAAACCCTGCTTTGGACATTTTGCTTACCGATTCTTCTGTTGCCCTGAAAGTCAGGAAGGTCTTTGCATCAGGTGTGTCATGTGGGAGTGTTTTGGTTTTAATTGTGGTCATTTTTGTGGCCGTCGGAAGACATGGATATGTCCACCTGGGCTTGAACCCTTATGTGATTCCCCTTAGAGACTGAGTTCTGGAACTGACCTCAAAGAAGTATTGCCATGTATTGTGTTGGGATTTTAGGAGGCCACGCATGAGAGTCGCCCTTGGAAACTGAGATCTAGGCCCAGGGAGGCTTTCCGAAGAGCACTGGAAATCTCAGGAAGGACATCACATGATTTTATTCTTAAAGACTTGGCAGCCATCGTTGCAAGTCAAAACACACATGGGCCTCACATTGTAGACCTCAAATGCCTGGCTTAATGTGACCTTTTAGCCTGTCTTTGGGAAGCCTTGCCTGTTAGAATTCTCCAGAGCTTTCATTGAAATGAGCTTCTTCTCCATTTAATGGTTCCTGAATAAATTGAAACCCACAGTGCCTTCAACTTCATCCATGAAAAATGCCTAGATAAATATCATTAAAGTTTGGAAATTCCCATCACCTGGTGGCACTGGAGAACCTTTAGGTGTCCTATTACTGATCATGAATGTACCAGACAGTGCCTTGATTGACTGGGTTTCATGAAAATGGTGTAGAACAGAGATGCCAGTAACTTGGAGCCTGATGAGTAGTCGGCCTAGAGCAGTGGTGTGCAGGTGTGTGTTAAAACATCTGTGGTGGGCTGATGTGGATATGCCATTGGCTTTCAAATGCCTTGTGACTGATATAGTGCAGCCCCCATACCCTTGTATGTAAAGGCATCTTGTTATATGGACAGGTTGAAGGGCAATGTTTAGAATCAGATTGCTGTGGTCAAGGGGGCAAGCTATGTGGGATATAAGCCAGGTTGGTGCATTCTCCTGCAGACCCTTACCCACCACACATGACAGAACTTCCTCCATCACTGTGTCCCAGTTGAACTTCTCGTATTTTGTGAAGCAAATACCAAACTCCCAGTGCAGCTGCAAGAAACACCACTAAAAGTGGAGGATGACCAAATGGCTTCACAGTCCACACTGCAAGACACTTAGCCCCCAGTGGCAACAGTTTACCTATAAAGAGAGAATTCAGCCCTACTGCTTCATGTTCATAGGAAAAAAAGAAACCATGTCCTCCAGGTCATATAGATGCAGACCCAGCTTTGATGGTCTCACTACAAAGGAAGCTAAAGCTCCTGTCATCAACATATATTTCAGGTGCCCAATCTCAGAGGCAGTTTCTCAAGAAGCCTTTAGGCCAGCAGAGCTCCATGTTTTTGGAGTTTTTACCCTGTCCTTTACTTTTGGAAACTCCTCTACAACCTCGAAGGTTGTGAACTCCTGAGCATTTTCCATTACCGATATGTATTCACAGATTTCTAACTCTTCTCCTCTAATTATGTCTTACTTGGAGTGAAGGAAATGTCAAGGCATTGTTCTGAATGAGAGTGGGAAGATTTTTGGGTAGCACATATTTGCCTACACATTGGATTCATTTTCGAATTTTCCATTCGAAATACTGAATCCCTGACTGTCAGGGGTAGAAGGAATTCTTCTTCAAAGAACAGCCTGACACTTACAAGAAACAGCCCCCAGGAGACATCCTGTCTGGAAGACATCCTGTAGCCATATATGTCCCTGAGACATCCTGTGGCCATCTTTCTTCCAGAAACATCCTGAAGTTATCTCACCTTGTGAAGACATCCAGGAACTGCTGATAAGAGAGCTTTCCCATATCCAGCATATTAATACCCATGTGTGAACAATAAAATTTTGCAGCTTGATCAGAACTCCTGTGTTGCTCTCATCTCTCATGCCTCTTGTCCCTTCATTCCTCCCCATCTAGGTTCGCTGACCACGTTGATGTGTCCTGCCGGCCGGGACATCTGGCGCCCACCGACTGGGGCTCAAGCCTTTGACTGAGGGGGAACCCCTTCCTCCTGGAAGACTTGGTCAAGAGGAGCTCACGATCGCCTCAGCAGACACCACCCGGAGACATATCCAGGAGGAAGGTGGGGATGATGCACGGTGAGTGACGCACCATGTGACAAGCAGTATCATCACATGATTTGTTTATTTCAGGCCTCAAGGAGTCCTTCAAGACATGAGGGGCACATGTTAAGAAAAAGGACTTAAAATTTTTCTTTTCATACATAGGAGAATTGTGTCCATGGTTTCCTCTTGAAGGGACCATTGATGGCAAAAATGGCTTAGAGTAGGAGACTGTTTAAAAGATTATTATGAATCCTTTGGCCCAGAAAAAATGCCAGTTCCCACCTTTTCTTACTGGAACTTAATTAATGAAATTCTTAAAAGTTTCTGCTTTGACAATGGTACCTTACAACTTGTCAGGATTGGGGAAGAGATTATGCAAAAGACCTCTCGTCCCCCCTCTGCATGCCCATCATTAGTATAGACATAGAACCTTCTCAGTCTTCCCAGGACCCTGAGAACCTTCCTGGTCCCCCTCAAAATACGACCCTAATTAATAAGGCTCCAATGATTAAAAACCACCTTTATCCAGTTTTAAATCCCAGAGACACATTGACCCCTGGGGAGGACGCTATCTTGGAGAAGGAAGCAGCTCTCTACCATTGAGAACACCCGCGACCTCTCAGGACCGTGCCACAGCCTATAGGATTTACCAAGCGAAGGTGAAAGCACCTATGTAAAACATCTTGCCTTTGAAAATGCTAACCCAGCATGTCAGAATGTTCTTCAACCACATAAGGATAAAGGGAAACTTTCTGAAGTTATTAGACTCTGTGCAGACGTGGGTGCAGCCCATGCCATGGGTCTGGCTTTAGGGACCGCCTTTACCAAGGCCTTTCACAATCCTGGCTCACGTACTTGCTTTACTTGTAAACAACCTGGCCATTTTGCATGTGAGTGTCCCACAGGCAAACAAAGCCTAGGAATAGCGTCTCCTCAAACTGGGGCTTAACCGCCCCCAGCTACCCTTTTCCATAGAAGTGGTAAAGGTCATCACTGGGCCAGTGAGTGTAGATCTAAGACAAATGCCCTCACACAGCCTATTTCTTCCTACTTCTCAGGAAACTCCCTGCGGGGCCAGCCCCTGGCCACAACATCCCCCACGACAAACACAGGAGCAATAAAGTTTGTTCCCTCCTAAACTCCCAACCTACCACAAAATCCTTCTCCACAATTGCCTCCCTCCAACTAGCCACCCCAGGCAGCACAAAATTGGACCTCTGTGCTGCCACAAATACAATATTAGACCCAATGCAAGGGCCCCAGATAATACCCAATGAAATTATGGGTCCCCCTCCATCTCATACATGTGCCCTTAATCTTGGAAGAACCTCCACTACCATACAAGGTGTTCAGGTCTTCGTTGGCATTAATGATAATGATTTCACTGGAGAAATAAAAATACTGGCCACTGCTATTAATGGAGTTGCCGCCATCCCAGCAGGAACAAGACTTGCACAATTAATTCTCCTTCCCTTGGATTCAGGAGGCATTTCCAAAACCCAAACCTACCTCGGGGGACTGCCTTCTTGGGCTTCTCTGATGTGTATTGGGTTCAGCCCATTTCTCACAATAGACCCACCCTTACCTTACTTACTGAAGGAAAGGAATTCCAAAGAGTTCTAGATATTGGAGCTGATGCCACAATTATTTCTCAAAAATACAAGCCATCAGGTTAGCCCCTCACTCCATCCTTGACTGACCTTAAAGGGATAGGAAAATAAAAAAATCCTCTGGTCAGCTCTAGGTCTATTAGCTGCACTGATAAAGATGGTAATAAGTCAACTGTCACTCCTTTCGTTGATTCTGACCTCCCTGTTAACGTATAGGGAGGAGATATTTTGAGTTATTGGAAGTTATTCTCGCCAGTCCCAATTCCATGGTGACTCATCAAATGCTTCCTATGAATTTTGTTCCTGGTACAGGCCTGGGGATACTGAAACAAGGACTGGTGGAGGCTATACAACCCATACAAAAACAAATACATGTGGACTTGTGTATTCAGATTTTTAGTGTCAGTCCCTGACCCTCCTGTACCCCATGCAGATAAAATTATTTGGGAGACTCAGACTCCTGTGTTGGTGGATCAGTGGCCCCTTACCCAAGAAAAATTGGAGGCTGCCTCCACGTTAGTGCAGGAACAGCTTGCAGCCGGCCATGTAAAGCCCTCAACCTCATCATGGATTACTCCTATTTTTATTATCAAGAAAAAATCAGGCAAGTGGTGCCTTTTACAATATTTGTGTGCCATTAATAAAGTTATGCGCCCGATGGGAGCACTACAGCCAGGCATTCCCACACCAGTGGCGATTCCAAAAAACTATTGTAAAATGGTTATTGACTTAAAAGATTGCTTTTTTACCATCTTTTTACATCCTGAGGATAGACCCTATTTTGCCTTTAGTCTCCCTCACATTAATTTTCAGGGCCCTATGCAGAGATTTCAATGGAAGGTTCTTCCCCAAGGTATGGCCAACAGCTCTAGTCTTTGCCAAAAACACGTTGCTCAAGCAGTAGACCCTGTGAGAGAGCGATGAGCACAAAATTATATTTTACATTATATGGATGATTTGTTAATTGCTGCACCTAATACCCATGACCTTAATAATTGTTACTTGGACTTTTACAAAACCTCACTACCTTGGGACTACAGATAGCTCCAGATAAGTTTCAAACACAGGACCCTTATACCTATTTGGGCCTTAAACTTCAAGATAATCAGATCCAAATTCCTAAAATACAACTATGTGTTTACCATCTTCACACAATTAATGATTTTCAAATATTACTGGGGGATATTCAATTGCTAGGAACATATTTAAAATTACCCACTTGTGTACTTTTGCCTCTTAATGATATTTTGATAGGTGATTCCCACCCCTCCTCCCCTCAAAAGCTTACTCCCGAGGCATGACATGCATTAAACCAAGCCACAGAAGCCATTGCCCAAAAGTTTGTTACACAAATTTCTTATAACCTTCCTCTGGTTCTGGTTATTTTCCACACTCCTCATACACCCACAGGAATATTTTGGCAGCGAGATCCACATTTTAAAAATAAAGGCTGCCCCTTGCTTTTGGTCCTTGTATCCACCACATCCTCCAAGGTTATTAGTGTTTATCTTGCTCAGGTAGCTTCTCTTATTTTTAAAGGTCGTTTGCTTTCTCGACAACATTTTGGCAAAGACCCTGATAATATTTTAATTCCATATACTAAGGACCAAACCCTTACTACAATTTTTACTAGAGACATGGATCAATGGGGTATTGCCCTATCAGGCTTTTTGGGAACAATTCATAACCACATCCCCAATGACCCCGTTTTAAATTTTGTCCAGTTACATTCATTTATTTTTCCCAAAATTACTCAAAAGGCTCCCATTCCTCAAGAACTTACTGTCTT
The DNA here is from genome assembly GCF_048772815.1 of Callospermophilus lateralis. Lineage (NCBI taxonomy): Eukaryota > Metazoa > Chordata > Mammalia > Rodentia > Sciuridae > Callospermophilus > Callospermophilus lateralis. The sequence continues at coordinate 210,272 of NW_027514364.1, forward strand.
TACAGATGGTTCCAGTAATGGCCGTGCAGTCTTTGTTGTCAATAACAAGCCTACCACCTTTGATACTGTCTATCAGTCAGCTCAGTTTGTGGAATTGTTCACCATAACACAAGTTTTCATAAAGTTTTTTTGATAATCTTGTTAATATTTATACAGACAGTGCCTACATTGCTCTTTCTGTGCCCCTGCTGGAGATTTCACCCACCATTATGGCTTCTTCCAATTCCCCCTTTCTGTTTCACCAGCTTCAGCAGCTAATTCAGGCCAGAAAACATGCATTTTCCTTAGGACACATCATGACACACTCTGACCTTCTGAGCCCTCTAACACAAGGTAATGCCCAAGCTGATGCAGCAACACGTTCCATCTTTCCAATTTTTGTTGGCTCCATTCAAAAGGCCATGGAGTTACAAAATCTTCACCATCTAAATTCCCAGAGCCATCGATTACTTTGGAAAATTACCAGGCAACATGCATTTGAAATAGTAAAAGCATGCCCTGGTTGCACTGTCTCCCTCCCCATTCAACACTTGGGAGTTAACCCCCGAGGATTACAGCCCAATCAGGTTCAGCAAATGGATGTTATTCATTTTCCTGAATTTTGAAAAACCAAATATATATACGTTTCTATAGATACTTTCAGCAGCTTTAGTTTTACATCACCACATTCTGGAGAGGCTACCAAAGTTGTCCTTTCTCATCTTGTTTCAGCCTTTTTCGTAATGGGTAAACCAATACATATTAAAACAGATAAATGTCCTGCATATACCAGTGCCAAGTTTAAACAGTTTTGTGCTACCTTGCAATTTTGTCATACTACTGAAATTCCATACAACTCTCAGGGCCAAGGCATGTGGAACTTGCCCAGCTTAGCTTAAAGACTTGGCTATCCCGTCTTAAGGCTTCCGCCCTTGTATTTACCACTCCCAGGGATCGCCTTAACCATGCATTATTTGCCCTTATTTTTCTTACCTTAGACAGTGAAGGCCATTTGGCCACAGACAGACACTGGCATCCTTCGTCCAATTCTGTTCGCTCGCCTGTTATGTGGTGCAATCCCATTACAAATAAATGAAAACGCCCAGTTCCTATCCTCATCAGGGGATGAGGCTCAGCTTGTGTTTTGGACCAAGAGCAAGCATCCCCAAGATGGTTACCAGAATGCCTGGTTAAACAGGTAAATTACTTACCTCAACCCAGGGACGGAGGCCCTCCCCCTGAGGACAAATTTTCCTCCATTTCAGATACAGCCAACAATCTGTGCGAGGATCCTGCTTAAGGCACTTCTGCTGAACAGGTTTGAACACGGAGACCTTGGACCTCCAATTTCCAACATCATGGAGTACCTTTTTGCCCCCCCCCGTGAATGCAAAGGAGGATTTTGGACTGAGGCTCCCACTAGTTGGACCCAGACTGCTGACTGCATGACTAAGGTGACTTACCTCCATGCCAAGGTTGACCATAATCTCGGAGGAGTTCATCAGCCTAAATGGGTATGTGTTAACAAGCCAAAGATTATTCCCCCTAGTACAAGTAAAGCTCTCCAAAATTGTTCTGCAACTTGTACGCATACCCAGGCGATGCATGTCTCTTGTAATGTGTCGGCTTCACTTTGTGTTAATAAACAGGGAGAACAATTTTTTGAAGCCTCCCTAACTAAAACTCATGCAGCAGGGGGACCACTATTCATTATACCCCCATTCTCTTTGACCATGGAGGAGATGGCAAATACACCAAGCTACAGTCAGCTGGGTGCCAAGGCACTGTCAGAAAAGGTTCCTACTGGCCCATTAAGGCCCCTACAGGGGTCTCTGATGGTGGAGGACCCACTTATTCTGTCAAGCATCCTCAGATAATCAAACTTTTGAAACCCCAAATCCCTGAGCTCACATATCATCCCTTAATGTAGCCTAAATCCCAGTTCCCAGGTTTAGATACCAATACATTAGATATTTTGCAAACTACATTCTCCTAGCTTAATAATTCGAACCCCACCCTTGCTGGTGATTGCTGGCTCTGCATGACAGCAGGGGCAATCATGCCTATGGCAGTTCCTATTAATTCTATCATGGACAATGATAATACATGCCAACCCGGATTTCCCTTTAAAGTACAGCCTATAGGCACTTTTACATTATTTCTTTTAGGCGCGATGCAGAATAATACCTATGATACTGATGTTCGACTTACTTCCTTTGGAAATTGCTCAACAGTATAAAATTATTCCTCACCCACCCCATCTCTTTGTTCCTCCAATGGCACAGTTTTTATGTGTGGAGGAAACTCGGCCTTCCCAAGCTTCCAGTGAATTGGACCATTGGTTGTGTTCTTGCTTTATTACTCCCTGATATAACTATTGTCCCAGGAGATGAACCTCTACCAATTTCTAGCCTAGACACTTTAGTCAAAAGACATAGGTGGGCAATACAGGCTTTACCACTCATTGCCAGCCTTGGAATAACAGCTGCTGTGGGCACAGGTACAGTGGCTTAGGCACGGCTATTCACTCTTACCATCGCCTGTCTCAACAACTTATAAATTATGTACAAACTTTATCAGGAACCTTTAAAGATTTGCAGGACCAAATAAATTCCCTGGCAGAAGTGTTCCTTCAAAACAGACGGGGCTTAGATTTGCTGACAGCTAACCAGGGTGGTATTTGCTTAGCCTTAGGGGAACGATGCTGCATTTATGCCAATAAATCAGGCATAGTACGCATTAAAATTAAGCAGCTTCAAGAAGATCCAGAAAAGAGACAAAGGGAACTATTTGAAAATCCCCTCTGGATTGGGCATAATGGATTTCTACCCTACCTTCTTCTCCTATTAGTCCCTTTGTTGGGTTTACTTTTAATGGTGTCCATAGGCCCCTGCATTATAAAGAGGCTGGTACAATTTATTAAAGAACAGATTAATATTTTGGTTTCTAAGCCCATACAGGTCCACTATCATGGTCTGGAGATGGAAGACAGCACTGCCAACATTTAAAAGAATGTTCAACCCTTCTCACAGGCTTATTAAGTTTACATCCCCACAGATCTCTCTTTCTTACAGAAAACTATAAGTAACAGCTCTGAGCAACCATCTTCTACCCTTGCAATAAGGGTTCGTTCTCCATGGGCCCCTCCGCTTGGGGGAGGACACACCCTTGGAATGAGCACGTTAGGCCATAATAACGGAGGGTCCAGGAAGGACTGCAGGAGGATGGATCCACGGATCCCCAAACACAAGACCTCTGAATGACACGCTCTGGTGCATGGCGGTTGGCATGCTATCCCCTCAAAGACGTCTCCTCCAAAAACATGCCAAAGCCAACACAAAATCTCCTAGGAAAGATGCTCGCTCAAATCAGGAGATATTCTAAGGCATCCTAGAGAAACAGAGCCACTATCACCCCCTAAATCCATGGCCTGTAAGGTATGGTCGAATATTTTATATAACAAAAGGGGAGATGTCAGGGGCTAGAAGGAAGTTCTCCTTCAAAAAATAGACTGACACAAGAAACATCCCCCTGGGACACAACCTGCCTGGGAGACATCCCACAGCCATCTATCTCCTTTTGACATCCGGCTACCATCTGTCTACCTGAAACATCCTGAGGTTATCTCACCCTGTGAAGACATCCAGCAACTGCCGATAAGAGAGCTTTCCCATCCGCAGCATATAAATACCCTCTGAGAATAATAAAAGTTTGCAGCATGATCAGAACTCCTGTCTTGCTGTCATCTCTCGTGTCTCTTGTCCCTTCATTCCTCCCCAACTAGGATCGACACCCAAGTTGATGTGTCCTGCCAGCCGGGCCATCTGACACTAACCCATACCCTCCTAGACTCTGATGACAAATCCTAATATGATGGAGAAAAATAACCCAAACAGAATAGAAATACAAGCAGTTCAGAGGAGGCATGGTGTATAGTTGCACTTGCCTTTTGCATGATATAGGGTAGGTGTTATAAATCTAGTTAATTTTTAATTGAAATAGTTCTCCATGTGTTTTTTAAAGTTAACAAATATGTGAATTCCTGTCTCCCTTTCTCTGTAGCCGATTCAGCACATGTATTTTTATATGCACATATAGAATCCTACCTGGTATCAGATGTACATTCTTGTGAGGTGGCTGACTTGGAAGATACAAATTGTGAGAAGAGATCACTCCTCCTAAACGCTGTTGGAACAGAAAATTCAACCTATGGGTGAGCCTCCTAGTAGAACAACATTATACATAAATCCATGTTCAGTAAATTAAATATTTTTGCATCTGTGGATGATATATACTTCATGATGAATTTCGATTGGCATATATATTGCTACATTTTATTGCCTGGGTGTGTGTGTTGTGTGTGTGTGTGTGTGGGTGTATATATATGTATATATATATATATATATATATATATATATATATATATATATATACTCTCCAAATATTTCAAAATATGAAATATATGTGTCTTACATATACTACCTAAATTCATTCATGTTCATGTATGTGGATTTATAATCAACTTTTCACAATATTATTCTCAGAAATATTCATCCACCTGAATTACATATTTGTTTTATAGTACTGAAAACTAACTTCAGTGAGTGGTGCATACAATCCTAATATTTCTACAGTAACTGACCCAGTTTAACATCAATGCAACTAGATTCCTCTTGGATATGATGTCTATGTTGAAGTTCATTTTATTCAACACTGGTACATTACTATTTGTTCAGTTTATACACATCATAGGATATATATTTCATCAACAACTTCAATAATTTATAGGATTTTGATTCACTTTCAATCATTTCCTGATTCAGAACACATGTATTCCTCCAGGTTACTTGATTGTTTTTTCATGAGACTTCTTTCCAAACGCTTTTTTTTTCGATTTCCATAATCATTTTGAAGAAAAACTGACACACTCTTCATGATAAACCATAACCCTAATATTACCATTAGATGTATTTCTGGTTGGAATGAATGATTGCAAATAAATATACGATTTTCTGTTTATTTTCAGATATCAATTCAATCGAATATTTAAAGTTGGAACAAGTTATAATATTTAATCACAGTATCGTCTATTCATAAATTATCTCTATGTTCATAGACAAAGAGTAAATCTATTTGTAACCCCAATACTAATTTTTTCATCTTCAAAATGTTGCTCCCAGAAATGGTGGAAGAAATACTCATGTCACCTAATCTACATATACATTTTATCACAGTAATATTCTGGACACAAAAAGAAGAGGTCACACTTATGATTGTATCAAAGCCTAAATGAAAAGTGAGCATAGATTACTGAAAACATTCATGTCCAGTGTGCCTAATGCTCTCAAATGTCAATCCTATTGGTGACTACATATTTGTTTCTTCTTAAGACTATATTTTGAACCTCAACCCTGTTGCAAATGTCTAATCCTATCACTCAATTTATACTTTGCCTGATTTCCTAATGTCTCTATTGATGTCTGCTTACCTAAATATTTTCCCCAGTTCACCATTGTTACTGACCCTTCACGTGTGCTGACATTTACATTCACTCTCTACCCGATACACTATTGCTAAAGAACTTTTGGTCCAAATTCTGTACTCAGTCTTCTTCTGAAACTTATCGAATATCTTCCTAATCCTACCGACTATCCCTGTTCTAGTGGATGTTCACTTCTACATTCAATCATCCAAGGTACAAGGTCCTATGCCATTGATTATCGATTTATCTGAAACACCTGTGCAGAACGTATATCAAAGCTAAGTATCCCAATCAATAGCGCAATGCCCTTCTGGGCTTCAAATCTTACCTAGATTTTTGTTTTCATACTTATATTTCACCTATATATTCTTATAAATATCACAGGTTCCCAATACCATTATTCATCAATTAGAATAATTCCTAACCCTAATCAAACCTGTTATTAACCCAAACCATACACTGTTCCCTCAATCTAACTTTACAGAAGAGCAGGGACCAAGTTGGTCTTACAATACAGGAATGTAGAGAATCTTCCACCTGTTGTAAAACTCAAAGGTCCATGAAGAAGTGATCCCTGGAGAAGATGTAGGCAGCCATGAAGGACCTGAGAGAGCAAACGTCATCTTCCATTGCAAACAACCTGGTCAGGATGAAGGGTTGTGTCTGAATCAGCCTCTCTGTTCATAATGTAGAGAAGATGGACACAAACAGTCCTTTTTGGAGACCTGTTCCTGGGTGCCTATGGTTCATATACCATTCTAACTTGTGAAAGTGTCACAGGAAGTAGGAGAAGCCTCGATCTCATGGGACCCTTGGAAGCAACTGTTAGGACAAAGTGGTTGCCAAAGCAGTGACCTCATTCAGTTCCTGAAGGAAGTGACCTCACCTCACTTCCTTGGTCATGGAACTCTCGGTACTTGGGATCCAGGAAGCAAGGTACCAAGAGCCTGTCCCAGTCCCAGTCCCAGTGGGCTCACTTGTTTGGATTTACCAAGGACAGAGTCAGTCTTTCATGGTACCTACAGATATGAGGATGGCCAACTGCCAGGAAAACTCAGAAGAGGGGCCTTTCCTGAGAAAGCAGATAGTGGCTCACCGCTGGCTCCTGACAAGTTCACAGAGTTGGTGTTTTCCGGGGAACATAAGTTGGCCCACCAGTCAGAAGACACTCTGGATAGTCACAGACATACTTTGTAGAAGGTGGTGCCTCTGTGGTTGTCGGTGTGGGTTTGTGGTTTTGTCTCATGTTCTGAGAATAGGTAGGAAAGGTGGTTTGTTTGGTTTAGAGTGAACTGTTTATAGTAAGTCGTTTGGCAAGCAAGTGTTTCTATGTCTGTGTATCCCACTATGTGCATGGTTTTAGATATTAGAAAACTGAATGCATCAATTGTTGTCTCCTGTCTAGCAGAAAGCTTCCCAGCATTCATCCTGCCGAATTTATGAATGGATTTCAGCTTGCCTGATCGATGGGCAACATGTGGTATCTTCCAAAATTCCTGCATTCTTCATGAATTCTGGCTACTCTCCAGAATAGGCTCATGGTTTTGTGTCCAAGATATGTAGCAGTTCCAAGCCCTGTGACATGGCCATGTACTGGATAGCTAAAGGGAATGTCGAGCATCTCAGAAAACTCAGATATAAGTGTGACCATGATAGTCTCAGTGGAGAAACCCTGCTCTGGGCCTTTTGCTTACCTATTGTTCTGTTGCCCTGAATGTCAGGAAGGTCTTTGCCTCAAGACATCCGTTTGTGAAGCCTGAAGAAAACAGGTTCAAATGGAAATGAATGGACATCACCTGTGGATATTTGCTTAATTCCTTTGAAAATGGAAGTGTCTGAATCAGCCTCTTGGCCCTGTGTGAGGCCGTGGCTTAGATTCTCAACCCCTGAAGAATCTAAAGAAACATCACATGTGTGCATCCAAAACAAAAATGGCCAAAAGTGCAGTTATTGTGGATGAAGTCTCTCCCCATTCTCTGTAAGGTTCCTGACCTCCATCAAGTTAGAATAGGGATCCATTGGGCCAAATCATTTCTTCAAATCCCTAAATTGCTTGAGTTTTCCCGTGACTACAATTCACATAAAGAATCCAAACTGCACAGTCAATACACCTCAAATTGGAGAAGCAGAGAAGTATTAACAGCAGGCCTATTTGAACACTCCTGGTTCACAGGAATGGTGTCCAGGCCAACCTGAATTTAGGCAAATTAGGGGCAAGAGAGATTATTTAGGAGACTGTCTTGGGCTTCGCCCTTCATGGAAATTTCCAGCGATAGGTTATGATGAGTGTCTATATAAAAGAACATGAGGGCCATGTGGGATTGTTTTGGTTTTAATTGTGGTTGTTAGTGTGGTGATTGGAAGAGATGACTGGGTCCACCTTGACATGAACTCTGGTGTTTTTCCCCTTAGAGACTGAGTTCTGGAATTGACCTCAGAAAAGTATTGCCATTAATTGTGTTGGGATTTTAGAAGGCCATGCATGAGAGTCGCCCTTGGAAACTGAGATCAAGGCCCAGGGTGGCTTTCAACAGAGCACTGGGAATCACAGCCAAGATATCACATAATTTTCTTCTGAAAGACTTGACAGCCGTAGTTGAGAGTCAAAAGTCACATGGACCTCACATTGTAGAACTCAATGGGCCTGGCTTCATTTGACCTTTTGGCCATTCTTTGGGAAGCATTGCCTGTGAGATTTCTCCAGAGCTTTCATTGAAATGAGCTTCGTCAACATTAATGGTTCTGGAATGAACTGAAACTCACAGTGCCTCCACCTTCATTGTTGAAATATGGCTAGAAAAATACCATGAAATTTTTGAAATTTCCATGACCAGCTGGCACAGGAGAACCTTTGGATTTCCTGTTGCTGATCATGAGTATAACAGACACTGCCTTGATTGACTGGTTTTAATGAAAATTGTGTAAAACAGAGATGCCAATAAGTTGGAGCCTGATTATTAGTGGGCCTAGAGCAGTGGTAGGCAGGTGAGTGATAAAACATCTGTGGTGGAGCCATGTGGATCTGCCATTGGCTTCCAAATGGCTTGTGACTGACATGATGCAGCCAGCAGTCCCTTCTAAGTAAAGGCATCTTGTTATTTGGAGAGGTTTCAGGGCAATGTTCAGAATCGATTTGCTATAGTCAATGGGGCAAGCTATGTGATATAGAAGCATGGTTGGTGCATTCTCCTGCAGAAATTGAAATACCACACGTGACAGAACTCCCTCCTGCACTGTGTCCCAGTTGAACTCCGTGTATTTCATGAAGCAAATACCAAACTCCCATTGTAGCAGCAAGAAACACCATGAAAATTGGAGGATGAACAAATGGCTTCACAGTCCACACAGGGAGACACTTAGAACCCAGTGGCCACAGTTTACCTACAAAGATCAAATTCAGGACTGCTGCCTCATGTTCATTGGAAAATAAGAAACTATGTTTTACAGGTCACATAGGTGCAGACCCAGCTTTGATGATCTCACTACAAATGAAGCTAAAGCTCCTGATAACAACATATGTTTCAAGTGACCAAACTCAGAGGCAATTTCTCAAGAAGTCTTTAGGCCAGCAGAGATCCATGTTTGTGGAGTGTTCACCCTGTCCCTTACTTTTGGAAACTCCTCTACCACCTCCAAGGTAGTGAACTCCTTAGCATATTCCATTCCAGATAAGTATTCACTGATTTTCTAACTCTTCTCCTCTAATTATGTCTTACTTGGGGCGAAGATAATGTCAAGCCATTGTTCTGGAGGAGTGGGAAGATTTTGTGTAGCACATATTTGCATACACATTGGATTCATTTTCCAATTTTCCATTCGAAATACTGAATCCCTGACTCTAACCCCTACCCTACTAGACTCTGACTACTAATCGTAATATGATAGAGAATAAAAACTCAAACAGAATAGAAATACAAGCAGTTCAGAGGAGGCATGGTGTATAGTTGGAATTGCCTTTTGCATTATATAGGTTAGAAGTTATAAATCTAGTCAATTTTTTGTTGAAATAGTTCTCCGTGTGTTTTGAAAGTTAACAAATATGTAAATTCCTGTCTCCCTTTCTCTGTAGCCTATTCAGCACATGTAATTTTATATGCACATATAGAATCGTACCTGGTATCACACGTACATTTTTGTGAGGTGACTGACTTGGCAAATACAAATTTTGAGAAGAGATCACTCCTCCTAAATGCTGTTGGAACTGAAAATTCAACCTATGGGTAAGCCTCCTAGTTGAACAACATTATACATAAATCCATGTTAAGTATATGAATATTTTTGGGTCTGTGGATGATATGTATTTCATGATGAATTTCAATTGACATATATATTGCTAGTTTTTAATGTCTGTGTGTGTGTGTGTGTGTATATATATATATATATATATATATATATATATACTCTCCGGATTTTTCAAAATATGAAATATTTGTGTCTTATTATGCACTCCCTAAATTCATTCATATTCATGTATGTGGATTTATAATCCACTTTTTAAAAAATTAATCTCAGAAATATTCATCCACCTGAAATACATATTTTTTCCTAGTACTGAAACAGTTTTCAGTAAATGGTGCATCCATATCCTAATATTTCGGCATTGCAAGATGACTGTGAAGACAGTGTATCACACCCAGTGTACCCTGCCACTGCGCAGGTGAATAACGAGTTAGAATGATGAAAAACTAACTTGTTAGGATCTTACAGGAAAATGGGTGTTTACCGAAATCTAGAAGAATGATTTCCACCACCGAGGTCCGGTAATTGAGTCTCAAACACAAGCCACTTGTGCAACCGGAGATCCATTCTGATTTATCCGCGTGACCTGCCCCGTGTCTACAAATGGTGAGGCACCACCGAGAAGCGACCAGCAAGCAGGGAGAAACGTTGCTGCAGATTCTGTGGAATCCTGCTGGCTGAGCATCCACTGAGCCCCCAGCTGAATTTGGGATTTCAGACGGGAAAGTTAGCAGTACATTTCTATCCCCCAAAGTGGAAACTCCACAAAGGAAACCAGCAGCCACCATCTTGGAGAGCTGAAGTAACCACCACCACTCCCAGACAGATTGCAACAATAAAACAGGTGTGTGTTTCTCAGCTCATCTCACATACAGAGGAAAATTCGCATAAAATCTCTCCTAGGCTTTTGGGGGAGGGATAATCAGAGCAAGTCTGCATAAAGACTGGGGAAAACTAGAGGCACCTGACCTTCATCTCCCCTTCCCATCAGCGGCAAAAATGAAACTTGTCTAGCCAGTGCGGGGCGAGGGGCAAGCGGAAAATATTAAAACAATAGAGTTCCAGGGTTCACAATAGACACCCTCCCCCACCCAACAAACGGCAGACCCGGAGAACAGTTTGAGCTGCCGAGAAGCATCACTCAGGAGAAATCTGGTCTAGCAGGAGAAATCAGGACTAGCAGGATAAACCAGGGGACTAGAGGCCAGGCCCTCCTGACTGGGTGGCTGGAGAATGCCAGACCGCTGCCAGTGTGACTGGGCAACTGGAGACCACCTTCCTGCCGGTGCCAGCCCACCTGCTGACGGCATGTCTTGATGGCTGGAGAACGCTCGCCTGCCGACGACCGAACGCGCAACTGTGTGGCTAGAGATCACCCACCCGCCGGCGACAGCCCATCCGCTGCCCGCGCTACTGGGTGGCTGGAGACTGCCGGCATGCCAGCGACCGGGAGCTGAAACCAACAAGAGACAATCCAGTCCACCCCCCCAATTCGGACACTCCGGCAAGGAGCCTGGGGCCCACCACAGCAGAGAGGTGACATCACTGGAGCTCGGCTGTCAGAATTCCTTAACAGCGAAATCCACTTAAGCAGGCATAGTCTAGCAACACAAAGGAGAGAAAACAGAGATATATAAACCCATAACAAATCTATAGAAGAGAGCAGAAACACAGCAATCAAATAGAGGCAGAAAATAACGTGAACATCATGAAAAAACAAGGGGAAAAAAAGGTGTAGAAACAATGAAGGACAACTTAATACTACAGGAGAACCTAGAAGCATCAGAAACAGGGATAGGAAAAAACTTAAGTCATACCTAACTCAGATGGAAAGGAATAATAGAGAAGACATGAGGCAGCAAGTCAAAGAAATAAAAGTATATTTTGAAAATGAATTAAACAACCAAATTCAAATGGCAAAGAACAAGGTTTACCAGGAGATAGAGATCTTTTAAAAAATCATACAGTAATTCTAGAAATGCAGGAAACTATAAACCAAATTAAAAACTCAAACAAGAATATTTCAAATAGACTAGATCAAGTAGAAGTCAGAACATCAGATAATGAAGACAAAGTTTGTCAACTTGAAAAGAATATAGTCAACACAGAAAACATGCTTAAATCCCATGAGCAACTATTCAAGAGATATGGGATGTCATAAAAAAACCAAAATTGGGAGTCATCGGGATAGAAGAAGGCATAGAGATTCAAACCAAAGGAATGGACAACATATTAAATGAAATAATTCTAGAAAACATCCCAGAGATGAAAGATGGAATGGATTGCCATATCCTGGAAGCCTACAGGACCTCAAACATTCAAAACCATAATAGACAAACTCCAAGATATATAATTATGAAGATAGCCAACATACAGAACAAGGAGAGAATATTAAAAGCTACGAGAGAAAGTAGGCAGATAACATTCAGGGGTAAACCAATTAGGTTAACAATTGATTTTTCATCACAGACTTTGAAAGCGAGAAGATCTTTGAACAATGTATTTCAAACACTGAAAAATAATGGATTCCAACCAAGAATACTGTATCCAACAAAATTAAGCTTCAGATTTGACAATGAAATTAAGTCTTTCTTGATAAACAAAAGCTAAAAGAATTCGCAGACAGAACACCAGCACTGCAAAGCATTTTGAGCAAAATACTACAAGAAGAGGAATTGAAAAATAGTGCCCAAAACTAACAGTGGGAGGTATCTCAGTAAAGGGGTAAGAAAATAACCAAAAAGTAAAAACTACCCAAATTAAAATAAATAAATAAATAAACATGACTGGAAGTATAAATCATATTTCAATTGTAACCTTAAATGTTAAAAATCTAAACTCACCAATCAAGAGACATAGGCTAGTAACCTGGATCAAAAAAATAAATCCAACAAAATGCTGCCTTCAGGAGACTCTTTTGATAGGTAAAGACATACACAGGCTGAAAGTGAAAGGTTGGGAAAAATCTTACCACTCACATGGCCCTCGGAAGCAAGCAGGAGTGGCCATACTCATATCATATAAAATCAACTTCAAACCTACGTTAATCAAAAGGGATAAAGTAGGACACTATATATTGTTAAAAGGAACCATCCACCAACAAGACATAACAATTATCAATTGGTATGCACCAAACAATTGAGCTGCAACGCTTATAAAACAAACTCGCCTCAAGTTCAAGAGTCAAATAGACTACAACACAATAATTATGGGTGACTTCAACACACCGCTCTCGCCATTAGACAGATCCTCTATAAAAAACTGAATAAAGAAACTATAGAATTCAACAGCACAATCAATAACCTTGACTTAACCGACATATATAGAATATATCAACCATCATCAAGTGGATACACTTTATTCTCAGCAGCACATGGATCCTACTCCAAGTTAGACCATATATTATGCCATTGGGCAACTCTTAGTAAATATAAAGGCGTGGAGATAATACCATGCACCATATCTGATCATAATGGAATGAAACTGGAAATCAATGAGAATAGAAGGAAAGAAAAATCCTACATCATATGTAAAATGAACAATATTCTACTGAATGATCAATGGGTTACAGAAGACATAAAGGAGGAGATAAAAAAATTCTTAGAATCAAATGACAATACAGACACAACATACTGGAATCTATGGGACACAAAGAAGGCAGTTTTAAGAGGGAAATTCATTTCTTGGAGTTCTTTCCTCAAAAAAAGAATAAAACAACAAATAAATAAACTCACAGTACACATCAAAAACCTAGAAAAGGAAGAGCAAAACAACAGCAAATGTAGTAGAAGACAAGAAATAATTAAAATTGGAGCAGAAATCAACGAAACTGAAACAAACAAACAAAAAAAACATTGAAAAAATTGATAAAACTAAAAGTTGATTCTTTGAAAAAATAAATAAGATTTACAGGCCCTTAGCCATGCTAAGGATGAGAAGAAGAGAGGGAACTCAAATTACTAACATACGGAATGAAAAAGGCAATATCACAACAGACAGTACACAAATACAGAAGATAATTAGAAAGTATTTTGAAATCCTATATTCCAATAAAATAGAAGATAGTTATAATATCGATAAATTTCTTAAGTCATACGATCTGCCCATATTCAGTCAAGAAGACACACACAATTTTAACAGACCAAAAACAAAGAAAGAAATGGAAGAAGCCATCAAAAGACTACCAATCAAAAAAAGCCCTGTACCTGATGGGTATACAGCAGAGTTCAACAAAACCTTCGAAGAAGAATTAATACCAATACTATTCAAGCTATATCAAGAAATGGAATAATAAGGAGCTCTTCCAAATTCATTCTCGGAGTCCAAAATCACCCTGATCCCAAAACCAGACAAAGACACTTCAAAAAAGAAAACTACAGACCAATATCTCTAATGAAGTTGGATGCAAAAATTCTCAATAAAATCCGTGTGAATTGAATACAAAAACATATCAAAATAGTTGTGCACCATGATCAAGTAGGATTCATCCCTGGAATGCAAGGCTGGTTCAATATACGGAAATCAATAAATGCTATTCACCACATCAATAGACTTAAGGACAAGAACCATATGATCATCTCGATAGATGTAGTAAAACATTCAACAAAGTTCAGCATCCCTTTATGTTCGAAACACTAGAAAAACTAGGGATAACAGGAACTTACCTCAACATTGTAAAAGCTATATATGCTAAACCTCAGGCTAGGATCATCCTAAATGGAGAAAACTGAAGGCATTCCCTCTGAAATCTGGAACAAGACAGGGATGCCCTCTATCACCACTTCTATTCAATTTAGTTCTTGAAATACTAGCCAGAGCAATTAGACAGACAAAAGAAATTAAAGGCATAAAAATAGGAAAAGAAGAACTTGAATTATCGCTATTTGTGGATGACATGGTAATATATTTAACAGACCCAAAAGGGTCTACAAAGAAACTGCTAGAGTTAATAAATGAAGGATATAAAACCAACACGCATAAATCAAAGGCATTTCTGTATATCAGCAACAAAACTTCTGAAATGGAAATGAGGAAAACCACTCCATTCAAAATATCCTCAAAGAAAAAAAAGATACTTGGAAATCAACCTAACAAAAGAGGTGAAAACCACAGAACCCTAAAGAGAGAGATAGAAAAAGATCTTAGAAGATGGAAAAATGTACCCTGTTCATGGATAGGCAGAACTAAATTCATCAAAATGGCGAAATTACCCAAAGTTCTCTACAGGTTTAAAGCAATGCCAATCAAAATCCCAACGGCATTTCTTGTAGAAATGATAAAGCAATCATGAAATTCATATGGAAAAACAAAAGACACAGAATAGCAAAAGGAATTCTAAGCAGGAAGTGTGAATCGGGAGGTATAGCGATACTAGAGTTCAAACTTTACTACAAAGCAAGAGTAACAAAAACAGTGTGGTACTGGTACCAAAACAGGCAGGTGGACCAATGGTATAGAATGGAGGACAGAGAAACCAATCCACAAAATTACAACTTTCTTATATTTGATAAAGTGGCTATAAACATGCAATGGATGAAGGATAGCATCTTCAACAAATGGTGCAGGGAAAATTAGAAATCCATGTGCAACAAAATGAAACTGAATCCCGTTCTCTCACCATGCACAAAAGTTAACTCAAAATAGATCAAGGAGCTAGATATCAAATCAGAGACACTGCGTCTCATAGAAGAAAAAGTTGGCTATGATCTATATACTGTGGGGTCGGGCTCCAAATTCTTTAATAAGACATCAATAGCCCAAGAGTTAATAACAAGAATAAACAAATGGGACTTACTTAAACTAAAAAGTTTTTTCTCAAGAAGAGAAACAATAAGAGAGGTAAATAGAGAGCCTACATCCTGGGAACAAATTTTTACCCCTCACACTTCAGATAGAGCCCTAATATCCAAAATATACAAAGAACTCAAAATATTAAACAATAAGATAACAAATAACCCAATCAACAAATGGGCCAAGGACCTAAACAGACACTTCACAGAGGAGGACATACAATCAATCAACAAGTACATGAAAAAAATGCTCACCATCTCTAGCAGTCTGAGAAATGCAAATCAAAACCACCCTAAGATACCATCTGACTCCAGTAAGATCAGCAGCCATTATGAAGTTAAACAACAATAAGTGTTGGCGAGGATTTGGGGAAAAGGATACACTTGTACACTGCTGGTGGGACTGCAAATTGGTGAGGCCAATTTTGAAAGAAGTATGGATATTCCTGGAAAAGCTGGAAATGGATCCACCATTTGACCCAGCTATCACCCTTCTTGGAATGTACTCTCAGGATCTTAAAATAGCGTACTATAGGGATACTGCCACATCAATGATCATAGCAGCACAATTCACAATAGCTAGACTGTGGAACCAACTTAGATGCCCTTCAATAGATTAATAGATAAAAAAAATGTTGCATCTATACACAATGGAGTATTACACAGCACAAAAAATGACAAAATCATAGAATTTGCAGGGAAATGGATGGCATTAGAGCATATTATGCTAAGCGAAGCTAACCAATCCTTAAAAAACAAATGCCAAATGTCTTCTCTGTTATAAAGAGAGCAAATAAGAACAGAACAGGGAGGAAGAGCATGAGGAAAAGATTAACATTAAACAAAGACGAATGGGGGGAGAGAAAGGGAGAGAGAAGGGAAAGCTTATGAAAATTGTAGGAAACTCTCAATGTTACACAAAATTGCATATAAGATGTTGTGAGGGGAAGTGAGGGGGAAACAATGGAGAGAATTGAACAATAGCAGATGAGGTAGAGAGGGAAGATGGGAGGGGAGGAGAGGGTGGATAGTAGGGGATAGGAAAGGTAGCAGAATACAACAGTCACTAATATGCCATTATGTAAAAATGTGAATGTGTAACCGATGTGATTCTACAATTCGTATTTGGGGAAAAAATGGGAGTTCATAACCCAATTGAGTCAAATGTATGAAAGATGATATATCTTGAGCTTTGTAATGTTTTGAACAACCAATAAAAATAAATAAATAAATAAAGGTTTAAAATTTAGTGGGAAGAAATCAGCTAAAAATGGGTTCAGATGTATTCATTTTGCTATACAGAAACTTTGTTTTGTGAATATCACAAATTTATTTTACCAGAAAATGCACATAAATTGAGATTAAAGGATAATTCACCTAACTTCATGAAAAATTCATAGCATTTTCTACACTTTTCATATTTCATTTTTTTCGTGAATATTTTGTCATGGACAAGGTCTAGTCTTAGGCTATTCTTCCAGAATACTACCTCAACTGACAAGTTCGTACAATGTGTTGGATTGTTCTTTTCATCTTTTATTTAATAGTTTCTAGCTGATAATGTGTATTTTTTCTTATCTTTATTTGGACATACAAACCTAACTATATCTTTGCATTTTATGTTTTACTGGGGAAGAGACTCATCAAAAGCTCTTTGTTATATGTATCAACAATCAAACATCTAGAGCATACAATTATTCTTAATTTTGCATGAAAATAAATTTGTACCATTTTTCTTATAAAGATGTAGTATTATTAATAATGTCCCTACTGTAATAAGTAACTACTTACAAGAAGAATTAAACAATTGACTTTATATCAATTTTGAACATGAAAAGTACTAAAATAAGTATTTGGCAATTAATTCACAATTGATAGAAATTGAAATCACAAGAAAGCCATTTAAAATGTCAGTGCATATGGTCCTTAAATAATAGGTTGTTCAAATAAAATTTCTCTAATTCATAAGAGTTAATATGCCACATTACAGCTTAATGTGATATAAAACTTTAAATTATCAGTATTGATAAATAAGAATGATACCTGTTTACTTAAATATGTTTATTTGATTTTCACTGTAAGATGTTAATTATGGAAGAATTGAGAATTAAGAAAGACTTGGTCTATATTATTTCTAACAGGAAAATCAAAGTACTTTTAAATATATATATATATGTAATGCATATGCATGAATATAGATACATATGTATAATAAATGTATTGTAATATATCTATCAGGTGATTATAATTTTTAAATTTTCTCAAGAAAAAGAATGACTATAAAAAGAGTCTTAAATTTAAATTTCATAGCATACTACTGTTTGTAATGACATGAGAGAAAAATAGATATGGAGGGGAAAACAAAAAGGAAGGGAGAGAAGGGGGAAAATGAGGAAGAAAGTGAGTAAAGAAGAGGGACATGAGTGTATGATGTTAAGATAGAAGTGGAGGGGCTGGGTTTGTGGCTCAGAGGTAACATGCTTATCTAGCATGTGTGAGGCACATGGTTCTATTCTCAGCACCACATACAAATAAACAAAATGAAGGTCAATCAACAACTGAAAAAATAAAAAAAGAAAAAAGAAGAAATATTACGAAAATTCCAAGCTTTGATGAATGTTAAATAAAAAAAATATGTTACATAGCCTTATGTAATTTCTAGACTATCCAAAATAGTCACTAAATGTTAGATTATTAGTGCTATAACTAAAAATCCATTGATCTTTCCTCTACATTCTGTGGCATGCTAGTGCTAAAATAAATTGTATTATTAATTCCCCCCCAAATCCTAATATTTCTACAGTAACTGACCCAGTTGAACATCAATGCAAGTAGACTCTATGAGACATGATGTGTATTTTGACGTTCATTTTTATTCAACACTGGTACATTACTATCTTCAGTTTATGCACATCATAGCATATATGTTTCATCAAAATTTCTCAAATTTATAGGCATTTGTTTCACTTTCAATCACTTCCTGCTTGAGAACACATGTATTCCTCCATGTTTCATAACTGCTCTTTTCATGAGACTTCTTCCCAAAAACATTATTTTCGATTTCCATTATCACATTTGAAGCAAAACGCACAAACCCGTCACAATAAACCATAACACTAATATTACCATTAGATGTATAACTGGTTGGAATGAATGGTTGTATATCGATATAAGATTTCTTACTTAGTTTCAGATATCAATTCAATCCATTATTTAAAGTGGAACCAGTTATATTATTTATTCACAGTACAGTCTATTCACGAATTATCTCTATATTCATAGACACAGGTACACCTCTTTGTACCCCCAATACTAATTTATACGTCCTCAATATATAGCTCCCAGAAATGGTGGAAGAAATACCCATGTCACCTGATCTCCATATACATTTTATCACAGTAATATTCTGGACACAAAAAGCAAAGGTCACACTTATGATTGTACAAAACCTAAATGGAAAGTGAACATGGATTACTAAAAACATCCATGTCCAGGTTGCCTAATGCTCTCAAATGAAAATCCTATTGGTGACTACATATTTGTTTCTTCCAAAGATTATATATTCAAACTCAAACATGTTGAAAATGTCTAATCCTGTCACTCACTTTATACTTTGCCTGATTTTGTAATGTCTCTATTGATATCTGCTTTCCTACATATTTTCCCCAGTTAATCATTGTGACTTCCTCATCACATGTGCTGATATTTACATTCACTCTCTTAGCGATACCCTAGTTCTAAAGAACTTTTGTTCCAAATCCTACACTCATTCTTCTTCCTAAACCTACGGACTATCTTCCTAATCCTACCGACTATCACTTTTTGACTGGATGTTCTCTTCTACATTCAATCATCCAAGGTGAAAGGTCCTATGCCATTGTATATCGATTTATCTGAAACATCTGTGCAGAATGTAATTCAACGCTAAGTATCCCAATCAAGGGACAAATGAAGTTCTGGGCTTCAAATCTTACTTAGATTTCTGTTTTCGTACATATATTTCACCTCTATATTCTTATAAATATCACAGGTTCCCAATACCATTATTCATCCAGCAGAATGGTTCCTAACCCATATCGAACATGTTAATAACACTAATCATACACTGTTCCCTCAATCTAACTTTACTGAGGAGCAGCGACAGTGTTGGTCTTACAATACAGGAATGTATGGGATCTTCCACCTGCTGAGAACATCAAAGGTACATGCAGAAATGATCTCTGGAGAAGATGTAGGCAGCTATGAAGGACCTGAGAGAGCAAAAGACATCTCCATGGCAAAGAACCTGGTAGGAAGAAGGAATGTGTCTGAATCAGCCTCACTCTTCTTAATGTAGAGTAGACCAAACCAGGCCTGTGTGGAAAGCTCTTCCCAGGTGCGTATGGTTGATATACCATTCTAACATATGAAAGTGTCACAGGAAGTAGGGGCAGCCTCCATCTCATGGGACCCTTGGAAGCAACTGTTAGGACAAAGTGGTTGCCAAGGCAGTTACCTCATTCAGTTCCTGAAAGAAGTGACCACACCTCACTTCCTTGATGATGAAAGTCTCTGAACTTGGGATCCAGGAAGCCAGGCACCCAGAGCCATTACCAATCCCAGTCCCAGTGGTCTCACTTGTTTGAATTTACCAAAGACAGAGTCAGTCTTTCTTCTTACCTGTTAAGGTCTGTAAACAAGTCAGATTGGCACCTGTTATTTTGCCAGAGAAATGTTAGAGTCTGTAAAAAAAGTCTGAATGGCGCCTGGCAAAATGCCAGAGGGAGTGGTTTGTGAAGTAACAAAAGCGAGCCATTAAGTGTGGAGATTCCTTATTGTTTGACTGCTGTATCTATTTCATGCTAATTAGATAGGCTGTGTAAAATGTATAAATACCGCTCTTATTCAACAATAATTGGCTTCCACTCCTGCTGCATCAGTCTACCCAAGTTGTTCGTCACCCCCCCGGTTATTTTGCCCAGCCAGCCGGGCTGCGGCACTTACCTACAGATGTGAGGATGGCCAAATGCCAGGGAAGCTCTGAAGATAATTCTTTTCTAATAAAGCAGGTATTGGCTCACCGCTGACTCCTGACTACTTCACAGAGTTAGCAAAGGAAAGCAGATTTGAGACAGGACAAGCAATTTTGGGGAACATAGTATGGCCCACCAGTCAGAGGACACTCTGGATAGTCACAGTCCAACTTGGAGGAAAGAGTTGCCTTTGTGGGTGTGGTTGTGGGTTTGTGTATTCCACTGTGTCTGTGGTTATAGACATTAGAATAGAGAATGCATCAATGGAATTGTTCTGTCTAGTAGAAAGCTTCTCAGCATTCATCCTGCCAAATTTATGAATGGACTACGGCTTTCCTTATGAATGGGCAACACCTGCTATCTTCCTAAGTTCCTGTTTTCTTCCTGAATTCTGGCCACTCTCAAGAATAGGCTCATGGTTTTGTGTAAAAGATATGTACCACCTCCAAACTCTATAACATGGCCTTGTACTGGATAGCTGAAGGGAATGGAGAGGAACTCAGAAAACTCAGATATCAGTGTGACCAGTAAAGTGTCAGTGGAGAAACACTGATTTGGGCCTTTTGTTTACCTATTGTTCCGTTGCCCTGAATGTCTGGAAGGTCTTTGCCTCAGTCCACCCCTTTGTGAAACCTGAAGAAAACAGTTGTCTAATGGAAAATAATGAGCATCACCTGTGTCTCTTTGCTTAATTGCCGTGGAAAGGGATGTGTCTGAATCAGCCTCTTGGCCCTGTGTGAGGCTGTGACTTAGATTCTCACCACCTGATGAATCTAAGGAAAGATCTCATGTGTGCATCCAAAACCAAAATGGAAAAAGAGCAGTCTTGTGGATGAAGTCTCTCGCCTTCCTCTGTAAGTTTCCTGACTTCTATCAAGTGAGAATAGGTATCTTTGGTTCAAAAAGTTTTTCAAAGCCCTGCAGAGGCAAGCCCATAGGTGCTTGGATTTTCTCATAACTCCAATTCACATAAAGAATCTAAACCCCACAGACATAAGGCTCAAATTGGAGAAGCAGAGCAGTATTAATGGCAGGCCTAATTGATCACTCCTTGTTCACAGATAGGTTGTCAAGCCACCCTGACTTTAGACAAATGAGGGTAGGGAGCATATTTTGGATACTGTCTTCAGCTGCACCCCTCATGGAAACTTCCAGCCAGAGGTTATGATGAGTGTCTATGTGGAAGTAGTTGAGAGCCATGTGGGAGTGTTTTGGTTTTAATTGTGGTCATTTGTTTGGCTGATGGAAGAGATGACTGGGTCCACCTTGGCTTGAACTCTGGTGTGAGTCTTCTTAGAGACTGAGTTCTGGAAATGACTGCAGAGATGTATTGCCATGAATTGTGTTGGGATTTTTGGAGGCCACACATGGTAGTGGCCTTTGGAAACTGAGATCTAGGCCCGGGGGGCTTCCCACAGAGCACTGGGAATCTGAGCCAGAATATCACATGATTTTATTCTGAAAGACTTGACAGCCATAGTTGAGAGTAAAAACACACATGGACCTCACATTGTAGACCTCAATGGGCCTGGCTTCATTTGATCTTTTGGCCACTCTTTGGGAAGTCTTGCCTGTGAGAGTTCTCCAGATCTTTCATTGAAATGGGCTTTCTCACCTTTTAATGTTTCCAGAATGAATTAAATCCCACAGTGCCTCCAACCTCATCCTTGAAAAATGGCTAGATAAACATCATAAAAATTTGAAATTCCCATCACCAGGTGACACTGGATACACTTTGGATTTCCTGTTGCTCATCATGAGTGTACCAGACAGTGCCTTGATTGACTGGGTTTCATGAAAATGGTGTAGAACAATGATGCAAATAAGTTAAAGTCTGCTGAGTAGTGGGCCTAGAGCAGTGTTTTGCAGGTCTGTGATAAAACTTCTGTGGTGGGGTCATGTGGATCTGCCAAAAGGCTTGTAACTGACATGGTGCAGCCAGCAGACCCTTGTATGTAAAGGCATCTTGTTGAATGGAGAGGTTTCAGGGCAATGTTCAGAATCAGGTTGCTATGGTCAAGGGGGCAAGCTATGTGGGATAGAAGCCTGGTTGGTGCATTCTCCTGCAGACCCTGACGCACAACACGTGACAGATCTCCCTCCAGCACTGTGACCCAGTTGAATTCCTTGTATTTCCTGAAGCCAATACCAAACTCCCAGTGCAGCAGCAAGGACACCATGAAAAGTGGAGGATGACCAAATGGCTTCACAGTCCACACGGGGCCACACTTAGCCTTCAGTGGCAAGAGTTTACTTACAAAGAGAGAATTTAGCCTTGCTGCCTCACGTTCTTTGGAAAATAAGAAACCATGTTCTGCAGGTCACATAGATGGAGACCCAGCTTTGGTGGTCTCACTAGAAAGGAAGCCATAGGTCCTGACTACAACATATACTTCAAGTGGCCAACCTCAGAGGCAGGTTCTCCAGAAGTCTTTAGGCTGGCAGATCTCCATATTTGTGCAGTATTTACCCTGTCCCTTACTTTTGGAAACTCCTCTACCACCTCCAATATTGTGAACTCGTAACCATGTTCCATTCCTGATATGTATTCACAGATTTTCTAAATCTTCTTCTTTTATTTTGTCTTACTTGGGGCAAAGATAGTGTCAAGGTATTGTTGTGAATGAGAGTAGGAAGATTTTGTGTAGCACATATTTGCATACACATTTGATTCATTTTCCTATTTTACATTCAAAATACTGAATCCCTGACACTAACCCATACCCTACTAGACTCTGACTACTAACCCTAATATGGTGGAGAGAAATAATGCAAACAGAAGTGAAATACAAACAGTTCAGAGGAGGCATGGTGTATAGTTGGATTTGCCTTTTGCATGATAAAGTGTAGGTGTTATAAATCTAGTCAATTTTTAATTAAAATAGTTCACCATGGGTTTTTGTAGTTAACAAATACGTGAATTCCTGTCTCCCTTTCTCTGTAGCCTATTCAGCACATGTATTTTTATATGCCCTTTCTCTGTAGCCTATTCAGCACATGTATTTTTATATGCACATATAGAATCCTACCTGGTATCACACGTACATTTTTGTGACTTGGCTGACTTGGAGATACAAATTGTGAGAAAAGATCACTCCTCCTAAAAGCAGTTGGAACTGAAAATTCAACCTATGTGTGAGCTTCCTAGGAGAACAACATTGTACATAAATCCATGCTCAGTAAAATAAATTATTTTGCATCTGTGGATGTTATATATTTCATGATGAATATTGATTGGCTTATATATTGGTACTTTTTAATATCTCTGTGTGGGTTTTGGGTGTGTGTTTATATATATATATATATATATATATATATATATATATATATATATATACACACTCTCAAGATTTTTCAAAATATGAAATATATGTGTCTTATATACACTACCGAAATTCATTCATGTTCATGTATGTGGATTTATAATAAAAATTTCACAAGATTATTCTCAGAAGTATTCATTTACCTGAACTACATATTTGTTTTCTAGTACTTAAAACTAACTTCAGTGAATGTGCATACAAATACTAATATTTCTGCAGTAATTGACCCAGTTTAACATCAATGCAATTAGATTCCTATGGGACATGGTGTGTATTTTGATGTTCATTTTTATTCAACATTGGTTCGTTAATATTTCTTCAGTTCATGCACATCATAGGATATATATTTCATCCACAAATTCACAAATTTATAGGCATTTGTTTCTCTTTCAATCACTTACTGCTTCAGAACACATGTATTCCTCCAGGTTTCTTGACTGGTCTTTTAATGAGACTTCTTTCCAAACACATTATTTTCGATTTCTATAATCACTTTTGAAGCAAATCTCACACAATCTTTATAATAAAACATAACGCAATTATACAATTAGATGTGTAACTGGTTGGAATGAATGATTGTATATCAATATAAGTTTTTGTGTATATTTTCACATATCAATTCAATCCATTATTTAAAGTGGAAACAGTTATATTATTTATTCACAGTATTGTCAATTCATGCATTAATTCTATATTCATAGACACAGAGTACAAATCTTTGTACCGCCAATAATAATTTATACATCTTCAAAATATTGCTCTCAGAAATGGTATAAGAAATACTTATGTCACCCAATCTACATATACATTTTATCACAGTAATATTCTGGACCCAAAATGCAAAGGTCAAACATATGATTGTACCAAAGCCTAAATTGAAAGTGAGCATGGATTACTAAAAACATCCATGTACATGTTGCCTAATGTTCTCAAATGTCAATCCTATTTGTGACAACATATTTTTTTCTTCCTTAGATTATATATTCAAACTCAACCCTGTTGAAAATATCTAATCCTATCACTCACTTTATACTTTTCCTGATTTCTTAATGTCTCTATTGATATCTGCTTACCGACATATTTTCCCCAGTTCATCATTGTGACTGACTCTTCACATGTGCTCACATTTAAATTCACTCTCTATCCGAAACCCTATTGCTGGAGAATTTTTGTCCAAAACCTATACTCACTCTTCTTTCTGAAACTGAATATCTTTCTAATAATTTCAACTATCCCTTTTTGACTAGAAGTTCTCTTCAACATTCCATCATCCAACGTACAAGGTCCTATGCCATTGTACTGAATTTATCTGAGACATCTCTGCAGAAAATAATTCAAATCTAAGTATTCCAATCAAGGGCCCAATGCCCTTCTGGGCTTCAAATCTTACCTACATTTCTGTTTTCATACTAATATTTCACCTATATTTTCTTGTAAATATTGCAGCTTCCCAATCATTCCTGCAGAATGATTCCTAATTCATATCGAACATGTTATTAATCCTAACCATACACTGTTCCCTCAATCTAACTTTACAGAAGATTAGAGACAGAGTTGGTCTTTCAATATAGGAATGTAGCAGATCTTCCACATGCTAAGATCCTCAAAGGTCCATACAGAAATGATCCCTGGAGAAGATGTATGCAGCTATGAAGGACCTGAGAGAGAAAAAGTCATCTCCATGTAATGGCTCACCGCTGGCTCCTAATAACCTCACAGAGTTGGCCAAGGAGACCAGATCTGAGACAGGACAGGCCATTTCTGGGAACATAGTATGGCCCACCAGTAAGAGGACACTCCGGATAGTCACAGACCTACTTGGGGGAAGGAGGTGCCTTTGTGGGTTGGGTGTGAGTTTGTGGTCTTGTCTCATTTTCTGAGAATAGGTAGGAAAGGCAGTATGTTCATTTTGGAGTGGATGGTTTCTAGAAAGTCGTTTGACAAGGAGTGTGTTTCTATGTCTGGGTATCCCACTGTGTTCGTGGATGAAGACATTAGAAAGAGCATGCATCAATGGATGTGTTCTGTCTAGTAGAAAGCTTCCCAGCATTCATCCTTCCCAATTTACAGATGGACTTGGCTTGCCTTCTGGATGGGCAACACCTACTGTCTTCCTAAGTTCCTGTTTTCTGCCTGAATTCTGGCCACAAACCATAATAGGCTCATGGTTATGTGTCCAAGATATGTACCACCTCCAAGCTCTGGGACATGGCCATGTACAGGATAGCTGAAGGGAATTGGAGCATCTCAGAAAACTCAGATATCAATGTGACCAGTAAAGTCTCTGTGGAGAAACCCTGCTTTGGACCTTTTGCATACCTATTCTTCTGTTGCACTGAATAACAGGAAGGTCTTTGATTAGGCCACGCCTTTGTGAAGCCTGAAGAAAACAGTTTTCAAATGGAAATGAATGGGCATCACCTGGGGCTCTTTGCTTAATTGTTTGGAAAGGGATGTGTCTGAATTGGCCACTTGGCCCTGTGTGAGGCTGTGGCTTAGATACTCAGCACCTAATGGACCTAAAGAAAGATCCCATGTGTGCACCCAAATCCAAAATGTCCAAAAAGCATTTATTGTGGACTACGTCTCTCGCCTTCCTCTGTAAGGTTCCTGATCTCCATCAAGTGAGAATAGGGATCCTTTGCATCAAATGAGTACTTCAAAGCCTTGCAGAGTCTAGCCCACTGGTGCTTGTGATTACTCATGACTCCAGTTCACATAAAGAATCTAAATCCCACAGTCAGTAAGCCTCAAATTGGAATTGTGGAGCAGTATTAAAGGCAGGGCTCTATGATTATTCCGTGTTCAAAGGAAGGGTGTCCAGGCAACCCTGACTTGTGACAAATGAGGTGCGAGGGTGCTTATTTTGAACACTGTGTTGGTCTGTGCCCTCATGAAAACCTCAAGCCAGAGGTTATTATTAGTGTCTATATGGAAGAAGATGAGTGCCATGTGGGAGTCTTTTGTTTTTAATTGTGGTCATTTGTGTGGCGGTTGGAAGAGATGTCTGGTTCCACCTGGGCTTGAACTCTGGTGTGATTCCCCTTAGAGACTGAGTTGTGGAACTGTCCTCAGAGAAGTATTGCCATGAATTGTGTTGAGATTTTAGGAGGCCACACACGAGATTCGCCCTTGGAAACTGAGATCTAGGCCCAGGGTGGCTTTCCACAGAGCATAAGTAATCTCAGCCAGGATATCACACGATTTTATTGTTAAAGACTTGGCAGCCATAGTTGAGAGTCATAACACACATGGAGCTCACATTGTAGACCTCAATGAGCCTGGCTTCATGTGACCTTTTGGCCACACTTTGGGAAGCTTTGCCTGTGATAGTTCTCCATTTCTTTCGTTCAAATGAGTTTCCTCGCCATTTAATGGTTCCTGAATGATTGGAAACCCACAGTGCCTCCAACTTCATCCTTAAAAAATAGCTAGATAAATACCACCAAATTTTTGAAATTCCCTTGACCAAGTGGCACTGGAGAAACTTTGGATTCCTGTTGCTGATTATGAGTATACCAGACAGTGCCTTGATTGACTTGGTTTCACGAAAATGCTGTAGAACAGAGATGCCAGTAATTTGGAGCCTGCTGAGTAGTTGGCCTAGAGCAGTGGTGGGGAGGGGTCTGAAATAACATCTGTGGTGAGGCCATGTTTATCTGCCATTGGCTTCCAAATGGCTTGTGACTGACATTTTGCATCCAGCAGACCCTTGTATGTAAAAGCATCTTGTTATATGGAGAGGTTTCAGGACAATATTCAGAATCAGGTTGCTATGGTCAATGGGGCAAGCTCTGTGGGAAAGAAGCTTGCTTGGTGCATTCTCCTGCAGACCCTGACCCACCACATGTGACAGAATTCCCTCCAGCACTTTGTCCCAGTGGAACTCCTTGTATTTCAAGAAACAGATACCAAACTCCCAGTGCAGCAGCAAGAAACACCACAAAAACTGGAGGATGAAAAAATGGCTTTACAGTAAAGACGAGGAGACACTTAGCGCACAGTGGCTACAGTTTACCTACAAAGAAAAAATTCAGCACTGCTGCCTCATGTTCATTGGGAAATAAGAAACAATGTCCTCCAGGTCACATAGATGCAGACCCAGTTATGATGGTCTAACTAGAACGGAAGCTAAACCTCCTGACAGCAACATATATTTCAAGTGCCCAAACTCAGAGGCAGTTTATCAAAAGTCTTTAGGCCAGCAGAGCTCCATGTTTGTGGAGTGTTTACCCTGTCCCTTACTTTTGGAAACTCCTATACCACCTCCAAGTATATGAACTCCTGAGCATATTCCATTCCAGATATGTATTCACAGATTTTTGTAAATCATGTCCTCTAATTGTGTCTTACTTTAAGCGAAGATGATGTCAAGGCATTGTTCTGGATGAGAGTGGGAACATTTTTTTGTATCACATATTTGCATAAATATTGAATTTATTTTCCTATTTTCAATTCGAAATACTGAATCCCTGACACTAACCCAAAACCTACTAGACTCTGACTACTAATCCTAATATGATGGAGTAAAATAACCCACACAGAATAGAAATACAACCAGTTCAGAGGAGGCATGGTGTATAGTTGTACTTTCCTTTTGCATGATAAAGGGTTGGTGTTATAAATCTTGTCAATTTGTAGTTAAAATAGTTCTCTATGTGTTTTTAAAGTTAACAAATATGTGAATTCCTGTCTCCCTTTCTCTGTAGTTGATTCAGCACATGCATTTTTATATGCACATATAGAATACTACATGGTATCACACGTACATATTTGTGAGGTAACTGACTTTGCAAATACAAATTGTTAGAAGAAAACACTTCTTCTAAATGCTGTTGGAACTGAAAATTCAACCTATGGGTGAGCTTCCTAGTTGAACAACATAAATCCATATTTAGTAAAATCAATATTTTTGGATCTGTGGATGATATATATTTCATGGTGAATTTCGATTGCCATACATAATGCTACTTTGTAATGTCTGTATTTAGGTGTGTGTGTGTGTGTGTGTGTGTGTGTGTGTGTGTGTGTATTCACTCTGCTGATAATTCAAAATATAAAATATATGTGTCTTATTATACACTAACTAAATTCATTCATATTCATGTATTTGGATTTATAATCAACGTTTGAGAAGATTATTCTCAGGAATATTTTTCCACCTGAAATACATGTTTGTTTCCTAGTACTGAAAACTAACTTCAGGGGATCATATTATGGCAGCGATGGGAGTTCATTACCCACCTGTACCGCGTCACTTTGCAGGAGAAGGACGAGTTAGAACGGCTAAAATCTATCTTATTAGAAATTTCCAGGAAAATTGGTGTGCTCCAAAACCTACAGGAAGGATTTCCATTGCACAAGGACCAGCTTCGGGGACTCAAACACCAGCAATTTGTCCTCACGGAGGGTCATGCTGCTTATTTAGCAAATCGCCCCACGGCTAGTGTCTGCAATGCGCGCTGGGAAACGACGAGAGAGCAACACAAAGATACAGTCTGTGGATTATGCGGGCTCCTGCCATCTGGGCAATCACTGTGCTCAGTGCTGAATTCTGGGTTTGAAATGGGGGAAGGAAGCGGTCCAATTCGGTTTTCCACACCGGTGAGACCACAGAGGAAGATAGCGGTCACCATCTTGGAGAGCTGATGTCACCATCCCTGTTTTCGACTGATCACAGCTCATTCAGATACAGAATAGGTAATTTCAGGCTGCCATTCGCCTTCATCTTGCAGACAAATTACTCAGGGTCAGTGCTAAAGAACCCATGAAAATTGCTTCTT
Source organism: Callospermophilus lateralis (assembly GCF_048772815.1). Classification (NCBI taxonomy): domain Eukaryota; kingdom Metazoa; phylum Chordata; class Mammalia; order Rodentia; family Sciuridae; genus Callospermophilus; species Callospermophilus lateralis. The sequence goes on from NW_027514364.1 coordinate 239,879, forward strand.
GGATCGTTCTCCTATCAGAACATACACCGAGCCCGGAGCGGCTGAATTCCGGGTCCCGGAACTGCTCTGGCCCAGGGCTAAAGAACCTGCGGAAACTGTTTCTTGGTCTGGGTCCTGCTGAATACTGTAGAGGTAAATGCCAACTGAGCCTTCATAGACAGTGGCAACAGGATTGAGACGGGGCTTGTGAGGGCCGGTCAGGACTCACCCGTTGCTTTGGTCACCCGACAAAGGGAATGAAATGCTGCCATTTACATGGGATACCAACATGGCAGACATCTGATGTGATCACAAAGCAGTGGAGGAGATAACTTCATCGATACCAGCGGCGAGAGAAATAGTTGGTCTCCTGGTAAAGAAAGTGAGTCACAAACATCTGAGTCTCTCTCATTTTGTCATCAAGCCAGAGGTGCAGAGCAGAGCTGCCACCTGTGCCTGGAACAGGCCCAGCGACCCACCGGCGTGGTAGTCACGTCACCCCAATTGGAGTAGGGGCAGAGCAGAGCCGACACCCATGCCTGCAAGGTAGGCAGACGTACGACCGACCGGCAGAACAGGCCTAGCGGCCGGTCAGCATGGTAGACAGATCACCCCAATTGGAGGAGCAGCACAGCCGCCAACCGCACCTCCAATGGAGACTTTTCCACAATACAAGAGCAATATAAATATACGGGGGAAAATTACAAAAACACAACAGTTTCACCAAGCAGAAAGAAACGCAAGCTGTATGAAAAGACAAGGAAAGAAAGGACCACAAGCAATGCAGGTCAACTCAACTTTAGAAGAGGTAATAGATGCAGCATATGGAATGTCAGATAAAGAATTCAGGATATACATGCTTCAGGTGATCTGGAATCTCAAGGAAGACATTAGACAGCAAAAATCAGTCAATGAAAGATCACTTCGACAATGAATTACATAAAAAAATCCAAGTAGCAAAGATCAACTATACAGGGAGATAGAGGTTATAAAAAACAAACGAACTGAAATCTTAGAAACGCAGGAAGTAATGAACCATCTTAAAAACTCAATTGAGAATACTACCATCAGAGCAGAATACTTAGAAGATAGAACATCAGACAATGAAGACAAAGTATTTCAACTCAAAAAGAACATATACAGCTCAGCAAGACTGTTAAGAAACCATGAGCAAAACTGCAAGAAATATGGGATAACATAAAGAGAATAAACATAAGAGTCATTGGGATACAGGAAAGTATAGAGGTCCAAACCAAAGGAGTGAGCAATCTATTCAATGAAATAATAGGAGAAAAATTCCTAGACTTGAAGAATGAGACAAAATCCCAAATCCTAAAAGTCTACAGGATGCCGAACGTGCAAAATCATAAGAGATCCACACCTAGACACATTGTAATGAAGATACCCTACATACAGAATAAGGAGAGAATTTTAAAAGCTACAAGAGAAAGGAAGCAGATTATAGTTAGTGGTAAACCAACCAGGATAACAGCTGATCTTTCAACACAGACTCTGAAAGCTAGAAGATCCTTTAATAACATATTTCAAACACTGAAAGAAAATGGGTTCCAGCCAATTATCATGTATCCAGCGAAATTAAGCTTCAGATGGAAGATGAAATTAAAACCTTCCACGATAAACAAAAGTGAAAAGAATTTGCAGCTAGAAAACCATCTCTTCAAAACATCCTCGGCAAAACATTACAGGAAGTGGAAATGGAAAATATCAATGAAAACCAACAGTGGGAGGTAGGACATTAAAGGGGGGAAAATAATCAAAGAGGAAAACAAACTATGTTTAGTAACATAAATAAACAAATATGGCTGGAAGAACAACCCATATCTCAATAATAACCAAAAATCTTAATGGCTTAAACTCACCAATTAAGAGACACAGGCTAGTAGAATGGATCACAAAACAAGAACCAACAAAATGCTGCCTACAGGAGACGCATTTTATAGGAAAAGACATACATAGACTGAGGGTGATACTTGGAAAAATCGTATCACTCTTATGAACTTCGGAAACAAGCAGGAGTGTCCATACTCATATCAAATAAAATAGATTTCAAGCCAAAGTTAATCAAAAGGGATAAAGAAGGACACTACATACTACTCAAGGGAACCATACGCCAACAAGACATAACAATCATAAATATATATGCCACAAACAATGGTGCAGCTTTGTTCATCAAACAAACTCTTCTCAATTTCAAGAGTCTAATAGACCACAATACAGTAATCATGGGAGACATGAACACACCTCTCTCACCACTGGACAGATCTTCCAAACAAAAGTTGAATAAGGAAACTATAGAACTCAATAACACAATTAATAACCTAGACTTAATTGACATATATACAATATACAACCCATCATCAAGAAGTTACACTTTTTTCTCAGCAGAACATGGATCCTTCTCAAAAATACATCATATATTATGTCACAGGGCAATTCTAAGACAATAAAAAGGAGTAGAGATAATACCATGCATTTTATCTGATCATAATGGAATGAAATTAAAAATCAACGATAGAAAAAGGAAGGAAAAATCATTCATCACTTGGAGAATGAACAATAGGTTTCTGAATGATCAATGGGTTATAGAAGACATCAAGGAAGAAATTAAAAAATTTTTAGAGACAAGTGAAAACACAGACACAATATATCGGAATCTATGGGACACATTGAAAGCAGTTCCAAGAGGAAAATTCATTGCTTGAGTTCATTCCTTAGAAAAAGAAAAAACCAACAAATAAATGATCTCATACTTCATCTCAAAATCTTATACAAACAAGAGCAAACAACAGCAAAAGAAGTAGAAGGCAACAAATAATTAAAATCAGAGAAGAAATTAATGATATCGAAACAAAAGAAACAATTAAAAAAATTGACAAAACAATACATTGGTTTTTTAAAAAAATAAATATAATCGACAGACCCTTAGCCATGCTAACAAAGAGAAGAAGAAAGAGAACTCAAATTACTAGCATATGAAATGAAAAAGGAAATATAACAAGAGACACTTCAGAAATACAGAAGAAAATCAGAAATTATTTTGAATTAATATACTCCAATAAAATAGAATATAGTGAAGGCATTGATAAATTTCTTAAGTCATATGATGTGCCCAGATTGAGTCAGGAGGATATAGACAACTCAAACATTCCAATATCAATTGAGGAAATAGAAGAAACCATCAAAATACTACCAACTTAGAAAAGCCCAGGACCGTATGGGTATAGAGCAGAATTATACAAAACCTTTAAAGAAGAACAAAAACCAATACTTTTCAAGGTATTTCAGGAAAAATGCAAAAATCCTCAAAAAAATTCTGGCGAATCAGACACAAAAACATATATATATAAAAAAATGTGCACCATAATCAAGTAGGATTCATTCCTGGGATGCAAGGCTGGTACAATATACGGAAATCAATAAATGTTATTCATCACATCAATAGACTTAAAAATAAGAACCATATGATCATCTCGAGAGATGCAGAAAAAGCATTTGACAAGGTACAGCATCACTTTACGTTCAAAACTCTAGAAAAACTAGGGATAACAGAATCATACCTCAATATTGTAAAAGCAATCTTTGCTAAGCCTCAGGCTAGCATCATTCTGAATGGAGAACAATTGAAGGCATTCCCCCTAAAATCTGGAGCAAGACAATGATGCCCTCTCTCACCCCTTCTGTTCAACATAGTTATCGAAACACTGGCCAGAGCAATTAGAAAGACTAAAGAAATTAAAGGCATTAAAATAGGAAAAGAAGAACTCCAATTATCGCTATTTGCAAAAGACATGATTCTATACCTAGCAGACCCAAAAGGGTCTACAAAGAAACTATTAGAGGTAATAAATGAATTCAGCAAAGTGGCAGGATATTAAATCACCACGCATAAATCAAAGGCATTTTTGTATATCAGCGACAAATCCTCTGAAATGGAAATGAGGACAATCAGTCCATTCACAATATCATCAAAAAAATAAATAAAATACTTGGGAATCAACCTAACAAAAGAGGTGAAAGACATATACAATGAAAACTACAGAACCCTAAAGAGAGAAATAGAAGAAAATCTTAGAAAATGGAAAAATATACCCTGTTCATGGATAAGCATAACTAACATCATCAAAATGACGATATTACCAAAAGTTCTCTATAGGTTTAATGCAATGCCAATCAAAATCTCAAGGTCATTTCTTGTAGAAATAGATAAAACAATTATGAAATTCATATGGAAAAATTAAAGACCCAGAATAGCAAAAACAGCTCTAAGCAGGAAGTGTGAATCAGGCAGTATACCGATACCAGACCTCAAACTATACTACAGATCAATAGTAACAAAAATAGCATGGTACTGGTGACAAAACAGGCGGGTGGACCAGTGATACAGAATAGAGGACACAGAAACCAATCCACAAAACTACAGCTATCTTATATTTGATAAAGGGACTAAAAGCATGCAATGGAGGAAGGATAGCATCTTCAACAAATAGTGCTGGGAAAACTGGAATTCCATATGTAACAAAATGAAACTGAATCCCCTCCTCTCACCATGCACAAGAGTTAACTCAAAATAGATCTAGGAGGTTGATATCAAATCAGAGACACTGCATCTGGTGGAAGAAAACTTTTGCCACCATCTACATACTGTGGTGTCGGGCTCCAAATTTCTCAATAGGACACCCATAGCACCAGAGTTAATCCCTAGAATCAACAAATGGGACTTACTCAAACTAAATACATTTTTCTCAGCAAAAGAAACAATAAGAGAGGTAAATAGGGAGCCTACATCCTTGGAACAAATCTTTACTCCTCACACTTCAGATAGAGCCCTAATATCCAGAGTATACAAAGAACTCAAAAAAATTAAACAATAAGAAAATGAATAACCCAATCAACAAATGGGCCAATGACCTGAACAGACACTTCTCAGAGGAGGACATACAATCAATCAATAAGTACATGAAAAAATGCTCACCATCTCTAGCAGTCAGAGAAAAGCAAAACAAACCCACCCTAAGATACCATCTCACTGCAGTAAGATCGGCAGCCATTATGAAGTCAAACGCCATCATGTGCTGTCGAGGATGTGGGGAAAAGGGCACACCTGTACATTGCTGGTGGGACTGCAAATTGGTGCAGCCAATTTGGAAAGCAGTATGGAGATTTCTTGGAAAGCTGGGAATGGAACCACCATTTGACCTATTCCCCTTCTCGGTCTATTCCCTAAAGAACTAAAAAGAGCATGCTACAGAGATACTGATAAATCGATGTTCATAGCAGCACAATTCACAATTGCAAGACTGTGGAACCAACCTAGATTCCCTTCATTAGATGAATGGATTAAAAATGTGGCATTTATATAGAATGGCTTGTGACTCACAAGGTGCAGCCAGCAGACCCTTATATGTAAAGGCAAATTGTTATATGGTTTGGTTTCAGGTAAATGTTCAGAATCAGGTTGCTATGGACACGGGGGCAAACAATGAGAGATAGAATATTGGATGGTGCATTCTCCTGCAGAACCTGACCATACACACGTGACAGAACTCCCTCCAGCACTGTGTCCCAGTTGAACTCCTTGTATTTCGTGATGCAAATACCAAACTCCCAGTGCAGCAGCAAGAAACACCACGAAAAGTGGAGGATGACCAAATGGCTTCACAGTTCACACGGGGAGACACTTAGGTTCCAGTGTCCACAGTTTACTTAGGAAGAGAGAATTCAGCACTACGGTCTCATGTTCATTGGAAAATAAGAAACCATGTCCTCCAGGTCACATAGATGCAGACCCATCTTTGATGGTCTCACTACAAAGGAAGCTAAAGCTCCATACAACAAAATATATTTCAAGTGCCCAACCTCAGAGGGACTTTCTCAAGAAGTCTTTAGGCCAGCAGAGCTCCATGTGTGTGGACTGTTTAAACTTTCCCTTACTTTTGGAAACTCCTTTACCACCTCCAATTTTTTGAACTACTGAGTATATTTTATTCCACATATGAATTCACAGATTTTCTAACTCTTCTCCTCTAATTGTGTTTTACTAGGGTCGAAGGTAATAACAAGGCATTGTTCTTGATGAGAGTTGGAAGATTTTTGTGTAGCATATGTTTGCGTACACATTGGATTCATTTTCCTATTTTCCATCCAAAATACTGAATCTCTGACACTATCCCATACCCTACTAGACTTTGACGATTAATCCTAATATGGTGAAGAAAAATAACCCAAAGAGAATAGAAATACAAGCAGTTCAGAGGAGGCATGGTGTATACTAGGTCTTGCCTTTTGCATGATAAAGGGTAGGTATTATAAAAATTGTCAATTTTTAATTGAAATAGTTCTACATGTGTTTTTAAAGGTAACGAATATGTGACTTCCTGTTTCCTTTTCTCTGTAGCCTATTCAGCACATGTGTTTTTATACGCACATATAGAATCCTACCTGGTATCACACATAATTTCTTTTGAGGCTACTGACTTGGAAGATAAAAATTGTGAGTAGAGATCATTCCTCCTAAACGCTGTTGAAACTGAAAATTCAACCTATGTCAGCTTCCTAGTAGAACAACATTATACATGAATCCATGTTAAGCAAAATGAATATTTTTCGATATGTGGATTATATATATTTCATGATGAAATGCGATTGGCATATATATTGCTACTTTTAATGTCTGTGCATGTGTCTGTGTGTGTGTGTGTGTGTGTGACTCTCCAAGTTTTCTAAAATATGAAATATATGTGTATTATATAAACTCCCTAAATTCATTCATGTTCATGTATGTGGATTTATAATCAACTTTTCAGAAGATTATTCTCAGAAATATTCATCCACCTTGAATACATATTTGTTTCCCATTACTGAAATCTGACTTCAGTTAATGGTTCATACAAATCCTAACATTTCTACATTAACTGACCCAGTTTAACATCAATGCAAGTAGATTCCTATGGGACATGATGTCTATTTTGAACTTCATTTCTATTCAACACTGCTACATTACTATTTCTTCACGTTTAGCCCATCATAGCATATATATTTCATCCACAAGTTCACAAATTTAGAGGCATTTGGTTCACTTTAAATCCCTTCCTGCTTTAGAACACATGTATTCCTCCAGGTTTCTTGACTGGATTTTTTGAGACTTCTTTCCAAACACATTATTTTCGATTTCCATAATCCTTTTGAAGAAAATCAGACACACCCTTCATGATAAACCATAACCTAATATTACCATTAGATGTATAACTTTTTGGAATGAATGATTTTATATCAATATTAGATTTCCTGTATATTTTCAGATATCAATTAAATGAATTATTTAAAGTGGAACCAGATATATTATTTATTCACAGTATGGTCTATTCATGCATTATCTCTATATTCACAGACACAGCGTACACCTCTTTGTACCCCCAATACTAATTTATACGTCTTCTCAATATTGCTCCCGGAAATGGTGGAAGAAATACTCATGTCACCTGATCTACATATACATTTTATCACAGTAATATTCTTGACAAAACTGCAAAGGTCACACTGATGATTTTACAAAGCCTAAATGGAAAGTGAACATGGATTACTAAAAACATCCATGTCCAGGTTGCCTAATGCTCTCAAATGTCATTCTTTGGTGACTACATATTTGTTTCTTCCTAAGATTATATATTCAAACTCAATCCTGTTGAAAATGTCTAATCCTAACAATCACTTTGTACTTTGCCTAATTTCCTATTGTCTTCCTTGATATTTGCTTTCCTACATTTTTTCCCTAGTTCATCATTGTGAATGACTCTTCACATGTGCTGACATTGGCATTCACTCTCTAATCGAAACCCTGTTGCTAAAGAATTTTTTTTTTCCAAATTCTATACTCACACTTCTTCTGAAAACTACCGACTGTCTTTCTAATCTTACCGACTATCCCTTTTGGAGTTGATGTTCCCTTCTAAATTCAATCATCCAAGGTACAAAGTCTTATGCCATTGTATATTGATTTATCCAAGAAATCTCTGCTGAAGGTAATTCAATGCTAAGTATCCCAATCAAGGGCCCAATTCCCTTCTGGGCTTCAAATCTTACCTAGATTTCTGTTTTCATACATATATTTCACCTCTATGTTCTTATAAATATAGCAGATTCCCAATATCATTATTCATCCCTCAGAATAATTCCTAACCCAAATTGATCAAGTTATTAATGCTAACCATACACTGTTCCCTCAATCTAACTTTACAGAAGAGCGGGACAGAGTTGGTCTTACAATACAGGAATATAGGGCATCTTCCACCTGCTGAGAACCTCAAATGTCCATGCAGATATGACCCCTGGAGAAGATGTAGGCAGATATGAAGGACCAAACATGGCCTGTGTGGAGAGCTGTTCCCGGGTGCCTATGTTTGATATACCATTCCAACTTGTGAAAGTGTCACATGAAGTAGGGGTAGCCACCAGCACTTGTCCCCGTTGAACTCCTTGTATTTAGTTAAGCAAATACCAAACTCCCAGTGCAGCAGCAAGAAACACCACGAAAATGGAGAATGAACAAATGGCTTCACAGTCCACATGGGGAGACACTTAGCCCCCAGTGGCCACAGTTTACCTACAAAGAGGGAATTCAGTACTGCTGCCATATGTTCATTATAAAATAAGATACCATGTCCTCCAGGTCACATAGATGCACACCCAGCTTTGATGGTCTCACTACAAAAGAAGCTATAGCTCCAGACAACAATATAAATTTAAGTGCCCAACCTCTTAGCCAGTTTCTCAAGAAGTCTTTAGGCCAGCAGAGCTCCATGTTTGTGTTGTGTTTACAATGTCCCTTACTTTGAGAAACTCCTCCACCATATCCAAGGTTGTGAACTCCTGAGAATTTCCCATTCCAGATTGGATTTATTTTGCAATTTTCCATTCTACAGTAACTGACCTAGGTTTACATCAATGCAAGTAGATTCCTTATGGAACATGATGTGTATTTTGAAGTTCATTTTTATTCAACACTGTTACATTACTATTTCTTCAGTTTATGCACATAATAGGATACATATTTATTCCACAAGTTAGGAAGTTTATAGGCATTTGGTTCACTTTCAATCATTTTCTGCTTCAGAACACATGTATTCCTCCATGTTTCTTGACTGGTCTTCTCATGAGACTTCTTTCCAAACACATTATTTTCTATTTCCGTAATCACTTTTGAAACAAAACTCACACACCCTTCATTATAAACCATAACTCTAAGATTACCATTAGATGTATAACTCTTTGGAATGAATGATTGTATATCAATATAAGATTTCCTATATATTTTCAGATATCAATTCAATCCATTATTTAATTGGAACCAGTTATATTTTTTCCCAGTATGATCTATGTATGCATAATCTCTATATTCATAGACACAGCATACGCCTCTTTGTACCCCCAATACTAATTTATTCGTCTTCACAATATTGCTCCCGGAAATGGTGGAAGAAATACGCATGCCACCTGATCTACATATACATTTTATTACAGTAATATTCTGGACACCAAATGCAAAGGTCACACTTATTATTGTACCAAAGCCTAAATGGAAAGTGAGCATGGATTACTAAAAACATCCATGTCCACATTGCCTAATTCTCTCAAATGTCAATCCTATTCGTGACTACATATGTGTTTCTTCCTAAGATTATATATTCAACCTGAACCCTTTGAAAAAGTCTAATCCTATCACTTTATAGTTTGCCTAATTTTGTAATGTCTCTATTGATATCTGCTTTCCTACATATTTCCCAAGTTCATCATTGTGATTGACTCTTCACATGTGCTGACAAATATTCACTCTCTAACCAAAACCCTATTGCTAAAGAACTTTTGTTTCAAATACTATACTCACTCTTCTTCCTATACCTACCGACTATCTTCCTAATCCTACCGACTGTCCCTGTTTGACTCGATGTTCTCTTGTACATTCAATCATCCAAGGTAGAAGATCCTATGCCATTGATTATAGATTCATCTTAGACATCTGTGCATAACATAATTCAATGCTAATTATCCCAGTCAAGGTCCCAATGCCATTCTGGGCTTCGAATCTAAACTAGATTTCTGTTTTCATAATTATATTTCACCTCTATATTCTTTTAAATATTTTAGGTTCCAAATACCATCATTCATCCAGCAGAATGATTTCTAACCCAAATCAAACATGTTGTTAACCTTAACCATTCACTGTTCCATCAATCTAACTTTACAGAAGAGCAGGGATAGAGTTGTATGAGATCTTTCACCTGATGAAAACCTCAAAGGTACATGCATAAATGATCTCTGAAGAACATGAAGGCAGCTATAAAAGACCTGAGAGAGCAAAAGTCATCTTCAATGGCAAACAACCTGGTCAGGATGAAGGGTTCTGACTGAATCAGCCTCTCTCTTCTTAATGTAGAGAAAATGGACCAAACCCAGCCTGTGTGGGTAGCTGTCCCAGGGCGCCTATGATTGATATACCGTTCTATCTTGTGAAAGTGTAACAGGAAGTAGGGGCAGCCTCCTTCTCATGTGACACTTGGAAGCCACTGGTAGGACAAAGTGGTTGCCAAGGCAGTAACCTCATTCAGTTCCTGAAGGAAGTGACCTCACCTCACTTCCTTGGTGATTAAAATCTCTGAACTTGGGATTCATGAAGCCAGTCACCCATAGCCAGTCCCAGTCTCAGTCTCAGTGGTCACACTTGTTTGGATTTACCAAAGACAGAGTCAGTCTTTCTTGGTAACTACTGATGTGAGGATGGCCAAATGCCAGGAAAGCTTTAAAGAGGAGCCGTTTCTGAGAAAGCAGGTAGTGGCTCACCTCTGGCTCCTGACACCTTCACAGAGTTAGCCAAGGAGACCAGATCTGACACAGGTCAGGCCATTTCAGGGGAACATAGTATGGTCCACCAGTCAGAGGACACTCTGGATATTCACAGACCTACTTGAGTTAAGGAGGTGCCTTTGTCGGTGTGGGTGTGAGTTTGTGGTTTTGTCTCATGTTCTGAGAATAGGTAGGAAAGGCAGTTTGTTTGGATTGGAGTGGACTGTTTCTAGTAAGTCGTTAGACAAGGCGAGTGCTTCTATGTCTGTGTTTCCCACTCTGTCCGTGGTTGTAGACATTAGAAAAGAGAATGCATCAAGGATGTGTCCTGTCTAGTAGAATGCTTCCCAGCATTCTTCCTGCCCGATTTAGGAATGGACTGTGGTTCGTCTTATGCATAAGAAACACCTACTAACTTTCTAAGTTCCTGTTTTCTTCCTGAATTCCGGCAAACCTCAAGAATAGGCCCATGGTTTTGAGTCCAAGATGTGTACCACCTCCAAGCTCTGTGACATGGCCATGTGCTTGATAGCTGTAGGGAATGGGAACATCTTAGAAAACTCAAATATCTGTGTGACCAGTAAACTCTCAGTGGAGAAACCCTGCTTTGGTTCATTTGCATACTTATGGTTATGTTGCCCTGAATGTCAAGAAGGTCTTTGCCTCAGGCCACCCCTTTGTGAAGCCTGAAGAAAACTGTTTTCAAATGGAAATAAATGGGCATAACATGTGGCTCTTTGCTTAATTGCTTTGAAAAGGGACGTGTCCGAATCAGCCTTTTGGGCCTGTGTGAGGTTGTGGCTTAGATTCTCAGCACATGGTAGATCTAAAGATAGATTCCATTTGTGCAATCAAAACCAAAATGGCAAAAAATCACTCATTGTGGATGAGTCTCTTGCCTTCCTCTGTTAGGTTCTTTACCTCCATCAAGTGTGAATAGGAGTCCTTTAGGTCAAATGAGTTCTTCAAATCCCTGTAGAGGTGCTTGTGTTTTCTCAAGATTCCATATCACATAAAGAATCTATACCTGAGAGTCAGTAGGCCTCAAATTGGAGAAGGAGAGCAGTATTAATGGTAGGCCTATTTGATCACTCCTGGTTCACAGGAAGGGTGTCCATGTCACCCTCACTTTAGGCAAATGAGGGGCAAGCGACATTATTTTGGACACTCTCTTGGGATGCATCCTGCATGCTAACCTCCAGCCAGAGGTTAAGATGAATGTCTATATTTAAGAAGATGAGGGCCATGTGGGTGTCTTTTGGTTTTAATTGTGGTCATTCTTGTGGCAGTTGGAAGAGATGACTGGATCCACCTGGGCTTGAACTCTGGTGTCATTCCCCTTAGAGCCTGAGTTCTGGAACACATATCAAAGAAGAATTGCCATAAATTGTGTGGGGATTTTAAGAGGCCGCGCATGAGAGTCGCCCTTGGAAACTGAGATCTATGCCCACGGTGGCTTTCCACAGAGCACTGGGAATCTCAGACAGGATATCACATGATTTAATTCTGAAAGACTTGGCAGCCATATTTGATAGTCAAAAAACACATGGACCTCAATTTTAGACCTCAATGGGCGTGGCTTCATGTGACCTTTTGGCCACTCTTTGGGAAGCCTTGCCTGTGAGAGTTCTCCAGAGCTTTCATTGAAATGATCTTCCTCAACATTGAATGATTCCTGAATGAATTGAAATAAACAGTGCCTCCAACTTCATCCTTGAAAATTGGCTAGATAAATACCATGAAATATTTAAAATTCCAATGACCAGGTGGCACTGAAGAACCTTTGGATGTCCTGTTGCTGATCATGAGTGTACCAGACAGTGCCTTGATTAACAGGCTTTCATGAATATGGTGTAGAACAGAGATGCCAGTAATTTGGAGCCTGCAGAATAGTGGGCCTAGAGCAGAGGTGATTAAGTGTGTGATAAAACATCTGTGTTGGGGTCATGTGGATCTGCCATTGTCTTCCAAATGGCTTGTGACTGACATGGTGCAGCCAGCAGAACATTGTATGTAAACGCATCATGTTATATGGAGAGGTTTAAGGGCAATGTTCAGAATCAGGTTGCTATGGTCACGGAGGCAACCTATGTGGTATACAAGTCCTGTTGGTGCATTCTCCTGCAGTCCCTGACCCACCATATGTGACAGAACTCCCTCCAGGACTGTGGTCAAGTTTAACTCCTTGTATTTCATGAAGCAAATACAAAACTCTCAGTGCAGCAGGAGACACTATAAAAAGTGGAGGATGATGAAATGGCTTCACAGTCCACATGGGGAGACACATAGCCCCCAGTGGCCATAGTTCACCTACAAAGAGAGAATTCAGCACTACTGCTTCATGTTCATTGGAAAATTATAAACCATGTCCTCCAGGTCACAGAGATGCATAAAGACGTTTGATGGTCTTACTAGAAAAAAAGCTAAAGTTCCTGAAAACTACATATATTTCAACTGTCCATCTTAGAGGCAGTTTCTCCAGACGTCTTTAGGCTGGCAAATCTTCATGTTTGTGGAGTTTTTACATTGTCCCTTACTTTTGGAAACTCCTCTACCATCTCCAAGGTTGTGAAATCCGGAGCAGTTTTCATTTCAGGTATGAATTCAAAGATTTTCTAACTCTTTTTCTCTAATTGTGTCTTACTTGGGGTGAAGGTAATGTCAAGTTATTGTTCTAAATGAGAGTGGGAAAATTTTTGTGTAACACTAATTTGCATACACATTGATCCATTTCCAATTTTCCATTCGAAATACTGAATCCCTGACAGTAACTCATATCCTACTATACTCTGACTACTAATCCTAATATGATGAAGAATAATACCCAAATAGAATAAAAATACGAGCAGTTCAGAGGAGGCATGCTGTACAGTTGGACTTCCCTTTTGCATGATTAAGGGTAGGTGTTATAAATCTACTCAATTTTTAATTGAAATAGTCCTCCATGTGTTTATAAAGTTCACAAATATGTGAATTCCTGTCTCCCTTTCTCTGTAGCCTACTCAGCACATGTATTTTTATATGCACATACAGAATCCTACCTGGTATCACACGTACATTTTCATGAGTTGGCTGAATTGGCAGATACAAATTGTGAGAAGAGATCAGTCCTCCTAAACGCTGTGGGAACTGAAAATTCAGACTATGTTAAGCTTCCCAGTAGAACAATATTATACATAAATCCATGTTCAGTATAATAAATATTTTGCATCTTTGAATGATGTATATTACATGATGAATTACGATTAGCATATATATTGATACTTTTTAATGTATATTTGTGTTTATTTAATATATATATATATATATATATATATATACATATATATATATACACTCCAGATTTCTCAAAATATGAAAGGTATGTGACTTATACACACTCTGTAAATTCATTCATGTTCATGTATATAAATTTATAATCAACTTTTCAGAAGATAATTCTCAGAAATATTCATCCACCTGAAATACATATTTATTTCCCGGTACTGAAAACTAATTTCAATCAATGGTGTTTACAAATCCTAATATTTCTACAGTAACTGACCCAGTTTAACATCAATGCCAGTAGATTCCTATGGGACATGATGTCTATATTGACCTTCATTTTAATCCAACACTGGTACATTACTATTTCTTCAGTTTTTGCACATCATAGGATATGTATTTCTTCCACAAGTTTAAAATATATAGGAAATTGTTTCACTTTCAAACACTTCTTGCTTCAGAACACATGTATTCCTCCATGTTACTTGACTGGTCTTTTCATGAGACTTCTTTCCAAATACATTATTTTCAATTTCCATAATCAATTTCGAAGCTAAACTCACACACTCTTCATGATGAACCATAACATTAATATTAACATTAGATGTATAACTGGTTGGAATGAATAATTGTATATCAATATAAGATTTCCTCTATATGTTCACGATTCAATTCAATCCATTATTTAAAGTTGGAACCAGTTATGCTTTTTATTCACAGTATTGTCTATTAATGCATTATCTCTATATTAATAGATACAGTGTACTCTTCTTTGTCCCTTCAATACTAATTTATACGTCTTCAAAATATTGCTCCCAGAAATGGTGGAAGAAATACTCATGTCACCTTATCTATATATAGATTTTATCACAGGAATATTCTGGACACAAAAAACGAAGGTCACACTCATGATTGTATCAAAGCCTAAATGCCAACGGAGCGTGGATTACTAAAAAGAACCATGTCCAGGTTGCCTAATGCTCTCAAATGTAAATCAAATTGGTGACTACATATTTGTTTCTTCCTAAGATTATATATTCAACCTCAACCATGTTGAAAATGTCTAATCCTATCACTCACTTCATACTTTGCCTGATTTGGTAATATCTTTATTGATACCTGCTTTCATACATATTTCCCCCAGTTCATCATAATGACTGACACTTCACATATGCTGACATTTACATTCACTCTCTACCCGAAACCCTATTGCTAAAGAACTTTTGGTCCAAATCCTATACTCACTCTTCTTTCTAAACCTACTGACTATCTTCCTAATGCTACTGACTATAGTTTTTTAACTCGATGTTCTCTTCGACAATCAATTATCCAAGATATAAGGTCCTATGCCATTGTATATCAATTTATCTGAGACACATGTGCAGAACATAATTCAAACCTAAGTATCCCACTCAAGGGCCCAGTTCCCTTCTGGCTTCCAATCTTACCTAGATTTCTGTTTTTATACTTATATTTTACCTATATATTTTTGTAAATATCACAGGCTCCAAATACCATTATTCATCCGGCAGAAAGATTCCTAACGCAAATCAAACATGTTATTAACCCTAAACATACACTTTTCCCTCAATCTAACTTTACAGAAGAGGAGGGACAGAGTTGGTCTTACAATACAGGAATGTAGGGGATCTTCCACCTGCTGAGAACATCAAAGGTATATGCAGAAATGATCCCCTGAGATGATGAAGGAAGCTATGAAGGACCTGAGAGAGCAAAAGACATCTTCCATGGCAAACTATCTGGTCAGGATGAAGGGATGTGTCTGAATCAGCCTCTACCTTCTTAATGTAGAGAAGATGGACCAAACCAGGCCTGTGTGGAGAGCTGTTCTCAGGTACCTATGGTTGGTATACCATTCTAACTGTGAAAGTGTGACAGGAAGTAGGGACAGCCTCCATCTCATGGGACCCTTAGAAGTAACTGTTAGGACAAAGTGGTTGCCAAGTCAGTGACCTCTTTCAGTTCCTGAAGGAAATGACCTCACCTCACTGCCTTGGTGATGGAACTCTCTGGACGTTTGATCCTGGAAGACAGGCACCAAGAGCCAGTCACAGTCCCAGTCCCAGTGGTCTCACTTGTTTTGATTTACCAAGAACAGAGTCAGTCTTTCTTAGTACCTACTGATGTGATGATGGCCAAATGACAGGAAAGCTCTGAAGAGGAGCTTTTCCTGGGAAAGCAGGTAGTGGCTCACCCATGGCTCCTAACAACTTCAAAGTGTTGGCCAAGGAGACCAGATCTGATACAGGACAGGCCATTTTGGGGGAACATACAATGGCCCACCATTCTGAGGACACTATGGATAGTCACAGACTTACTTGAGCAAAGGAGGTGCCTTTGAGTGTGTGTGTGTGGGTTTGTGGTTTTGTCTCATGTTCTGAGAATAGGTAGGAAAGGCTCTTTGTTTGGATTGGTGTGGACTGTTTCCAGTAAGTCGTTTGACAAGGCGAGTGCTTCTATGTCTGTGTATCCCACTCTGTCCGTGATTGTAGACATTAGAAAAGAGAATGCATCAATGGATGTGTCCTGTCTAGTAGAAAGCTTCCAAGCATTTATCCTGCCCAATTTACAAATGGACTGCAGCTTGTCTTATTGAAGGGCAACATCTGCTCTCAGTAGTTTCTGTTTTCTTCCTGAATTCTGGAAACTCTCCAGAATAGCCTCATGGTTTTGTGTCCAAGATATGTACCACCTCCAAGCTCTGTGAAATGGTGATGTACTGGATAGCTGAAGGGAATGGCGAGAATCTAAGAAAACTCAGATATCAGTGGGACCAGGAAAGTCTCAGTGGAGAAACCCTTCTTTGGGCCTTTTGCTTACCTATTGTTCTGTTGCCCTGAATTTCAGGAAGGTCTTTACCTCAGGACACTAATTTGTGAAGCCTGAAGAAAACTGTTTTCAAATGGAAATTAATGGGCATCACCTGTGGCTCTTTGCTTAATTGCTTTGGAAATGGATGTTTCTGAAACAGCCTCTTGGCCCTGTGTGAGGCTGTGGTTAGATACTCAGCACCTTATGCATCCCACGTGTTCATCCAAAACCAAAATGGCCAAAAGAGCAGTTTTTGTGGATGAAGTCTCTCCCTACCTCTGTAAGGTTCCTGACCTCTATCAAGTGAGAATAGGGTGCCTTTGGGTCAAATGAGTTCTTCAAAGCCCTTCAGAGGCTAGCCCATAGGTGATTCCAATGATTCCAATTCACATGAAGAATCTAAACCCCACAGTCAGTAGTCCTCAAATTGGAGAAGCAGAGCAGTATTAACGGCAGGCCTATTTGATAAGTCATGGTTCACAGGAAGGTGTTCAGGCCACCCCAACGTTAAGCAAATGAGGGGCAAGGGAGCTTATTTTGGACACTGTCTTGGGCTGTGCCCCTCATGGAAACCTCCAGCCAGAGGTTAAAATGAGTATCTATATGGAAGAAGATGACGGCCATGTGGAAGTGTTCTGGTTTTAATTGTGGTTATTAGTGTGGTTGTTGAAAAATATGACTGGCTCCACCTGGTCTTGAATTCTAGTGTGATTCCCCTTAGAGACTGAGTTCTGGAACTGATCTCAGAGACGTATTGCCATGAGTTTTGTTGGGATTTTAGGAGGCCATGCATGAGAGTCACCCTTGGAAACTGAGATCTGTGCCCAGGAAGGCTTTCCACAGAGCACAGGGAATCTCAGCCAGGTTATCACATAATTTTTTTCTGAAAGAATTAGCACCCATAGTTGAGAGTCAAAACACGCAAGGATTTTACATTGTAGACCTCAATATGCCTGGCTTTATGTGACCATTTGGCAACTCTTTGGGAAGCCTTGCCTGTGAGAGTCTTCCAGAGCTTTCATTGAAATGGGCTTCCTCACCATTTAATGGTTACTGAATTAAATGAAACCCTCAGTGCCTCCAACTTCAACCTTAAAAAATGGGCTCGATAAATACCATGAAATTTTTGAAATTCCCATTACCAGGTGGCACTGGAAAACCATTGGAGATCCTGTTGCTGATCATGAGTGTACGAGAAAGTGCCTTGATTGACTGGGTTTCACAAAAATGGTGTAGAACAGAGATGCCAGTAAGTTGGAACCTGCTGAGTAGTGGGCCTACAGCAAAGGTGGGTAGGTGTGAGATAAACCATCTCTGGTGGTTTCATGTGGATTGGCCATTGGCTTTCAAATGGCTTGTGACTGACATGATGCAGCCAGCAGACCCTTATATGTAAAGGCATCTTTTTATATGGATAGGTTTCTGGGCAATGTTCAGAATCAGGTTGATATGGTCAAGGGGGCAAGCTATGTTGGACATAAGCCTGGTTGGTGCATTCTCCTGGAGACCCTGTCCCACCACACGTGACAGAACTCCCTCCAGCACTGTGTCCCAGTTAAACTCCTTGTATTTCATTAAGCCAATACCAAACTCCCAGTGCAGCAGCAAGAATCACCATGAAAAGGAGAGTATGACCAAATGGCTTCACAGTCCACACGGAGAGACACTTATCCCCCAGTTGCCACAGTTTACCCACAAAGTGAGAATTCAGCACTGCTGCCTCATTTTAATTGGAAAATAAGATACCATGTCCTCCAGGTCACATAGATGTTGACCCAGTTTTGATGGTCTCACTACATAGGATGCTAAAGCTACCGACAACAACATACATTTTAAGTGTCCCAACTCAGAGGCAGTATCTCAAGAAGTCTTTAGGCCTGCAGAGCTCCATGTTGTGGAGTGTTTACCTTGTCTTTTACTTTTGGAAACTCATCTACCACCTCCAAGGTTGTGAACTCCTCAGCATATTCCATTCCGGGTATGTATTCACAGATTTTCTAACTCTTATCCTCTAATTGTGTATTTCTTCCAGTGAGGGTAATATCAAGGGATTGTTTTTAATGTGAGTGGGAAGATTTTTGTGTAGCACATATTTGCAAACACATTGGGTTTACTTTCCTATTTTCCATTTGAAATACTAAATCTCTGACACTAACCCATACCCTACTAGACTCTGACTACTAATCCTTATATGATGGAGAATAGTAACCCCAAAAGAATACAAATACCAGCAATTCAGAGAAGGCATGGTATGTAGTTGGACATCCCTTAATGTTTATTGACATAGTTCTCCATGTGTTTTTAAAATTAACAAATATGTGAATTCCTCTCTCCCTTTTTCTGTAGCCTATTAAGCACATGTATTTTAATATGCACAAATAGAATCCTACCTGGTATCACATGTACATTCTTCTGAGGTGGCTGACATGGCAGATAAAAATTGTGAGAAGAGATCACTCCTCCTAACCTCTGTTGGAACAGAAAATTCAACCTATGGGTGAGCTTCCTAGTTGACCAACATTATGCATAAATCCATTTTCAGTAAAATGTATATTTTTCGATAAGTGGATGTTATATATTTAATGATGAATTTTGATTGGCATATATATTGCTACTTTTTAATGTCTCGGTGTGTGTGTTTGTGTGTGTGTGTGTATATATATATATATATATATATATATATATATATATATACTCTCCCGATTTTTCAAAATATGAAATATATGTGTCTTATTATACACTTCCTAAAATTATTCATATTCATGTATGAGGATTTATAATGAACTTTTAACAAGATTATTCTCAGAAATATTCATCCACCTGAAATACATATTTGTTTCCTAATACTGAAAACTAACTTTAGTGAATGGTGCATACAAATCATAATATTTTGACATTGCAAGATGGCCGCGAATAGAGAGCATCATACCCAGTGTACCGCGCCACTGCGCAGGTGACTAACGACTAAGAACGACAAAAAACTATCTTGTTAGGAACTTACAGCAAAATGGGGGTGCACTGAAACCTAGAAGAAGGATTTCTAGCACTGAGGTCCGGTAAATGAGTCTCAAACATGAGCCAACTCTGCGACCAGAGATCCTGTCTGACTGATCCGCGCTACCAGTCCAGTGGCTACAGAAAGCAGGGCACCACCGAGATGCGATCAATAATCACGGAGAAACGTTGATGCAGATTCTGTGGAATTCTGCCAGTAGAGTCCCCACTGAGCCCTGGGCTGAGTTCAGGGTTTCAGATGGGGAAGGAAGTGGTACAGTTCTAACCCCCACAATAGAAACTCCACAAAGGAAACCAACGGCCACCATCTTGGTGAGCTGAAGTAACGACAGCCACTCCCCTACAGAATGCAACAATAAAATGTTGTTATTCTATTACTGTTACTCAGCTCCTCTCCCATACTTCGGGGAATTTGCATCAAATCTCTCTTAGGCTTTCTGGGGGAGAGATTATCAGAGGGAGCCTGCATAAAGATAGGGGAAAACTAGAGGCACCTGACTTTCAACTCCCCCTCCCATCAGTGGTGAAAAAAACCTGTCTAGCCAGCGCTGAGAGAGGGGCAAGCGGAAAAAAAAAAATCAAAACAATAGAGTGCCGGGGTTCCCAATAGCCAACTGTGCAATCAGAGATCCGGGCTGATTGAATCATGCAGCCAGGCCTGCTGTTTCAGATGGCGGGGCACCACCGAGAAGTGACCTGAAGCAGGGAGAAATGTTGCTGCGAATTCTGTGGAATCCTGCCGGCTGAGCTCCCACTGATCCCCGGGCTGAGTTTGGGAATTCAGACAGGGAAGAAAGTGGTATAGTTCTATCCCCCACAAAAGAAACTCCACCAAGGAAACAAGCGGCCACCATCTTTGAGATCTGAAGTAACCACCGCCCCTCTCCAATAGACTGCAACAATAAAACAGATGTGTGTTACTCAGCTCATCTCTCATACAGCGGGGAATTCGCATAAAATGTCTCCTAGGCTTTCCGGGGGAGGGTTAATCAGAGCAAGCCTGCATAAAGACGCAAGAAAAACTAGAGACACCTGACTTTCGACTCCCCCTACCATCAGTGGCCATAACGAAACGTGTATAGCCAGTGCTGGGGGAGGGGTAAGTGGAAAAAATCAAAACAATAGAGTGTCTGGGTTCCCAAAAGACACCCTCCACACCCAACAAACGGCAGGCACAGAGTACAGTTTGAACTGCCGAGAGGCATCACTCAGGGGAAATCTGGTCTAGAAAAAGAAACCAGGACAAGCAGGAGAAACCAAAGGACTAGAAGGCAGGCCCTTGTGACTGGGCGGCTGGAGACCGCAGGCCTGCACATGACATTCCACCCACTGCCTGAGTGACTGGGGGGCTGAGGAATGCCCGCCCGCCGGCAACCGAGCGTGAGACTGCGTGGCTAGAGATTGACAACCCAACGGCGACAGCCCACCTGCTGCCCGCGTGACTGGGCGGCTGGAGACCGCCTGCCCGCTGGCGACCAACCGCACAATTGGGCGGCTGGAGACCGCCCGCCTGCCAGTGACCCAGAGCTGAAACAAACCAGAGACAGTCAAGTCCCACCCCCCAATTCGGACACCTCGGCAAGGAGCCTGGGGCCGGCCAAAGCAGAGAGGTGACATCACTGGAGCTCGGCCTTCGGAATTACTTCCAAGCGGAATCCACTTTAGCAGGCATAGTTTACCAACACAAAGGAGAGACAACAGAGATATACAACACCAAAACAAATCTAAAGAATAAAGCAGAAACACAGCAATCAAATAGAGCTGGAAAGTAACGTGAACATCATGAAAAAACAAGGGCAAAAAAGGAGTACAAACAATGCAGGACAACTTAAATCTACAGGAGGACCTTGAAGCATCAGAAACAGGGATAGGGAAAGAACTCAAGGCATACCGAACTCAGATGGAAAGGAATATTAGAGAAGACATGAGGCAGCAAGTCCAAGCAATAAAAGTATATTTTGAAAATGAATTAAGCAAACAAATTCAAATGGCAAAGAATGAGCATTACCAGGAGATAGAGATCTTAAAAAAAATATTAAACAGTAATCCTAGAAATGCAGGAAAATATAAACCAAATTAAAAACTCAAACGAGAATATTACAAATAGACTAGATCAAGTAGAAGTCAGAACATCAGATAATGAAGACAAAGTTTATCAACTTGAAAAGAATTGAGTAAACACAGAAAAGATGCTTAAATCCCACCAGGAATTTATTCAAAAGATATGGGATGTCATAAAAAAACAAAAAACAAATTTAAGAGTCATCAGGATAGAAGAAGGCATAGAGATTCAAACCAAAGGAATGGACAACATATTAAATGAAATAATTCTATAAAACTTCCCAGAGATGAATGATGGATTGGATTGCCAATTCCTGGAAGCCTACAGGACCCCAAACATTCAAAACCAAAATAGACCAACTCCAAGACATATAATTATGAAGATAGCCAACATACAGAACAAGGAGAGAATATTAAAAGCTATAAGAGAAAGGAGGCAGATTACATTCAGGGGTAAACCAATTAGGTTAACAACTGATTTTTCATCACATTCTTTGAAAGTGAGAAGATCCTGGAACAGTGTAATTCAAATGTTGAAAAAAAAAAAAGAATTCCAACCAAGAATACCATATAAAGAAAAGTTAAGCTTCAGATATGACAATGAAATTAAAGTCTTTCACGATAAACAAAAGCTAAAACAATTCTCAGCCAGAAAACCAGCACTGCAAAGCATTTTGTGCAAAATACTACAAGAAGAAGAGTTAAAAAATAGTGCCCAAAACTAACAGTGGGAAGTATCTCAGTAAAGCGGGAGGAAAGTAACCAAAAAAGTAAAAACTATCCAAACTAAAATATAATAAATAAATAAACATGACTGGAAGTACAAATCATATTTCAATTGTAACCTTAAATGTTAATGGCCTAAATTCACTAATCAAGAGACATGTGCTAGTAACCTGGATCAAAAAAACAAATCCAACAATATTCTGCCTTCAGGAGACTCATATGATAGGAAAAGACATACACAGGCTGAAGGTAAAAGGTTGGGAAAAATCATAACACTCACATGGCCCTCGGAAGCAAGAAGGATTTGCCATACTCATATGGAATAATATCAACTTCAAACCTAAGTTAATGAAAAGGGATAAAGAATGACACTATATTCTGTTAAAAGGAATCATCCACCAACAAGAAAAAAACAATTATCAATTTGTATGCACCAAGCAATGGAGGTGCAACGTTCATAAAACAAACTCTCCTCAAGATCAAGAGTCAAATAGACTACAACACAATAATTATGGGTGACTTCAACACACCACTCTTGGCATTAGAGAGATCCTCTAGACAAAAACTGAATAAAGAAACTATAGAACTCAACAGCACAATCAATAACCTAGACTTAACCGACATATATAGAATATATCAACCATCATCAAGTGGATACATGTTCTTCTCAGCAGCACATGGATCCTACTCAAAGATACACCATATATTATGCCATAGGGCAATTCTTAGTAAATATAAAGGCATGGAGATTATACCGTGCACCATATCTGATCATAATGGAATGAAACTGGATATCAATGAGAAAAGAAGGAAGGAAAAATCCTACATCACATGGAAAATGAACAACATGCTACTGAATGACCAATGGGTTACAGAAGACATAAAGAAGGAGATAAAAAATTCTTAGAGACAAATGACAATACAGACACAACATACCGGAATCTATGGGACACCATGAAAGCAGTTTTAAGAGGGAAATTCATTTCTTGGAGTTCTTTCCTCAAAAAAAGAAAAAAAAAACAACAAATAAATGAACTTAAACTACACCACAAAAACCTGGAAAAGGAAGAGCAAAACAACAGCAAATGTAGTAGAAGACAAGAAATAATTAAATTTAGAGCAGAAATCAATGAAATTGAAACAAAAAAAAAGTTGAAAAAATTGATAAAACTAAAAGTTGGTTCTTTGAAAAAATAAATAAGATCAACAGGCCCTTAGCCACGCTAAGGAAGAGAAGAAGAAAGAGAATTCAAATTACTAACATGTGGGATAAAAAAGGCAATATCACAACAGACACTACAGAAATATAGAAGATAATTAGAAAGTATTTTGAAACACTATATTCCAATAAAATAGAATATTGTGAAGATATTGATAAATTTCTTAAGTCATACAATCTGCCCAGATTGAGTCAGGAAGACACAAACAATTTAAACTGGCCAATAACAAAGGAAGACATAGAAGAAGCAATCAAAAGACTGCCAACCCAAAAAAAGCCCTGGACCAGATGGGAATACAGCGGATTTCTACAAAACCTTCAAAGAAGAATTAAAATCAATATTTTTCAAGCTTTTTCAAGAAATAGAAAAAGAAGGAGCTCTTCCAAATTCATTCTATGAGGCCAACATCACCCTGATCCCGAAACCAGACAAAGACACTTCAAAGAAAGAATACTACAGACCAATTTCTCTAATGAACTTGGATGCAAAAATTCTCAATAAAATTCTGACAAATCGAGTACAAAAGCATATCAAAATAATTGTGCAACATCATCAAGGAGGATTCATCCCTGTGATGCAAGGATGGTTCAATATACGAAAATCAATAAATGCCATTCACCACATCAATAGACTTAAAGACAAGAACTATATGATCATCTCGATAGATGCAGAAAAGCATTTGACAAAGTTCTGCATCCATTTATGTTCAAAACTCTATAAAAACTAGGGATAACAGGAACTTACCTCAACATTGTAAAAGCTATATATGCTAAACCTCAGGCTAGCATCATCCTAAATGGAGAAAACCTGAAGGCATTCCTTCTGAAATCTGGAACAAGACAGGGATGCCCTCTATCACCACTTCTATTCAATTTAGTTCTTGAAATACTAGCCAGAGCAATTAAACAGACAAAAGAAATTAAAGGCATAAAAATAGGAAAAGAAGAATTTAAAGTATCACTATTTGCAGATGACATGATAATATATTTAACAGACACAAAAATGTCTACAAAGAAATGGCTAAAGTTAATAAATGAATTCAGAAAAGTGGCAGGATATATAATTAACACGCATAAATCAAATGCATTCCTGTATAACAGAAAAAAAACTTCTGAAATGGAAATGAGGAAAACCACTCTATTCACAACATCCTCAAATAAAATAAGATACTTGGGAATCAACCTAACAAAAGAGGTGAAAGATTTATATAATGAAAACTACAGAAATCTAAAGAGAGAAATAGAAGAAGATGTCAGAAGATGGAAACATGTGCCCTGTTCATGAATAGGCAGAACTAACATCATAAAAATGGCAATATTACGCAAAGTTCTCCACAGGTTTAATGCAATGCCAATCAAAATTCCAACGGCATTTCTTGTAGAAATAGATAAATCAATCATGAAATTCATATCGAAAAATAAAAGACCCAGAATAGCAAAAGCAACTCTAAGCAGGAAGTGTGAATCTGGAGGTATAGCGATACCAGAGTTCAAACTGTACTACAAAGCAATAGTAACAAAAACAGCATGGAACTGGTACCGAAAAATGCAGGTGGACCAGTGGTACAGAAGAGAGGACACAGAAACCAATCCACAAAATTACAACTTTATTATATTTGATAAAGGGGCTAAAAGCATGCAGTGGAGGAAGGATAGCATCTTCAACAAATGGTGCTGGGAAAATTGGAAATCCATATGCAACAAAATGAAACTGAATCCCGTTCTCTCGCCATGCACAAAATTTAACTCAAAATGGATCAAGGATCTAGATATAAAATCAGAGACACTGCGTTTCATAGAAGAAAAAGTTGGCTACGATCTACATACTGTGGGGTCGGGCTCCAAATTTCTTAATAGGACGCTCATAGCCCAAGAGTTCTTAACAAGAATAAAAAAATGAGACTTACTTATACTAAAAAGTTTTTTTTTCTCTGCAAGAGAAACAAAAAGGGAAGTAAATAGATAGCCTACATCCCGGGAACAAATTTTTACCCCTCACACTTCAGATAGAGCCCTAATATCCAGAATATACAAAGAATTCAAAATAATTATCAATAAGATAACAAATAACCTAATCAACAAATGGGCCAAGGACCTGAAAAGACACTTCACCGAGGAGGACATACAATCAATCAACAAGTACATGAAAAAATGCTCACCATATCTAGCAGTCAGAGAAATGCAAATCAAACCCACCCTAAGATACCATCTCACTCCAGTATGATTGGCAGCCATTATGAAGTCAAACAACAACAAGTGTTTACGAGGATATGGGGAAAAGGGGACACTTGTACACTGCTGGTGGGACTGCAAATTGGTGAGGCCAACATGGAAAGCAGTATGGGGATTCCTGGGAAAGCTAGGAATGGATCCACCATTTGAACCAGCTATCGCCCTTCTCGGACTATTCCCTGAGGATCTTAAAAGAGTGTACTAAAGGGATACTGCCACATCAATGATCATAGTGGCACAATTCACAATACCTAGACTGTGTAACCAACCTAGATGCAATTCAATAGATGAATGGATAAAAAAAAATGTGGCATCTATACACGATGGATGCAGCACTAAAAAATGACAAAATCATAGAATTTGCAGGGAAATGGATGGCATTAGAGCAGATTATGCTAAGAGAAGCTAGCCAATCCTTAAAAAAACAAATGCCAAATGTCTGCTTTGATAAAAATAGGGTAACTAAGAATAGAACAGGGAGGAAGAGCATGAGGAAAAGATTAATATTAAACAAAGACAAGTGGGAGAGAGAAAGGGAGAGAGAAGGGAAAGCATATGGAAATGGTAGGAGACCCTCATTGTTACACAAAATTACATATAAGACGTTGTGAGGGGAAAGGCGGGATCAAGAGAGAGAAGTGAAAAAGCAGATGAGGAAGAGAGGGAAGATAGGATGAAAGGGGAGGGGGGATAGTAGGGGATAATAAAGGTAGCAGAGGACAACAGTCACTAATGTGACATTATGTAAAAATGTGAATGTGTAACTGATGTGATTCTGCAATTCGTATTTGGGGAAAATTGGGAGTTCATAACCCATTTCAGTCAAATGTATGAAAGATGATATATCATGAGCTTTGTAATGTTTTGAAAAACCAATAAAAATAAATAAACAAAGGTTTAAAATTGAGTGAGAAGAAATCAGCTAAAAAGGAGTTGAGATGCATTCATTTTGATAAGCAGAAAGTTTGTTTTGTGTAGTTGTAAATATCACAAATTTATTTTACCAGAAAACTGGCTTTTGAAATGAACATATATTGAGATTAAAGGATAATCCATTTACCTTCATGAAAAATTCATATCATTTCCTATATTTTTCATATTTCATTTTTTTTCGTGAATATTTTGTCATGGACCAGGTCTAGTCTTAGGCTACCTCATCTGACAAGTTCGTACAATGTGTTGGATTGTTCTTTTCATCTTTTATTTGATAGTTTGTAGCTGATAATGTGTATTTTTCCTTATCTTTATTTGGACATACATACCCAACTATATCTTTGCATTTTATGTTTTACTGGGGAAGAGACTCATCAAAAGCTCTTTATTATATGTATCAACAATGAAACATTTAGAGCATGCAATTATTCTTAATTTTGCATGAAAATATCTTTGTACCATTTTTCTTATAAAGATGTAGAATTATTACTGTAATAAGTAACTACTTACAAGAAGAATTAAACAATTGACTTTATATCAATCATGAATATGAAAATTAATAAAATAAGTATTTGGCAATAAATATGCAATTGATAGAAATTAAAATCACAAGAAAGCCATTTAAAATGTCAGTGCATATGGTCCTTAAATAAAAGGTTGTTCAAATAAAATTTCACTAATTCATAAGAGTTAATATGCCATATCACAGCTTAATGTAATATAAAAACTTAAATGATAAGTATTGATAAATAAGAATGATACCTGTTTACTTAAATATGTTTATTTGATTTTCACTGTAAGCTGTTAATTCTAGAAGACTTGAAAATTAAGAAAGACTTGGTCTATATTATTTCTAACAGGCTAATCAAAGTACTTTTAAATATATATGTATATATCATATGTAATACATATGAATGAATATAGATACATATGTATAATAAATGTATTGTAATATATCTATAGGTTATTATAATTATTAAATTTTCTCAAGAAAAAAGAATGACTATAAAAAAATTCTTAAATGTAAATTTCATAGCATATTACTGTTTGTAATGACATGAGAGAAAAACTCCTATGGAGGGAAAATGAAAAAGGAAGAGAGAGAAGGGGGAAAATGAGGAAGAAAGTGAGTAAAGAAGAGGGAGAGGAGTGTTTGATTATAAGATAAATGTGGAGGGTCTGGGTGTCTGGCTCAGTGGTAACATGCTTGGCTGGCATGTGTGAGGCACTGGGTTATATTCTCAGCACCACATATAAATAAATAAAATGAGGTCGATCAACAACTGAAAAAATAAAAAAAAAATAAAAAAGTAGAAATATTACCAAAATTCTGAGTTTTTATGAATGCTAAATAAAAAAAAATGTTATATAGCCTTATGTAATTTCTAGACTCCCCAAAATAGTCATTTAATGATAGATTACTAGTGCGATAACTAAAAATCCATTGCTCTTTCCTCGACATTCTGTGGCATGCTAGTGCTAAAATAAATTGTATTATAACACCAAAAAAAATTCTAATATTTCTACAGTAACTGACCCAGTTTAACATAAATGCAAGAAGATTCCTATGGAATATAATTGTATTTTGACGTTCATTTTTATTCAACACTGGTACATTACTATTTGTCCAGTTTATGCACATCATAGTATGTATATTTCATTCACAATTTAGCAAATTTATACGCATTTGTTTTACTTTCAATCACTTCCTGCTTCAGAACACATGTATTCCTCCACGTTTCTTGACTGCTCCTTTCATGAGACTTTTTTCCAAAGACATTATTTTTGATTTCCATTATCATTTTTGAAGCAAAACTCACACACCCGTCATGATAAACCGTAAACCTAATATTACCATTAGATGTAAAACTGGTGGGAATGAATGATTGTATATCAATATAAGATTTCTTGTATACTTTCAAATATCAATTCAATCCATTGTTTAATTTGGAACCAGTTATATTATTTATTCACAGTATGGTCTATTCATGCATTGTCTCTATATTGATAGACACAGGGTACACCTCTGTGTACCCTCGATAATAATTTGTATATCTTCAAAATTTTGCTCACAGAAATGGTGGAAGAAAGACTCATGTCAACTGATCTACATATACATTTTATCACAGTAATATTCTGGACACAAAATGCAAAGGTCACACTTAGGATTGTCCCGAAGCCTAAATGGAAAGTGAACATGGATTACTAAAAACATCCATGTCTTGGATGCCTAATTCTCTCAAATGTCAATCCTATTGGTGAGTACATATTTGTTTCTTCCCAAGATTATATATTCAACCTCAACCATGTTGAAAATGTCTAATCCTATCACTCACTTTATATTTTGTCTGATTTCCTAATGTCTCTATTGATATCTCTTTTCCTACATATTTTCCCCAGTTCATCATAGTGACTGATTCTTCACATGTGCTGACATTTACATTCACTCTTTATCCGAAACCCTATTGCTAAAGAACTTTTTGTCCAAATACTATACTCACTCTTTTTTCTAAACCTACCGACTATCTACCTAATCCTACCGACTATCCCTTTTTGACTGGATGAACTCTTCAACAATCAATCATCCAAGGTACAAGGTCCTATGCCATTGTATATTGATTTATCTGAGACATCTGTGCAGAACATAATTCAAAGATAAGTATCCCAATCATGGGCCCAATGCCTTTCTGGTATTCAAATCTTACCTAGATTTCAGTTTTCATAATTACATTTCACCTGTATATTCTTATAAATATTGCAGGTTCCCAATACCATTATTCATCCAACAGAATGATTCCTACCACAAATCGAACATGTTATTAATCCTAACTATACACTTTTCCCTCAATCCAACTTTACAGAAGAGCAGGGACAGAGTTGGTCTTACAATACAGGGGTGTAGGGAACCTTCCACCTGTTGACAACCTCAAAGGTCCATGCAGATATGATCCCTGGAGAAGATGCAGGCAGCTATGAAAGGCCTGAGAGAGCAAACGTCATCTTCCATGGCAAACAACCCGGTCAGGTTAAAAGCATGTGTCTGAATCATCCTCTCTCTTCTTAATGTAGGGAAGATTGACCAAACTAGACCTGTGTGGAAAGCTGTTCCCAGGTGCCTATTGTTTCTATACCATTCGAACTTGTGAAAGTGTCACAGGAAGTAGGCACATCCTCCATATTATGAGACCCTAGGAAGCAAATGTTAGGACAAAGTGGTTGGAAATGCAGTGACCACATTCAGTTGCTGAAGGAAGTGACCTCACCTCACATCCTTGTTGATGGAACTCTCCGAATTTGGGTTCCAGGAAGCCAGGCATCCAGACCCAGTCCAAGCTCCAGTCACAGTGGTCTCACTTGTTTGGATTTACCAAGGACAGAGTCTGTCTTTTGTGGTACCTAGTGATGTGAGGATGGCCAAATGCCAGGAAAGTTCTGAAGAGGGGCCCTTCCAGAGAAAAAAGTTAGAGGCTCACTGCTGTCTCCTGACAACTTCACAGAGTTGACCCAGGAGACCAGATCTGAGACAGGACAGGCCATTTCTGGGGAACATAGTATTGCCCTCCAGTCAGAGGACACTCTGGATAGTTTCAGACCTACTTGGGGGAAGGAGGTGACTTCGTGGGTGTTTGAGTGGGTTTGTGGTTTTTTCTCATGTTCTGAGAATAGTTAGGAAAGGGGGTTTGTTTGGTTTGGAGTGAACTGTTTCTAGTTAGTCCTTTGACAAGGCGAGTGTTTCTATGTCTGTGTATCCCACTGTGTCCATGGTTGTAGACATTAGAAAAGAGAATGCCTCAATGGGTGTGTCCTGTCAAAGAGAAAACTTCCAAGCATTCATCCTGCCCATTTTATAAATGGACTGTGGCTTGCCTTATCATTGGGCAACACCTATTATTTTCTTACGTTCCTGTATCCTTCCTGAATTCTGGCCACTCTCCAAAATAGGCTCATGGTTTTATGTACAAGATATGTACCACTTCCAAGCTCTGTGACATGGCCATGTACTGGATAGCTGAAGGGAATGCATCTCAGAAAACTCTGATATCAGTGTGACCAGTAAAGTCTAAGTGGAGAAACCCTGCTTTGGGCCTTTTGATTACCTATTGTTATGTTGCCCTGAATATCAGGAACATCTTTTCCTCAGGCTACTCCTTCCTGAAGCCTGAAGAAAACAGTTTTCACATGGAAATGAATGGGCATTTTACCTTTGTGTTTTACAATAAAACCTTCACAGAGATTAGGCTCTCATTAACTTAAAAATACTTTTAAATTTTATCTAAGGGTAAAAAGTAACATGTAACTGTACATATCTTTTTGATAACAAGTCCAATTATACAACACAAATGACACACATAAATCTCCAACATGTTTTTATTTTAAGCCTAGAATTACCATACAACCTTAGAACATTTCTGTTTTCATACTTATATTTCACTTCTATAGACTTATAAATATCGCAGGTTCCCAATAACATTATTCATACAGCAGAACAATTCCTAACCCAAATCGAACATGTTATTAACCCTAACCATACACTGTTCCCTCAATCTAACTTTACAGAAGAGCAGGGAAAGAGTTGGTCTTACAATACAGGAATTTAGGGGATCTTCCACCCTTGAGAACCTCAAACGTCCATGCAGAAATGATCCCTGTAGAAGATGTAGGCAGCTATGAAGGACCTGAGAGAGTAAGAGTCACCTTCCATGGCCAACAACCTGGTCAGGATGAAGGGTTGTGTCTGAATCTGCCTCTCTCTTCTTAATGTAGAGAAGATGCACCAAAACAGGCCAGTGTGGAGAGCTGCTCTGGAGTGCCTATGGATGATATACCATTCTAACTTGTGAAAGTGTCACAGGAAGTAGGGGCAGCCTCCATCTCATGGGGCCTTGGAAGCAACAATTAGGACAATGTGTTTGCCAAGGCAGTGACCTCATTCAGTTCCTGAAGGAAGTGACCTCACCTCACTTCCTTGGTGTTCGAAATCTCTGAACATGTGGTCCAGGAAGCCAGGCACCCACAGCCAGTCCCAGTCCCAGTCCCAGTGATCTCACTTGTTTGGATTTACCAAGGACAGAGTCAGTCTTTCTTGGTACCTACTGATGTGAGGATGGCCAAATGCCAGTAAAGCTCTGAAGAGGGCCCTTTCCTGAGAAACCAGGTTGTGGCTCACCGCTGGCTCCTGTCAACTTCACAGAGTTGGACAAGGAGAACAGATCTGAGACAGAACAGGCCATTTCATGGAAACATAGTATGGCCCACCACTCAGAGGACACTGCGGATAGTCACAGACCTACTTGGGGGAAGGAGGTGCATTTGTGGGTGTGGGTGTGTGTTTGTGGTTTTGTCTCATGTTCTGAGAATAGGTAAGAAAGGCAGTTTGTTTTGTTTGGAGTTAATTGATTCTAGTAAGTCGTTTGAAAAGGCGAGTGTTTCTAGGTCTGTGTATCCCACTGTGTCAGGGGTTGTAGACATTAGAAAAGAGAATGCTTCAATGGATGTGTCCTGTCTAGTAGAAAGCTCCCCCGGATTCATACTTCCCATTTATGAATGGACTGTGGCTTGCATTATTGATGGGCAACCCCAGATATCTTCCTAAGTTCCTGTTTTCTTTCTGAATTCTGGCCACTTTCCAGAATAGGCTCATGGTTTTGTGTCCAAGATGTATACCACCACCAAGCTCTGTGACATGGCTATGTACTGGATAGCTGAAGGGAATGGCGAGCAACTCAGAAAACTCAGATATCAGTGTAATCAGGAAAGTTTCAGTGGAGAAATACTGCTTTGGTTACCTATTGTTCTGTTGCCCTCAATGTCAGGAAGGTCTTTGCCTCTGGCCACCCCTTTGGGAAGCCTAAAGAAAACAGTTTTCAAATGGAAATCAATGGGCATCACCTGTGACTCTTTGCTTAATTGCATTGGAAAGGGATATGTCTGAATCAGGCTCTAGGTCCTGTGTTAGGCTTTGGCTTAGATTCTCAGCACATGATGGATGTAAAGAAAATCCCATGTTTGCTTCCAAAACTAAATTGGCCAAAAGAGCAGTCATTATGGAAGAAGTCTCTCGCCTTCCCCTGTAAGGTTCCTCACCTCCATCAAGTGAGAATAGGAACCTTTGGATCAAATGAGTTCTTCAAAGCCCTTTAGAGGCTATCCCATAGGTGCTTGGGTTTTCTCCAGAATCCAAATCACCTGACAGTCAGTAGGCCTCAAATTGGAGGAGCAAAGCAATATTAATAGCAGGCCTATTTGATCACTCCTGGTTCCCCGGACGAGTGTCCAGGACACCCTGACTTTAGGCAAATGAGGGGCAATGGAGGTTATTTTGGACACTGTCTTGGGCTGTGCCCCTCATGGAAACCTCAAGCCAGAGGTAATGATGAGTGTCCATATGGAAGAAGATGAGGGCCATGTGGGAGTGTTTTGGTTTTAATTGTGGTCATGTGTGGCCGTTGGAATAGATGACTGGGTCCACCTTGGCTTTAACTCTGTTGTGATTCCCCTTAGAGACTGAGTTGTGGACCTCACCTCAGAGACGTATTGCCATGAATTGTGTTGGGATTTTAGGAGGATTCACATGAGAGTCACCCTTGTAAAATGAGATCTAGGCCCAGGGTGGCTGTTCACTGAGCACTGGGAATCTCAGCCAGGTTACCACATGATTTTATTCTGAAAGACTTGGCAGCCATATATGAGAGTCAAAACACACGGATGTCACAATGTAGATCCCAATGGGCCTGGATTCATGTGATCATTTGGCCACTGTTTGGGAAGCCTTGCCTGTGAGACTTCTGCAGAGATTTCATTGAAATGAGCTTCCTAACCATTTAATAGTTCCAGAATGAAATGAAACACACAGTGCCTCCAACTTCAACCTTGAAAAATGGGTAGATAAATACCAAGAAATTTTTAAACTTCCCATGACCAGGTGGCACTGGAGAATCTTTGGATATCCTGTGGCTGATCATGAGATTACAAGACAGTGCTTTGATTGACTGGTTTTCATAAAAATGGTTCAGAACAGAGATACCAGGAAGTTGGAGCCTGCTGAGAGGTGGGCCTACAGCAGTGCTGGGCAGGTGTGCAATAAAACAACTGTGGTGGGGCCATGTGGATCTTCCATTGGCTTCCAAATGACTTGTGACTGACATGGTGCAGCCAGCAGACCCTTGTATGTAAAGGCATCTTGTTATATGGACAGGATTCAGGGCAATGTTTAGAATCCTATTGCTATGGTCAAGGGGGCAAGTCATGTGGGATATAAGCCTGGTTGGTGCATTCTCCTGCAGACCCTGACCTACCAAAAGTGACAGAACTCACTCACGCACCGGGTAACAGTTGAATTCTTTGTATATCATGAAGCAAATACCAAAATCCCAGTGCAGCAGCAAGAAACACGACGAAAAGTGGAGGATGACCAAATGGCCTCACAGTCCACATGTGAATACACTTATCCCCCAGTTGCCACAGTTTACCTACTAAAGAAAATTCAGCACTGCTGCCACATATTCAGTGGAAAATAAGAAACCATGTCCTCGAGGTAACATAGATGCAGACACAGCTTTGATTGTCTCACAACAATGGAAGCTAAATCTCCCGACAACAACATATATTTCAAGTGCCCAAACTCAGAGTGAGTTTCTCAAGAAGGATTTAGGGAACCAGAGCTCCATGTTTGTGGACTGTTTTCCCTGTCCCTTACTTTTGAAATCTCCTCTTCCGTCTTCAAGGTTGTGAACTCCTGAGCATATTCCATTCCAGATATTTATTCACAGATTTTCTAACTCTTCTCCTCTAATTGTGCCTTAGTCTCCGTGATTGTAATGTCAAGGCATCCCTTTCTCTGTATCCTATTCAGCACATGTATTTTTACATGCAATTATAGAATCTTACCTGATACCACACGTACATTCTTGTGAGGTGACTGACTTGGCAGATACAAATTGTAAGAGATCACTCCTCCTAAAAGCTGTTGGAACTGAAAATTCAATCTATGAGTGAGCTTCCTTGTTTAAGAACATTATACATAAATCCATATTCAATAAAATAAATACATTTGGATCTGTAGATGACATATATTTCATGGTGAATTTCAATTGGAATATATTATGCTATTTTTAATGTCTGTGTGTTTGTGTATGTATATATATATATATATATATATATATATATATATATATATATATACACACTCTCCAGATTTTTCAAAATATGAAATATATGTCTTGTTATACACTCCCTAAACTCATTCATATTCAAGTATGTGTATTTATAATCAAATTTTCACAAGAGTATTCTCAAAATTATTCATTCACCTGAAATACATATTTGTTTCCTAGTACTGAAAACTATCTTCAGTGAAAGGTGCATACAAATCCTAATATTTCCACAGTAACTGAACCAGTTTAACATCAATACAAGTAGATTCCTATGGGACATGTTGTGCATTTTGACATTTATTTTATTCAACACTGGTACATTACTATTTCTTCAGTTTATGCTCATCATAGCAAATATATTTCATCCAAAAATTTGCAAATTTATAGGCATTTTGTTCACATTCAATCACTTTATTCTACAGAACACATGTATTCCTCCATGTTTTTGATGGGTCTTTTCATGAGACTTCTTTCCAAACACATTATTTTCGATTTCCATGATCACTTTTGAAGCAAAACTCAAAGACACTTCGTGATAAACCATAACCCTAATATTACCATTAGATGTATTGCTGGTTGGAATGAATGATGGTATATCGATATAAGATTTCTTATATATTTTCAGATATGAATTCAATCTATTATTTAAAGTGGGACCAGTTATATTATTGATTCACAATGTGGTCTATTCATGCACTATCTCTATATTCATAGACACAGTGTACACCTCTTTGTACCACCAATACTAATTTATAGGACTTCAAAACATTGCTCCCAGAAATGCTGGAAGAAATACTAATGTCACGCCATCTACATATACATTTTATCACAGTAATATTCTGGACACAAAATGCAAAGGTTACACTTATGATTGTACCAAAGCCTAAAAGGAAAGTGAACAGGGATTACTAAAAACATCCATGTCCACATTGCCTAATGCTCTCAAATGTCAATCCTATTGGTGACTACATATTTGTTTCTTCCTAAGATTATATATTCAAACTCAACCCTGTTCAAAATGTCTAATCCTATCACTCACTTTGTACTTTCCCTGATTTTGTAATGTCTCTATTATTATCTGATTTCCTACATATTTTCCAAAGTTCATCATTGTGACTGAATCTTCATATGTGCTGACATTTACCTTCACCCTCTAACAAAAACCCTATTGCTAAAGAAGTTTTTTTTTTTCCAAATCCTATACTCACTCTCCTTCCAAAACCTACCAACTATCTTCCTAATCTTACCTACTATCCCTTTTTGACTGGATGTTCTCTTCCACATTCAATCATCCAATGTACAAGGTCCTATGCCATTGTATATTTATTTATCTGAGACATCTGTGCAGAAAGTAAGTCAACACTAAGTATACCAATGAAGGGCCCAATGCCCTTCAGGGTTTCAAATCTTAGATTTCTGTTTTCATACATATATTTCACCTACATATTCTTATAAATATCGTAGGTTCCCAATAACATTATTCATCCAGCAGAATAGTTCCTAACACAGATTGAACATGTTATTAACCCTAACCATACACTCTTCCCTCAATCTAACTTTACAGAAGAGCAGGGACAGAGTTGGTCTTACAAGACAGAAATTAAGGGATCTTTCACCTGCTGAGAACCTCAAAGGTCATTAAAGATGATCCCTGGAGAAGATGTAGGAAGCTATTAAGGACCTCAGAGAGCAAAAGTCATCTTTCATTGCAAACAACCTGGTCAGGATGAAGGGTTGTGTCAGAATCAGCCTCTCTCTTCTTAATGTAAAGAAGATGCAGCAAACCAGGCCTGTGTGGAGAGCTGTTCCTGGGTGCCTATGGTTTTATACCATTCTAACTTGTGAAAATGTCAGAGTAAGTAGGTGCAGCCTCCATCTCATGGGACCCTTGGAAGCAACTGTTAGGACAAAGTGGTTGCCAAGGTATGGACCTCATTCAGTTCCTGAAGGAAGTGACCTCACCTCACTTCCTTGGTGATGGAATTCTCTGAACTTGGGATCCAGAAAGCCAGGCATCCAGAGCCAGTCCCAGTCACAGTCCCAGTGGTCAAAATTTTTCGGATTTACCAAAGACAGAGTCAGTCTTTCTTGGTACCTACTTATGTGAGGATGGCCAAATGCCAGGAAGGTCTGAAGAGGGGCCTTTCCTGAGAAAGCAGATAGTGGCTCACCACTGGCTCCTTACAGATTCACAAAGTTGGCCACAGAGAGTAGATCTGAGACAGGACAGCCCATTATGAGGGAATTTCTTATGGCCGACCATCAAACGACACTCCGTATTGTCACAGAGGTACTTGGGGGTCTGTGTGGGTGTGGGTGTGGGTATTGGTTTGTGGTTTTGTCTCATGTTCTGAGAATAGGTAAGAAAGTCGGTTTGTTTGGTTTGGTGTGAACTGATTCTAGTAAGTCGTTTGACAAGGCTAGTCTTTCTATATCTGTGTATCCCACTGTGTCCATGGTTGTAGACAATAGAAAAGAGAATGCATAAATACATGTGTCCTTTCTAGTAGAAATCTTCCCAGCATTCATTCTGCCCAATTTATGAATGGTCTGCGGCTTGCCTAATGGATGGGCAACACCTAATATCTTCTTAAGTTCCTGTTCTCTACCTGAATTATGGGCAACCTCCAGAATACGCTCATGGTATTGTGTCCAAGATATGAACCACCTCCACGCTCTGTGATACGGCCATGTACTAGAGAGCTGAAGGAAATGATGAGCATCTCAGAAAACTCAGATATCAGTGTGACCAGGAAAGTCTCAATGGAAAAACCCCGCTTTGGGCCTTTTGCTTACATATCCTTCTGTTGCCCTGAATGTCAGGAAGGTCTTTGCCTCAGGCTATGCCTTTTTGAAGCCTGAAGAAAACAGTTTTCAAATGGAAATGTATAAACATTACCTGTGGCTCTTTCTTAATTGCTTTGGAAAGGGATGTGTCTGAATCAGCCTCTTGGCCCTGTGTGAGGCTGTGGCTTAGATTCTCAGCACCTGATGGATCTAAAGAAAAATCCCATGTGTGCATGCAAATCAAAAAGCCAAAAGAGCAGTCATTTTGGATGAAGTTTCTCGCCTTCCTCTGTAAGGTTTCTGACTTCCATCATTGAGAATATGGATCCTTTGGGTCAAATGAGTTCTTCAAAGCCCTGCAGACACTAGACCATAGGTTCTTGGGTTTTCTCATGACTCCAATTAACATAAAGAATCTAAACACCACAGTCAGTAGGCCTCAAAATTGAGAATAAGAGCAATATTAACGGCAGGCCTCTTTGAACACTCCTGGTTCACAGGAAGGATGTCCCGGCCACACTGACTTTAGGCAAATGGATGCAAGGGAGCTTATTTTGGACACTGTCTTAGGCTGTGCCCCTCATGGAAACCTCCAGCCAGAGGTTATGATGAGTGTCTATATGGAAGAAAATGAGGGCCATGTGGGAGTGTCTTGATTTTAATTGCGGTCATTTGTGTGGCGCTTGGAATAGATGACTGGGTCCACCTGGGCTTGAACACTGGTGTGATTCTCCTTAGAGACTGAGTTCTGGAACTTACCTCAAAGAAGTATTGCCTTGTATTGTGTCGGGATTTTAGGAGGCCATGCATGAGAGTCGCCCTTGGAAACTGGGATCTATGCCCAGGTTGGCTTTCCACAGAGCACTGGGAATCTTGGGAAGGATATCACATGATTTTATTCTTAAAGACTTGGCAGCCATAGTTGCAAGTCAAAACACATATGGACCTCAAATTGTAGACCTCAATAGGTCTGGCTTCATGGGACCTTTTGGCCTGTCTTTGGGAAGCCTTGCGTGTGATAGTTCTCCAGAGCTTTCATTGAAATGAGCTTCCTCTCCATTTAATCATTCCTGAATGAATTGAAACCCACAGTGCCTCCAACTTCACCCTTGAAAAATGGCTAGATAAATACCTTTAAATTTTTGACATTCCCATGACCGGGTGGACCTGGAGAACCTATGGATGTCCTATTGATGACCATCAGTGTACCAGACAGTGCCTTGATTGACTGGGTTTCATGAAAATGGTGTAGAACGGAGATGCCAGTAATTTGGAGCCTGCTGAGTAGTCGGCCTAGAGCAGTGGTGTGCTGGTGTGTGTTAAAACATCTGTGGTCGGGTCATCTGCATCTGCCCTTCGCTTCCAAATGGTTTGTGACTGACATGGTACAAGCCCCAGATCCTTGTATGTAAAGGCATCTTGTTATATGGAGAGGATTCAGGGCAAAGTTTACAATCAGATTGGTATGGTCAAGAGGGCAAGCTATGTGGGATAGAAGCCTTGTTGGTGCATTCTCCTGCAGACCCTTACCCACCACACGTGACAGAACTCCCTCCATCACTGTGTCCCAGTTGAACTTCTTGTATTTTGTGAAGCAAATATCAAACTCCCAGTGCAGCTGCAAGAAACACCACAAAAATTGGAGGATGACCAATGGCTTCACATTCCACCCTGGGAGACACTTAGCCACCAGTGGCCACAGTTTCCCTACAAAGAGAGAATTCAGCACTGCTGCCTCATGTTCATTGGAAAATAAGAAACAATGTCCTCTAGGTCACATAGATGCTGACCCAGCTTTGATCGTCTCACTATAAAGGAAGCTAAAGCTCCTAAAAACAACCTCAGATGAAGTTTCTCAAGAAATATTTAGGCCGGCAGAGCTCCATGTTTGTGGTGTTTTTACCCTGTCCCTGACTTTTGGAAACTCCTATACCACCTCCAAGGTTGTGAACTCCTGAGCATTTTCCATTCCAGATGTGTATTCACAGATTTTCTAACTCTTCTCCTCTAATTGTGTCTTACATGGGATGAAGGTAATGTCAAGGCATTGTTCTGAATACACATTGGATTCTTTTTCCAATTTTCCATTTGAAATACTGAATCCCTGACTGTCAGGCATAGAAGGAATTCACCTTCAAAAATAGCCTGACACTTACAAGAAACAGCCCCCATGGAGACATCCTGTCTGGGAGACATCCTGTAGCCAACTGTG
Source organism: Callospermophilus lateralis (assembly GCF_048772815.1). Taxonomy (NCBI): domain Eukaryota; kingdom Metazoa; phylum Chordata; class Mammalia; order Rodentia; family Sciuridae; genus Callospermophilus; species Callospermophilus lateralis. The sequence continues at coordinate 280,149 of NW_027514364.1, forward strand.
TCTCTGAGACATCCTGTTGCCATCTGTATTCCTGAAACATCCTGAGTTTATCTCACCTTGAGAAGACATCCAGGAACTTTGGATAAGAGAGCTTTCCCATCTCCAGCATATAAATGCCCCTGTGTGAAAAATAAAAGTTTGCAGCTTGATCAGAACTCCTGTCTTGCTGTCCCTTCACTCCTGTCCCTTCATTCCTCCGCATCTAGGTTCGCTGCCCCTGTTGATGTGTCTTTCCAGCCGTGACTACTGGCACCCACTGACTGGGGCTCGAGCCTTTGACTGATTGGGAACCCCGTCCTCCTGGAAGACTTCATCAAGTGGAGCTCGCGATTGCCTCAGCAGACACCACAAAGAGACAGATCCAGGAGGAGAGTGGGGATGACGCACGGTGAGTGACCCACCATGGGACAAGCAGTTTCGTCACATGATTTGTTTTTGTCAGGCCTCAAGGAGTCCTTCAAGACATGAGGGGTGCGTGTTAAGAAAAAGGACTTAAAATTTTTCTTCTAATACATAGGAGAATTGTGTACATGGTTTCACATTGAAGTGACCATTGATGGCAAAAGATGGCTTAGAGTAAGAGACTGTTTAAAAGATTATTATGAAACCTTTGGCCCAGAAAAAGTGCCAGTTCCCACCTTTTCTTACTGGAACTTAATTAATGAAATTCTTAAAAGTTCACCCTTTGACAATGGTACCTTACAACTTGTCAGGATTGGAGAAGAGACTATGCAAAACACCTCTCGTCTCCCCACGGCATGCCCATCAGTTAGTATAGACATTGACCCTTCTCAGTCTCCCCAGGACCCTGGGAACCTTCCTAGTCCCCCTCAAAATACCACCCTAATGAATAAGGCTCCAATGGTTACCAAACACCTTTATCGAGTTTTAAATCCCAGAGACACATTGACCCCTGGGACGGAGGCTACCTTGGAGAAGGAAGCAGCAAGCTACAATTCAGAAGATGCGCCACCTCTCAGGACCCTGCCACAGCCTATAGGACTTACACATCTACCTACCTCCTATATCCCTCCTGCCTTTTGTGCTCCAGCCTTTCAGGAGCAAAATGCAACCCAGATATTTTTCCCCACTTCCCTTGCCTAGCCTGGCTCCCTTGTGAGAGTCTCTCCAACATAGACGGGAACAGATCAAACTTTTAAAAGAATTAAGATCCCTAGACTCTGAGCTCTGTTCATTAGCCTTAGGCACGGAGTCAATGCAAACTGGCCCACGGCGGTCTAATACAAAGGCTAAGCCACTCCATCAGCCTGTTCTCGCCTTCCCAGTCACCCGCAGTCAGATAGATAAGCCTGCCCAGGCTGAGGTCAAAGACTTAGACGAGGATCAAGAGGAGGAAGTGGGGGAAATGGATCAAGGAGATCAGGACTCAGAGGATGAGGAGTTCACCCCTAGGCAGGAAGGAACCCAGAGTGTCTACAAAAAAATTAAGCCTGCGTTTTCTTGAAAAACATAAAAAGACTTGTGCTCACAATGGCCCCACTGTGCCCTAGAAGTTGACTTTATTAGAAAGCCACAGCACACAATGGCTTACTCCCAATGATTGGAAATTTTTAGACCGAGCTACCCTCAGTGCCGGAGATTTCCTGTTATGGAATGCAGATTTCGAGGAGCACTGTCAGGAAACTGCTCAAAAAAAATTAACTAAGGCCTCCTCTAAATCCTGAACTTATGTTAAGCTAGTGGGCTATGCGCCATTTGACACTAAAACTAAATAGGCACGTTTCCCTGCTGGAATTTTGGCACAGATTCAGATGGCTTGCTTACATGCTTGGAGATGCCTCCCTCAAACTGGCTCGGCTACCACTTCTTTGGCAAAAATTTGACAAGGACCCAACGACCCTTATAGAAACCTTGTTCCCCGGCTTAACCTAGCTGCAGAATGCTTGCTTGGACCAAGCGAAAGCAAAAGAACTTTTGTAAAACATCTTGCCTTTGAAAACGCCAACCTGGCATGTCAGGATGTTCTTCGACCACATAAGGAAAAAGGGAAACTTTCGGACTTTATTAGACTCTGTGCAGGGTTGGGTGCAGCCCATGCCATGGGTCTCGCCCTACATGCCCCCTTTATCAAGGCCTTTCACAATCCTGGCTCATGTACTTGCTTTACTTGTAAACAACCTGGCCATTTTGCACGCAAGTGTCTGAAAGACAAACAAAGCGTAGGAATATCGTCTCCTCAAACTGGGGCTAAACCGCCCCCAGCTACCCTTTGTTCTAGATGTGGTAAATGTCATCACTGGGCCAGTAAGTGTAGATCTAAGACAAATGGCCTCAGACAGCCTATTTCTTCCTGCTTCTCAGGAAAACCCTGCGGGGCCAGCCCCTGGCCACGACCTCCCCCAGGACAAAACCAGGGGCAATAAGGTTTATTCCCTACCAAACTCCAAACCTACCACAAAATTCTTCCCCACAATTGCCTCCCTCCAACTAGCCACCCCAGGCAGCGCAGGATTGGACCTCTGTGCCACCACCGATACAATATTAGACTCAATGCAAGGGCACCAGATAATACCCACTAGAATTATGGGTCCCCCTTCATCTCATACGAGTGCCCTTATTCTTGGAAGAGTCTCTGCTACCTTAAATGGTGTTCAGGTCTTCCCTGGCATTAATGATAATGATTTCACTGGAGAAATAAAAATACTAGCAACAGCTATTAATGGAGTTGCGGCCATCCCAGCAGGAACAAGACTTGCACAATTAATATTCCTTCCCTTGGATTCAGGAGGCACTTCCACCGCCCAAACATAAAATGGGGGACAGCCTCCCTCGGCTCCTCTGATGTATATTGGGTTCAGCCCATTTCTCACAATAGACCCACCCTTACCTTACTTATTGAAAAAAAGGAATTCCAAGGAATTCTAGATACTGGAGCTGATGCCACAATTATTTCTCACAAATACTGGCCATCAGGTTGGCCCATCACCCCATCCTTGAATGACCTAAAAGGGTTAAGAGTCAAAAAATCCCCATGTCAGTTCTAGGGCTCTTAGCTTTACTGATAAAGAGGGTAATAAGGTGACTGTCACTCCTTTCATTGTTCCTGACCTCCCTGTTAACCTATGGGGCCGAGATATTTTGAGTCAAATGGAAGTCATTCTTGCCAGTCCCAATTCCATGATGACTCATCAAATGCTTCGTATAAATTTTGTCCCTGGTACAGGCCTTGTGAGACTGAGACAAGGACTGGTGGGGACTATAAAACCCATAAAAAAACAAATACATATGGACTTGGGTATTCTGATTTTTAGTGTCGGTTCCTGACCCTCCTGTACCCCATGCAGATAAAATTATTTGGGAGACTCAGACTCTTGTGTGGGTGGATCAGTGGCCCCTTACCCCCCAAAAAAATTGGAGGCTGCCTCCATGTTAGTGCAGGAACAGCTGGCAGCCGGCCATGTAGAGCCCTCAACCTCACCATGGATTACTCCTATTTTTGTTATCAAGAAAAAATCAGACAAGCGGCATCTTTTACAATATTTGTGTGCCAGTAATAAAGTTATGTGCCTGATGGGAGCACTACTGTCTCGAATTCCCACACCAATGGCTATTCCCAAAACTATTGTAAAATGGTTATTGACTTAAAAGTTTGCTTTTTTACCATTCCTTTACATCCTGAGGATAGACCCTATTTTGCCTTTAGTCTCCCTTGCATTAATTTCCACGGCCCTATGCAGAGATTTCAATGGAAGGTTCTTCCCCAAGGTATGGCCAACAGCCCTAGTCTTTGCTAAATATAAGTTGTTCAAGCAGTAGACCCTGTGAGAGAGTGATGATCACAATTTTATGTTTTACATAATATGGATGAATTTTTAATTGCTGCACCTAATTACCATGACCTTAATAATTGTTACTTGGACCTTTAGAAAACCCTCACTACCTTGAGACTACGGATAGCTCCTGATAAGGTTTAAACACAGGACCCTTATACCTATTTGGGCCTTAAACTTCAAGATAATCAGATCCAAATTCATAAAATACAACTGCGTGTGAACCATCTTCACACCCTTAATGATTCTCAAAAATTACTGGGAGATATTCAATGGCTAAGAACATATTTATAATTATCCACTGTGTACTTTTGCCCCTTAATGATATTTTGAGAGGTGATTCCTACCCTTCCTCCCCTCAAAAGCTTACTCCCGAGGCATGACAGGCATTAAACCAAGTCACAGAGGCCATTGCCAAACAGTTTGTTACACAAATTTCTTATAACCTTCCTCTGGTTCTGGTTCTTTTACACACTCCTCATATACCCTCAGGAAAATTTTGGCAGTGATATCCATATTTTAAAAATAAAGGCTTCCCCTTGCTTTTGGTCCATTTATCCACCACATCCTCCAAGTTTATTACCGTTTATCTTGCTCAGGTAGCTTCTATTATTATTAAAGGTCGTTTGCTTTCTCGACAACATTTTGGCAAAGACCCTGATAATATTTTAATTCCATATACTAATGACCAAACCCAATTTTTACTACAGAGAGGGGATGAATGGGGTATTGCCCAATCAGGCCATTTGGGAACAATTGATAACCACGTCCCCAATGACACCCTTTTACATTTTGTCCAGATACATCCATTTATTTTTCCCAAAATTACTCAAAAGGCTCCCAGTTCCAAGCCCTTACTGTCTTTACAGACGGTTCCAGTAATGGCTGTGCGGTCTTTGTTGTCAATAACCAGCCTACAACCTTTGATACTGTCTATCATTCAGCACAGTTTGTGAAATTGTTTGCCATAACACAAGTTTTTATAACATTTTGTGATAATCCTGTTAATATTCATACAGACAGTGCCTACATTGCTCATTCTGTGCCCCTGCTGGAGATTTCACCCGCGATTAAAGCTTCTTCCAATGCGGCCTTTCTGTTTCACCAGCTTCAGCAGCTAATTCAGGCCAGACAACACCCATTTTTCTTAGGACACATCAGGGCACACTCTGATCTTTCCGACCCTCTAACACAGGTAATGCTCAAGCTGATGCAGCAACTCCTACCATCTTTCAATTTTTTGGTGGCTCCATTCAATAGGCCACGGAGCTAAACAATCTTCACCAACTAAATTCCCAGAGCCTTCGATTACTTTGTAAAATTACCAGGCAACAGAAACGAGAAATAGTAAAAGAATGCCCTGCTTGCGCTCTCTCCCTCCCCATTCAACACTTGGGAGTTAACCCCCGAGGATTACTGCCAAATCAGGTTTGGCAAATGGATGTTACTCATTTTCCTGAATTTGGAAAAACCAAATATATACACGTTTCTATCGATAACTTCAGCAGCTTTATTTTTGCATCACCACATTCTGGAGAGGCTACCAAAGATGTCCTTTCTCATCTTGTTTCAGCCTTTTCCATAATGGGTAAACCAATACATATTAAAACAGATAATTGTCCTCCATATACCAGTGCCAAGTTTAAACAGTTTTGTGCTACCTTGCAATTTTGTCATCCTACTGGAATTCAATACAAACCTCAGGGCCAAGGCATTGTGGAATGTTCCACCTTACCTTAAAGACTTGGCTATCCCGCCTTAAGGCTTCCGCCCTTGTATTTACCACTCACAGGCATTGCCTTAACCATGCATTATTTGCCCTTTCTTTTCTTACCCTAGACAGTGAAGGCCTTTCGGCTGCAGACACACACTGGCATCCCTTTTCCAATTCTGATCAGCCACCTGTTATGTGGCGAAATCCCCTTACAAATAAATAGAAATGCCCACATCCTGTCCTCATCTGGGAATGTGGCTCAGCTTGTGTTTTGGACCAAGAGCTAGCAGCCCCAAGATGGTTACCAGAATGCCTGGTTAAACAGGTTAATGACTTACCTCAAACCGGGGACGGAGGCCCTCTCCCTGAGTACAAATTTTCCCCTTTTTCGGATCCATCCAACAATCTGTGTGAGGATCCTGCTTAAGGCACTTCTGCTGAACAGGTTTGTGCACGGAGGCCTGGGCCCTCCACCTTCCAACATCATGGAGTACCTTCCCCCCCCTCCCCCCGTGAAGGCAAGGGAGGATCTTGGACTCAGGCTCCCACTAGTTGGAACCAGACTGCTGACTGCATGACTAAGGTGGCTTACCTCCGTTCCGAGGTTGACCATAAATTCAGAGGAGTTCATCAGCCTAAATGGGTATGTGTTAACAAGCCAAAGATTATTCCCCCTAGTACAAGTAAAGCTCTCCAAAATTGTTCTGCAACCCGTACGCATACCCAGGCGATGCATGTCTCTTGTTTTGTGTCGGCCTCAATTTGTGTTAACAAGCAGGGAGAATAATTTTTTGAAGCCTCCCTAACTAAAACTCATGAAGCAGGGTGGACCACTATTCATTATACCCCCGTTCTCTTTGACCAGGGAGGAGAAGGCAAATACACCAAGCTACAGTCAGCTGGGTGCCAAGGCACTGTCGGAAAAACTTCCTACTGGCCCATTAAGGACCCTACAGGGGTCTCTGATGGTAGAGGACCCACTGATGCAGTCAAGCATCCTCAGATAATCAAACTTTTGAAACCCCAAATCCCTGAGCTCACATATCATCCCTTAATGTAGCTGAAATCCCAGTTCCCAGGTTTAGATACCAATACATTAGATATTTTGCAAACTACCTTCTCCTTCCTTAATAATTCCAACCCCACCCTTGCTGGTAATTGCTGGCTCTGCATGACAACAGGGGCAAGCATGCCTATGGCAGTTCCTATTAATTCTACTATGGACAATGATAATACATGCCAACCCGGATTTCCCTTTAAAGTACAGCCTATAGGCACTTTTACATTATGTCTTTTAGGCGTGATGCAGAATAATACCTATGATATGGATTTTGGAATTGCTTCCTTTGGAAATTTCTCAACAGAACAAAATTATTCCTCACCCATCCCATCTCTTTGTCCCCCCAATGGCACAGTTGTTATGTGTGGAGGAAATGTGGCCTTCCCCAGGCTTCCAGCGAATTGGAACAGTGGCTGTGTTCTTGCCTTATTACTCCCTGATATAACTATTGTCCCAGGAGACGAACCTCTAGCCTAGACACCTTAGTCAAAAGACAGAGGCGGGCGATACAGGCCTTATCACTTATTGCCAGCCTTGGAATAACAGCTGCTGTGGGCACAGGTACACTGGCTTAGGCACGGCAATACACCCTTACCATCGCCTGTCTCAACAACTTAAAATGATGTACAAACTCTATCAGAAACCATTAAAGATTTGTAGGACCAAATAGACTTCCTGGCAAAAGTGTTCCTTCAAAACAGACGAGGCTTAGATTTGCTGACTGCTAACCAGGGAGATATTTGATTGGCCTTAGGGGAACGATGCTGCTTTTATGCCAATAAATCAGTCATAGTATGCACTAAATTTAAGCAGCTTCAAGAAGATCTAGAAAAGAGATGAAGGGAACTATTTGAAAATCCCCTCTGGACAAAGCTTAATGGATTTCTACCCTACCTTCTTCCCCTATTAGGCCCTTTGTTGGGTTTACGTTTAATGGTGACCATAGGACCCTGCATTATAAACAGTGTGGTACAATTTATTAAAGAACACATTAATATTATGGCCTCTAAGCCCCTACAAATCCACTATCATCATCTGGAGATGGAAGACCACGCTGTCAACTTTTAAAAGGATGTTCTACCCTTCTGACAGGCTTATTTCTTAAGTTTACATCCCCACAAATCTCTCTTTCTTACATAAAACTATAAGTAACAGCTCTGACAAACCATCTTCTGCCCTTGCCATAAGGGTTCGTCTACATGGGCCCTTCGGCTTGGGGGAAGACGCACCCATGGAGTGAGGACGTTAGGCCACAATATCGGAGGGTGCAGGAAGGATTGCAAAAGGATGGATCCACGGATCCCCAAACACAAGACCTGTGAGTGACATGCTCTGGTGCATGGCGGTTGGCATGCTTCCGCTTCAAGGCCATCTCCTCCAAAAACATGCCAAGGCCACCACGAAATCTGCTAGTAAAGATGCTCGCTCGGATCAGGAGATATTCTAAGGCCTCCTAGAGAAACAGAGCCTCTAACCCCCCCCTAAAAACATGGCCGGTAAGGTAGGTCAAATATTTTATATAAGAAAGGGGGAGATGTCAGGGGCTAAAAGGAAGTTCTCCTTCAAAAAATAGCCTGACACTTACAAGAAACAGCCCCCTGGGAGACATCCTGCCTGGGAGATATCCCACAACCATCTATCTCCCTGAGACATCCTGTCGCCATCTGTCTTCCTGAAATATCCTGAGGTTATCTAACCCTGTGAAGACATCCAGCAACTGCCGATAGAGAGCTTTCCCATCAGCAGCATATAAACACCCTGTGAGAACAATAAAAGTTTGCAGCTTGATCAGAACTCCTGTCTGGGTGTCATCTGTCCTGTCTTTTGTCCCTTCATTCCTTCCCAACTATGTTCGATGCCCACGTTGATGTGTCCTGCCGGCCGGGACACCTGGCACTAACCCATACCCTACTAGAATATGACTACTAATCCTAATATGATGGAGAAAAATAACCCAAATAGAATAGAAATACAAGCAGTTCAGAGGAGGCATGGTGTATAGTTGGAGTTGCCTTTTGCATGATCTAGGGTAGGTGTTATAAATCTAGCTAATTTTTAAATGAAATAGTTCTCCATGTGTTTTTAAAGTTAAAAAATATGTGAATACCTGTCTCCCTTTCTCTGTAGCCTACTTGCCACATGTATTTTATATGCACATATAGAATCCTACGTGGTATCACATGTATATTCTTGTGAGGTGGCTGACTTAGCAGATTCAAATTGTGAGAAGAGATCACTTCTCCTAAACGCTGTTGGAACTGAAAATTCAACCTATGGGGGAGCCTCCTAGTAAAAAAAAAACATTATACATAAATCCATGCTAAGTAAAATTAATATTTTTGCATCAGTGGATGATATATATTTCATGAAGAATTTCGATTGGCATATATATTGCTACTTTTCATTGTCTGTGTTTGTGTTTTGTGTATATATATATATTCCACTTGGGGGCCTTCAGGGTTAAAAGTTATTTTGGCCCGGAGCTTGGTGAGCAGAACTCTGCCCATCAATGGGGCCGGGCATTCTGGGATTACTTGGAAGGAGTGATGGATTTTTCCTTTCCCCTGGTCCCAGGTCCTCTTAGTTGTCCAAGCCCGATATTTACTGCAATTAGCCCCTTGAATTAGAGACCTTTTATTTGATAGAGGGCAAAATGGAGCCTTAATGGCTGAGTATATTGCCCCTGTATCCACTTCAATGTTTACTGGGGTGCCCTCCACTTCAAAAGTTAACCTGAGCTCGGGGAGGGGATCTGATCCCCATCTTTCTTAGTCATCCTGCAGAGTCAGGATGGCTGGCTGGCGTGGCTGTCTCTTTCTAGGGCTCTCTTTGGCCCAGTGTCCTTTTTCTTTACAATAGGCACATTGATCTGAGGCCAGGGGTGGCCTCTAGTTTGGGCCCAGGTATCCCTTCCTGTCTCCATGTTTCTTATTTCTGGCCTATTTGTTGTTGTGACCAGGACCTGAGTCAATTCCTTAGTCTGTCTTTTGTTTCTTTTATCCACCCTTTGCTTCCTTATCTTCCTCAGTTTCTCTCGTATAGTATACGTTTTTGGCTTCTCTGACTAAATCTCTCAAAGTCATATCTTGTAATCCATCTAAGTGTTGTAACTTTCTTTAAATATCCATGGCAGCTTGCCCAATGAAGGCCATCATGACAGATGCCTTTTGAGCCTCTGCTTGAGTATCAAAAGGAGTATATCTCCTATATGCCTCCATAATTCTCTCTAGAAACATAGAGGGAGATACATCAGGCCCTTGAATAAACTCTATTACCTTGGAAAAATTAGTTGGTCGCCTAGCAGCCACTAAGATACCCGCTATTAGAGCCCGGAGATAAGTGGACAGATGCTCCCTACCTTCAAAGGTGTTGGGGTCCCAGTTTTGTCGATTCTAGGGAAAGCCGGGTTGAATATGTTGGGAAGTGGTGTCAGTCAACCATCTGGTCCGAGGATATTTTTTTCTAGCTTCCAAGAGGATTCTCTTTTGTTCCTCTGTCATGAAGAGAGTCCCTAGGTGTTGTTGGCAGTCATTCCAAGTAGGCTGGTGTGAAAACATCTATGAATCAACCACACCTGAGACACGAGTGGGGTCCTCTTAAAAGGGGGGATTGTTATTTTTCCAGTTATATAGGTCTGAAGAGGAGAAAGGCCAATACTGGTAGGCTTGCAATTTTTCCCCATGGCCATCATCAATCATTGGCACATAGGGACGGAGGGGGAGCATCACGGGAGTTCCAGGGTTTTCAATCTTTCATTGATGGTGAGTTCCTTTAGCCGGGCCAGGTTCCTCCAGGGGAGGAGGGGCTGTGTGTGCCGCGGGGGAGTTTTCTGGAGGGTGCTGGGCTGGCTTAGCTTCCTCCAATGGCGGAGAGGCTGAGTCAGCAGCAGGGGAATCACTTAGAGGGTGTTGGGGGTTGGGAGACCAGGGCAAGGGATAAGGAGAGGGATGAGAGTGCAGTAGAGTTAAATCTTGTGACTTAGGCAGAAAAGAGGGTGGAGGAGGAGGAGGAGCAGAGGGTTTGAGAGATCGTGGGGGAAGGATTAGGAGCGGGGGCAGGGGCAAAGAAAGGCTTCACCCATGGAGGAGATTTGCAGAGGTAATGCCAGGTTAAGATATATGGCTTTTGATCTGGATGGCTAAGTGGCCCTTCCTGAAAGACAATATCTCTGACTTTTTAAATTAGTGAGAAGTAGAAAAATCCTTCTAAGGGCCATCCGAATCCAAAGGTGGGCCACTCTGAGGCACAGAGAGTCTGCCAGGTCCAGCGGTTTACTGAAAAAGAAAGATTCTGAGCCCTTAAGCCGAATTTGGTCCAGTGATCAAGGGTCAGGGACAGAGGCATTGAAGTGCTCTTTTCCATAATGAAAAATGCACAAACAGTAAAAGCAATGACACATGACACAGACAAGACAAGACAATAAAGACAGGAAATGGACGTCCAACACTGAGACGAGGACTGAGTAGCCGGCAATACCTGATGGGCTGGCAATACCGAATCTGAAACAAAATATCACTGAGTTGAGGAGACTATTGTTCCTTGATTTTCAGAGTCCTCTGGGGTGTCCCTCAGGGTGGTGGCCTGTGGCTCTGTGACACATCTGTCAGCCACCGTGAGAAAGAGCTCACACTCTTCATTGACAGCCATTTTGCCAAGCTCTAACCTGAAACCTGACACCAGAAAGAGGTGCCTTACAAATCCCTTGAGGAGCCAGTTGGGGTCTCTCGTCCGCTGCTGCCAGAACTCGGTGGAACCTCCATATGTAAAGGTCGGATGAGTGTCAGGCGAAGAGACCTCTAAGAAACTGTCTCATGCAAAAGCAAAGGGTTTATTGGTGGCCAGCATGCTGGGGCTCAGAGCTCACTTCAATAGAGCAGAGAGTCCTGAGAACAGCTTAAACAGGGCTTATATACTTTCCTTGGGGAGGGCAGGGAGGGAAGTTAAGTATACAGAAAAACATGAAGAGACAACTACCTATTTTACTAACTTTTCACTAACGACTATACTTTGCCAGATTTCCTAATGTATCTATTGATATCTATTTTCCTACATATTTTTCCCAGTTCATCATTGTGGCTGACTCTTCGCATGTGCTGACATTTACATTTACTCTATACCCGAAAAGCTATAGCTAAAGAACATTTGGTGCAAATTCTATACTCACTCTCCTTTCTAAACTACCGACTATCTTCTTAATCTTACCGACTATCACTTTTTGACTGGAAGTTATCTTTGACAATCAATCATCCAAGGCACAAGGTCCAATGCAATTGTATATCGATGTACCTGAGACATCTGTGCAGAAAATAAATCAAAGCTAAGTATCACAATCAAGGTCCTAATACACTTCTGGGTTTTAAATCTTACATAGATTTCTGTTTTCATACTTATATTTTACCTATATATTCTTGTAATTATCGCAGGTCATCAATACCATTATTCATCCAGCTGAATGATTCCTAACCCAAATCAAACCTGTTATTAACCCTAACCATACACTGTTGCCTCAATCTAACTTTACAGAAGAGCAGGGACAGAGATGGTCTTACAATACAAAAATGTAGGATTCCTTCCAACTACTGAGAAACTCAAAGGTCCATGCAAAAATGATCCCTGCAGAAGTTGTAGGCAGCTATGTAGGAACTGAGAGAGCAAAAGTCATCTTTCATTGTAAAAAACTTGGTCAGGATGAAGGAATGTGTCTGAATCAGCCTCTGTCTTCTTAATTTAGAGAAGAAGGACCCAACCAGGCCTGTGTTGAGAGCTCTTCCTGGGTGCCTATGGTTGATATACCATTCTAAGTTGTGAAAGTGTCACAGGAAGTAGGGGCAGCCTCCATTTCATGGGACTCTTTGAAGCAACTGTTAGGACAACATGGTTGCCAAGGCAGTGACCTTATTCACTTTCTGAAGGAAGTGACCTCACCTCACAACCTTGGTGACAGAACTCTCTGAACTTGGGATCCAGGAAGCCAGTCACCAAAATCCAGTCCCAGTCCCACTCCCAGGGGTCTCACTTGCTTGGATTTACCAAGGACAGATTTAGTCTTTCTTGGTACCTACTGATGTGAGGATGGCCAAATGCCAGAAAGCTCTGAAAAGTCACCTTTACTGAGAAAGCAGGTATTGGATCACCGCTGGCTCCTCAGTAGTTCAAAATGTTGACCAAAGAGACCAGATCTGAGACAGGACAGGCCATTTTGTGGGAATAAAATATGGTCCACAATTAGAGAAACTCTGGATAGTCACAGACCTACTTCGGGGAAGGAGGTGCCTTTGTGGGTGTGGGTGTGAGTTTGTGGATTTGTCTCATGTTCTCAGAATAGGTAGGAAAGTCGGTATGTTTGGTTTGGTGTAGACTGTTTCGAGTAAGTCGTTTGACAAGGCGAGTGTTTCTATGTCTGTGTATCCCACGGTGTCCATGGTTGTAGACATTAGAAAAGAGAATGCATCAATTGATATGTCCTGTCTAGTTGAAAGCTTCCCAGCATTCATCCTGCCCAATTTATGAATGGATTTCAGCTTGCCTTATCGATGGGCAACACTTGCTATCTTTCAAAGTTTCTGCTTTCTTCCTGAATTCTGGCCACTCTCCAGAATAGGCTCATGGTTTTGTGTCCAATATATGTACCACTTCCAAGCCCTGTGACATCGCCATGTACTGGATAGCTGAAGGGAATGGCGAGCATCTCAGAAAACTCAGGTATCAGTGTGATCAGGAGAGTCTCAGTGGAGAAACCCTGCTTTGGGCCTTTTAATTACCAATTGTTCTGCTGCCCTGAATGTCTGAAAGGTCTTTGCCTCAGGCCACCCCTTTTTGAAGCCTGAAAAAAAAAAACTGTTTTCACATGGAAATGAATGGGCATCACCTGAGGCTTTTTGCTTAATTCCTTTGGAAAGGATGTGTCTGAATCAGCCTTTTGGCCCTGTGTGAGGCTTAGGCTTAGATTCTCAGCACCTGATGGATCTAAAGAAGGATCCCATGTGTGCATACAAAACCAAAATAGCCAAAAGAGCAGTCATTCTGGATGAAGTCTCTCCCCTTCCTTTGTGAGGTTCTAGACCTACATCAAGTTAGAATAGGAATGCATTGGGTCAAATAATTTCTTCAAAGCCCTGCAGAGGCTAGCCCGTAGGAGCTTGGGTTTCCTCATGTCTCCAATTCAGACAAAGAATCTAAACCCCACAGTCAGTAGTCCTCAAATTGGAGAAGCAGAGAAGTATTAACAGCAGGCCTATGTGATCACACCAGGTTCACAGGAAAGGTGTCCAAGCCACCCTGTTTTTAGGCACATTAGGGGCAAGGGAGATTATTTTGGAGACTGTCTTGGTCTGCACCCCTCATAGAAACATTCAACCAGAGGTTATGAAGAGTGTTTATATGAAAGATCATGAGGGCCATGTGGGAGTGTGTTGGTTTTAATTGTGGTCATTTGTGTGGTGGTTGGAAGAGATGACTGGGTCCACCTTGACATGAACTCTGGTGTGATTCCCCTAAGAGACTGAGTTCTGGAACTGACCTCAGAGATGTATTGCCATGAATTGTGTTGGGATGTTATGAGTTCACGCATGAGAGTCGTCCTTGGAAACTGAGATGTATGCCCAGGTTGTATTTCCACAAAGCACTGCGAATCACAGCCAAGATATCACATGATTTTATTCTGAAAGACTTGGCAGCCATAGTTGAGAGTCAAAACACACATGGACCTCACATTGTAGACCTCAATGGGCCTGGATTCACGTGACCATTTAGCCAATCTTTGGGAAGCCTTGCCTGTGAGAATTCTCCATAGCTTTCATTGACATGAGCTTCCTCAAAATTTAATGGTTCTGGATTGATTTGAAACGTACAGTGCCTCCAACTTCATCTTTCAAAAATGGCTAGATAAATACCAAGAAATTTTTGAAATTCCCATGACCAGGTGGCACTGGAGAACCTTTGGATGTCCTGTTGCTGATCATGAGTATACCAGACAGTGCCTTGATTGACTGAGTTTCATGAAAATGGTGTAGAACAGAGATGCCAATAAATTGGAGCCTGCTGAGTACTTGGCCTAGAGCAGTAGTGGGCAGGTGTGTGATAAAACATTTGTGGTGGGGCCATGTGGATCTGCCATTAGCTTCCAAATGTCTTGTGACTGACATGATGCAGCAAGCAGTCCCTTCTATGTAAAGGCATCTTGTAATATTGAGAAGTTTCAGGGAAAGTTTCAGAATTAAGTTGCTATGGTCAATGGGGAAAGCTATGTGGGATAGAAGCATGGTTGGTGCATTGTCCTGCAGAAACTGACCCACCACACGTGACAGAACTCCCTCCAGCACTGTGTCCCTTGACACACTGTTGACCTCTTTGTATTTTGTGAAGCAAATACCAAACTCCCAGTGAAACCGCAAGAAACACCATGAAAACTTTAGGATCACAAAATGGCTTCACAGTCCACACGGGGAGACACTTAGACCCCAGGGGCCACAGTTTAGCTACAAACAGCAAATTCAGCACTGCTGCTCATGTTCAGTGGAAAATAATAAACCATGTCCTCCAGATCACATAGATGCAGACCCACCTTTATTGGTCTCACGAGAAACGAAGCTAAAGCACTTGACAACAACATATGTTTCAAGTGCCCAACCTCAGAGGCAGTTCCACAAGAAGTCTTTAGGCCAGAAGAGCTCCAGTTTGTGGAGTGTTTACCCTGTCCCTTACTTTTGGAAACTCGTTAGCATACTCTATTTCAAATATGTATTCACAGATTTTCTAACTCTTCTCCTCTAATTTTGTCTTACTTGGGGACTAGGTAATGTCAAGCCATTGTTCTGGATGACAGTGGGAACAATTTTTTGTAGCACATATTTGTATACACATTGGATTCATTTTATAATTTTCCAGTCAAAATAGTGAATCCCTCACACTAACCCCTATGCTACTAAACTCTGACTAGAATAATAACCCAAACAGAATTGAAATACAAGCAGTTCAGAGGAGGCATCGTGTATAGTTGGACTTGCCTTTTGCATTATATAGGGTAGGAGTTATGAATCTAGTCAATTATTTGGTTGAAAGAATTCTCCATGTTTTTTTAAAGTTAACAAATATGTGAATTCCTGTCTCCCTTTCTCTGTAGCCTATTTAGCACATGTAGTTTTATATGCACATATTTATTCATACCTGGTATCACACGTATATTTTTGGTGAGGTGGCTGACTTGGCATATAGAAATTGTGAGAAGATATCACTCCTTCTAAAAGCTGTTGGAACTGAGAATTCAACCTATGGGTGATCCTCCTATTTAAATAGCATTATACATAAATCCATGTTCAGTAAAATAAATCTTTTTGAATCTGTGGATGATATGTATTTCATGATGAATTTCGATTGGCATATATAATGCTACTTTTTAATGTCTCTCTGTGTGTGTCTGTATATATATATATATATATATATATATATATATATATCCTCCAGATTTTTCAAAATATGAAATATATGTGTCTTATTATGCACTCCCAAATTTCATTCATATTCATGTATGTGGATTTATAATCTACTTTTCAAAAGATTATTCTCAGAAATATTCATCCACCTGAAATAACATTTTGGTTTACTAGTACTGAAAACTATCTTCAGTAAATGGTGCATAGAAATCCTAATATTTTGACATTGCAAGATGGCCATGAATAGAGTGCATCACACCCTTTGTACTGCGCAACTTCACATGTGAATAAGGAGTTAGAATGACGAAAAAGTATCTTGTTAGGATCTTACAGAAAAATGGGTGTGCCTGGAACCTAGAAGAATGATTTCCACCACCGAGGTCCTGTAATTGAGTCTCAAACAAGAGCCAACTATGCGACCGAAGATCTGGGGTGGCTGATCCGTGCGGCCCATGCCGTGGCTACAGACGGCGGGCCTCCACCGTGAAGCGACCAGCATGCAGGGAGAAACGTTGCTGCGGATTCTGTGGAATCCGGCTGGCTCACCCACCACTGAGCCTGGGGCTGAGTTCGGGATTTCAGATGGGGAAGAAAGTGTTACAGTTCTATCCCCCACAACCGAAACTCCACCGAGGAAACCAACGGCCACCATCTTGGAGAGCTGAAGTATCCACCACCACTCTCCGACAGATTGCAACAACAAAACAGGTGTGTATTACTCAGCTTATCTCCCATACAGCAGGTAATTCGCAAAAATTCTCTCTTAGGCTTTCCGGGGGAGGGATTACCAGAGAAAGCCTTCATAAAGACGGGGGGAAAACTAGTGGCACCTGACCTTCAACTTCCCCTCCCATCACCGGTGAAAACAAAATTTTTCTAGCCAGCGCAATGGGTGGGGCAAGCGGAAAAAATCAAAACAATAGAGTGCCAGTGTTCCCAATAGACACCCTCCACAACCAAGGAACGGCAGGCAAAGAGTACAGTTTGAGCTGCCAAGAGGCATCACTCAGGGGAAATCTGGTGTCGCAGGGGAAATCAGGACTCGCAGAGGAAACCAGGGGACCAGAGGACAGACACGCGTGACTAGGAGGCTGGAGAACGCCTGCCCACCAGCAACCAATCACCCGCTGGCTGCCTGCGCAATTGGGCAGCTAGAGATCACCCGCCCGCCGGTGACAGCCCATTCGCTGATTGCACGACTGGATGGCTGGAGACCGCCCACCCGCCAGCGACCGGGAGGTGAAACCAACCAGAGACAGTCCAGTCCCACCCCCGATTCAAACACCCCGGCAAGGAGCCTGGGGCCCGCCATAGCAGACAGGTGACATCACTGGAGCTCAGCTGTCGGAATTCCTTCCAAGTGGAATCCACTTTTGCAGGCATAGTCTACAAACACAAAAGAGAGACAACAGAGATATATAAAACCAAAACAAATCTATTGAAGAAGGCACAAACACAGCAATCAAATTGAGCTGAAAAGTAACGTGAACATCATGAAAAAACAAGGGAAAAAAAGGTGTGCAAAAAATGCAGGACAACTAAATTCTAAAGGAGGACCGTGAAGCATCAGAAATAGGCATAGGGAAAAAACTCAAGGCATACCTAACTCAGATGGAAAGGAATATTAGAGAAGACATGAGGCAGCAAGTCCAAGCAATAAAAGTATATTTTGAAAATCAAATAAACAAACAAATTCAAATGGCAAAGAATGAGCTTTACCAGGAGATAGAGACATTAAAAAGAAATATCAAACAGTAATCCTAGAAATGCAGGAAAGTATAAAGAAATTAAAAACTCAAACGAAGAGTATTACAAATAGACTAGATCAAGTAGAAGTTACAACGTCAGATAATGAAGACAAAGTTTATCAACTTGAAAAGAATAGAGTAAACACAGAAAAGATGCTTAAATCCAATGAGCAATCTATTCAAGAGATATGGGATGTCATAAAAAAAAAACAAATTTGAGAGTCATTGGGATAGAAAAAGGCATAGAGATTCAAACCAAAGGAATGGACAACATATTAAATGAAATAATTCTAGAAAATTTCCCAGAGATGAAAGATGGAATGGATTGCCAAATCCTGGAAGCCTACAGGACCCCAAGCATTCAAAACCATAATAGACCAACTCCAAGACAAATATTTATGAAGATAGCCAGAACAAGGACATACAGAACAAAGAGAGAATATTAAAAGCTACGAGAGAAAGTAGGCAGGTTACATTCAGGGGTAAACCAATTAAGTTAACGACTGATTTTTTTCATCACAAACTTTGAAAGCAAGAAGATCCTGGAACAAAGTATTTCAAACGCTCAAAAATAATGGATTCCAACCAAGAATACTGTATCCAGCAAAATTAAGCTTCAGATTTGACAATGAAATTTAAGTCTTTCACGATAAACAAAAGCTAAAAGAATTCACAGCCAGAACACCAGCAATGCAAAGCATTTTGAGCAAAATACTACAAGAAGAGGATTTGAAAAGTAATGCCTGAAACTAGCAGCAGGAGGTATCTCAGTAAAGGGAGAGGAAAATAACCAAAAAGTAAAAACTAACCAAAATAAATAAATAAATAAATAAATAAATAAATAAATAAATAAATAAATAAATAAACAAACAAACAAACATGACTGGAAGTAGAAATCATATTTCAATTGTAACCTTAAATGTTAATGGCCTAAACTCACCAATCAAGAGACATAAGCTAGTAACCTTGATCAAAAAAAAAAAAAAATCCAACAATATGCTGCCTTCAGGAGACTCATATGATAGGTAAAGACATACAGAGGCTGAAATTAAAAGTTTGGGAAAAATCATACCACTCACATGACCCTCGGAAGCAAGCAGGAGTGGCCATACTCATATCGAATAAAATCAACTTCAAACCTACGTTAATCAAAAGGGATAAAGAAGGACACTATATACTGTTAAAAGGAACCTTGCACCAACAATGCATAACCATTATCAATTTGTATGCACCAAACAATTGAGCTGCAACACTCATAAAACAAACTCGCCTCAAGTTCAAGAGTCAAATAAACTACAACACCATAATTATGGGTGACTTCAACACACCGCTCTAGCCATTAGACAGATCCTCTAGACAAAAACTGAATAAAGAAACTATAGAATTCAACAGCAAAATCAGTAACCTAGACTTCACCGACATATATAGAATATATCAACCATCAAAAAGTGGATACACGTTCTTCTCAGCAGCACATGGATCCTACTCAAAGATAGACCATATATTATGCCATAGGGCAATTCTTAGTAAATATAAAGTCGTGGAGATAATACCATGCAGAATATCTGATCATAATGGAATGAATCTGGAAATCAATGATAAAAGAAGGAAGGAAAAATCCTACATCACATGGAAAATGAACAACATGCTACTGAATGATCAATGGTTTACAGAAGACATAAAGGAGGAAATAAAAAAATTCATAGAGACAAATGACAATACAGACACAACATACTGGAATCTATGGGACACAATGAAAGCAGTTTTAAGAGGGAAATTCATTTCTTGGAGTTCTTTCCTCAAAAAAAAAAAGAAAAATCAGCAAATAAATGAACTCACACTACGCCTCAAAAACCTAGAAATGGAAGAGCAAAACAACAGCAAATGTAGTAGAAGACAAGAAATAATTAAAATTAGAGCAGAAATCAACTAAATTGAAACAAAAAAAATTGAAAATATTGATAAAACTAAAATTGGTTCTTTGAAAAAATAAATAAGATCTGCAGGCCCTTAGCCATGCTAAGGAAGAGAAGAAAAGAGAGAGCAGGCCCTTAGCCATGCTAAGGAAGAGAAGAAAAGAGAGAACTCAAATTACTAACATACGGGATGAAAAAGGCAATATCACAACAGACACTACAGAAATAAGAAGATAATTAGAAAGTATATGGAAACCCTATGTTCCAATAAAATAGATGATAGTGAAGATATCAATAAATTCTTAAGTCATGCGATCTGCCCAGATTGAGTCAGGAAGACACACACAATTTAAACAGACCAATAACAAAGGAAGAAATAGAAGAAGCCATCAAAATACTACCAACCAAAAAAAGCCATGGACCGAATGGGTATACAGCAGAGATCTACAAAACCTTCAAAAAGGAATTAATACCAATACTTTCCAAGCTATTTCAGGAAATAGAAAAATAAGGAACTCTTCCAAATTCATTCTATGAGGCCAATATCACCCTGATCCCAAAACCAGACAAAGACACTTCAAAGAAAGAAAACTACAGACCAATATCTCTAATAAACTTGGATGCAAAAATTCTCAATAAAATTTTGGTGAATCGAATACAAAAGCATATCAAAAAAAATTATGCACCATGATCATGTAGGATTCATCCCTGGGATGCAAGGCTGGTTCATTATACGGAAATCAATAAATGCTATTCACCACATCAATAGACTTAAAGACAACAACCATATGATCGTATCGATAGATTCAGAAAAAACATTCGACAAAGTTCAGCATCCCTTTATGTTGAAAACACTAGAAAAACTAGGGATAACAGGAACTTACCTCAAGATTGTAAAAGCTATATATGCTAAACCTCAGGCTGGCATCATCCTAAATTGAGAAAAGCTGAAGGCATTCCCTCTAAAATCTGGAACAAGAGGGATGCCCTCTATCACCACTTCTATTTAATTCAGTTCTTGAAATACTAGGCATAGCAATTAGACAGACAAAAGAAATTAAAGGCATAAAACTAGGAAAAGAAGAACTTAAATTATCGCTATTTGCGGATGACATGATAATATATTTAACAGACCCAAAAGGGTCTACAGAGGAACTACTAGAGTTAATAAATAAATTCAGCAAAGTGGCAAGATATACAATCAACACGCATAAATCAAAGGCATTCCTGTATATCAGCAGCAAAACTTCTGAAATGGAAATGAGGAAAACCACTCCATTCAAAATATCCTCAAAGAAAATAAGATAATTGGAAAAACAATTATATAGTTGGGAATCAACCTAACAAAAGAGGTGAAAGATTTATAAATGAAAACTACAGAAACATAAAGAGATAGAAGAAGATCTTAGAATATGGAAAAATATACCCAATTCATGGATAGGCAGAACTAGCATCATCAAAATGGCGATATTACCCAAATTCTCTACAGGTTTAAATTGATGCCAATCAAAATCCCAACGACATTTCTTGTAGAAAAGATAAAGCAATCATGAAATTCATATGGAAAAACAAAAGACCCAGAATAGCAACAGCAATTCTAAGCAGGATGTTTGAATCTGGAGGTATAGTGATACCAGACTTCAAACTGTACTACAAAGCAATAGTAACAAAAACAGCATGGTACTGGTACCAAAACAGGCAGGTGGACCAATGGTACAGAATAGAGGACACAGAAACCATTCCACAAAATTACAACTTTCTTATATTTGATAAAAGGGGCTAAAAACCTGCAATATACGAAGGAGAAATGGTGCTAGAAAAATTGGAAATCGATATGCAACAAAATGACACTGAATCCCTTTCTCTCGCCAAGCAAGGAAGTTAACTCAAGATGGATCAAGGAGCTAGATATCAAATCAGAGACACTGCATCTGATACAAGAAAAAGTTGGCTACGATCTACATACTGTGGGATCGGGCTCCAAATTCCTTAATAGGACACCCATAGCCCAAGAGTTAATAAGAAGAATAAATTAATGGGACTTACTTAAACTAAAAGTTTTTTTTTTTTTTCTCAGCAAGAGAAACAATAAGAGAGGTAAATAGAGAACCTACATCCTGGGAACAAATTTTTACCCCTCTCACTTCAGATAAAGCCCTAATATCCAAAATATACAAAGAACTCAAAAAATTAAAAAGTAAGGTAACAAATAACCCAATCAACAAATGGGCCAAGGACCTGAACAGACACTTCACAGAGGAGGACATACAATCAATCAACAAGTACATGAAAAAATGCTCACAATCTCTAGCAGTCAGAGAAATGCAAATCAAAACCACCCTAGGATACCATCTCACTCCAGTAAGATCGGCAGCCATTAGGAAGTCAAACAACAGTAAGTGTTGGCGAGGATGTGGGGAAAAGGGGACACTTGTACACTGCTGGTGGGACTGCAAATTGGTGCAGCCAATTTGGAAAGCAGTATGGAGATTCCTGGGAAAGCTGGGAATGGATCCACCATTTGACCAAGCTATCACACTTCTTGGACTATTCCCTGAGGATCTTAAAACAGCGTACTATTGGGATACTGCCACATCAATGATCATAGCGGGACAATTCACAACAGCTAGACTGTGGAACCAACTTAGATGCCCTTCAATAGATGAATGGATTAAAAAAATGTGGAATCTACACACAATGGAGTATTACGCAGCACTAAAAAATTACAAAATCATAGAATTTGCAGTGAAATGTATGGCATTAGAGCAGAATATGCTAAGCAAAGCTAGCCAATCCTTAAAAAAACAAATGCCAAATGTCTTCTTTGATATAAAGAGAGCAACTAAGAACAGAAAGGGAGGAAGAGCATGAGGAAAAGATTAACATTATACAAAGACGTGTGGGGGGAGAGAAAGGGAGAGAGAAGAGAAAGCATATGGAAATGGTAGAATACCCTCAATGATACACAAAATTACACATAATAGGTTGTGAGGGGAAATGGGGCGGAAATAATGGAGAGAATTAAACAACAGCACATGAGGTAGAGAGGGAAGATGGGAGGGCAGGGGAGGGGGGATAGTAGGGGATAGGAAAGGTAGAAGAATACAACAGTCACTAATATGCCATTATGTAAAAATGTGAATGTGTAAGCAATGTGTTTCTGCAATTCTTATTTGGGGAAAAAATGGGAGTTCATAAACCAAATGAGAAAAATGTATCAAAGATGATATATCATGAGCTTTGTAATGTTTTGAACAACCAATAAAAATAAATAAATAAATAAAGGTTTAAAATTGAGTGGGAAGAAATCAGCTAAAAAAGGGTTGAGATGCATTCATTTTGCTAAGCAGAAATTTGTTTTGTGTAGTTGTAACTATCACAAATTTATTTTACCAGAAATTTGGCTTTTGAAAATGCACATAAAATGAGATTAAAGGATAATTCACCTACCTTCATGAAAAATTCATAGCATTTCCTATATTTTTCATATTTCATTTTTTTAGTTAATATTTTGTCATGGACCATGTCTAGCCTTAGGCTATTCTTCCAGAATACTACCTCATCTGACAAGTTCGTACAATGTATTGGATTTTTCTTTTCATCTTTTATTTAATTGTTTCTAGCTAATAATGTGTATTTCTTCTTATCTTTATTTGGACATACATACCCAACTATATCTTTGCATTTTATGTTTTACTGCGGAAGAGACTCATCAAAAGCTCTTTGTTATATGTATTAACAATCAAACATTCAGAGAAGGCAATTATTCTTAATTTTGCATGAAAATAACTTTGTACCATTTTTCTTATAAAGATTTAGAATTATTAATAATGTCCCTGCTGTAATAAGTAACTACTTACAAGAAGAATTAAACAATTGACTTTATATCAATTATGAATATGAAAAGTACTAAAATAAATATTTGGCAATTAATACACAATTGATAGAAATTGAAATCTCGAGAAAGCCATTAAAATTGTCAGTGCATATGGTCCTTAAATAATAGGTTTTTTAAAAAAATTTTTCTCTAATTCATAAGATATATTATGCCATATTATAGCTTAATGTGATATAAAACCTTAAATTATCACAATGATAATAATAATCCATTGTTCCTTCCTCTACATTCTGTGGCATGCTAGTACTAAAATAAATTGTATTATAACACCAAAAAAAAAGCCAAATCATAATATTTCTACAGTAACTGACACGAGTTTAACATCAATGCAAGTAGATTAGATTCCTATGGGACATGATGTGCATTTTGACGTTCATTTTTATTCAACACTGGAACATTACTATTTCTTCAGTTTATGCACATCAGAGGATATATAAATATTTCATCCACAATTTAGCAAATTTATACGCATTTGTTTAACTTCAAATCACTTCCTGCTTCAGAACCCATGTATTCCTCCATGTTTCTTGACTGCTCTTTTCGTGAGACTTCTTTCCAAACACATTATTTTCGATTTCCTTTATCATATTTGAAGCAAAACACCCGTCATGATAAACCATAACCCTAATATTACCTTTAAATGTATAAGTGGTTGGAAAGAATGATTGTATATCAATATAAGATTTCTTACTTAGTTACAGATATCAATTCAATCCATTATTTAAAGTGGAACCAGTTATATTATTTATTCACAGTATGGTCTATTCATGTATTATCTCTATATTCATAGACACAGGGTACACCTCTTTGTACCCCCAATACTAATTTATACGTCTTCAAAATATTGCTCCCAGAAATGGTGGAACAAATACATGTAACCTGATCTACATATACATTTTATCACAGTAATATTCTGAACAGAAAAAGCAAAGTTCTCACTTATGATTGTACCATACCTAAATGGAAAGTGATCCTGGATTACTAAAAACATCCATGTCCAGGTTGCCTAATGATCTCAAATGAAAATCCTATTGGTGACTACATATTTGTTTCTTCCAAAGATTATATATTCAAACTCAACCCTTTGAATACGTCTAAAGCTGTCACTCACTTTACACTTTGAATGATTTTGTAATGTGTCTATTGATATCTGCTTTCCTACATATTTTCCCCAGTTCATCATTGTGACTGAATCTTCACATGTGCTATCACTAACATTCACTCTCTAACCGAAACCTTATTGCTAAAAAACTTTGGTCCAAATCCTATATTCACTCTTCTTCCTAAACCTACCTACTGTCTTCCTAATCCTATTGACTATCCCTTTTTGACTGGATGTTCTCTTCTACATTCAATCATCCAAGGTACAAGGTCCTATGCCATTGTATATCGATTTATCTGAGACATCTGTGCAGAACGTAATTCAATGCTAAGTATCCCAATCAAGAACCCAATGACCTTCTGGGCTTCAAATCTTACTTAGATTTCTCTTTTCGTTCATATATTTCACCTCTATATTCTTATAAATATCACAGGTTCCCAATACCATTGTTCATCGAGCAGAATGGTTCCTAATCAAAATTGAAAATGTTATTAACACTAACCATACACTGTTCCCTCAATCTAACTTTACAGAAAAGCAATGACAGTGTTGGTCTTACAATACAGGAATGTATGGGATCTTCCACCTGATGAGAACCTCAAAGGTATGTGCAGAAATGATTCCTGGAGAAGATGTAGGCAGCTATGAAGGACCTGAGAGAGCAAAAGTCATCTTCCATGGAAAACAACCTGGTAGGATGAAGTTTGGTGTCTGAATCAGCCTCTGTCTTCTTAATGTAGAGGAGACGGACCAAACCAGGCCTTTTGGAGAGCTGTTCCTGAGAGCCTATGGATTATATCCCATTCTAACTTATGAAAGGGTCACAGGAAGTAGGGGCAGCCTCCATCTAAAGGGACCATAACATCAACTGCTAAAACAAAGTGGTTGCCAAGGCAGTGACCTCATTCATTTCCTGAAGGAAGTGACCTCACCTCACTTCCTTGGTGTTGGAACTCTCTGAACTTGGGATCCAGGAAGCCAGGCACCCCGAGCCAGTCCCAGTCCCAGTCCCAGTTGTCTCACTTGTTTGGATTTACCAAGGAGAGGGTCAGTCTTTCTTGGTACCTACTGATTTGAAGATGTCCAAATGCCAGAAGAGCTCTGAAGAGGGGCCTTTCCTGAGAAAGAAGGTAGTGGCTCACCACTGGTTCCTGTCAACTTCACAGAGTTGACCAAGGCGACCAGATCTGAGACAAGACAGGCCATTTCGGAGGAACATAGTATGGCCCAGCAGTCAGAGAACACTCCGAATAGTCACAGACCTACTTGGGGGAAGGAGGTGCCTTTGTGGGTGTGGTTGTGGGTTTGTGATTTGGTCTCATGTTCTGAGAATAAGTTTTTTCAGATATCAGCTCCGGAGCCCAGGAATTAATTCTCATTGGGGCTAAGGTTCCCCACCAGTGAGATTTGAAATTGGCGCTGGCTGCAGAGTTAACAAGGGCAGGGACTTTTAACGCCACTGCAGAAAAGAAGAAGGTACGAAGAAGAAGTCCTTAGGTGCCATGTTGGGGTTTTTCTCTGGGGTATGGCTGCCATTTATACTTTTCCTAAAATTCCTCCCTTTTTGTTTTCTTAGAAAGTGGGGCATTGTTTGTCATTTCTGGCTGCTGCCTGCTGTGTGGGGGTGCTGTGGGGCCTAGAAAGAAAAGTGGACAAATGCTCGGGGGCCAGGTCTGGGGATATCATGGCAGCCAGAAATAAAAGCCAGTGGTATAGATAGCTACTTCAGTAGGGGTAAAGTCTATGAAAGTTCCCTGATGCCACAAGTTGTCGATGGCATGAAACCAGTCCTGGATGGAGGAGATTGTTGGTATCAGCTACTGGTCCTGTAACAGAGACTCTAGGAAATACTGGAAGCGTTGCCTGGTCATGGCGTCACCAGCACTTGAAGAAGATCAGAGCGAATAAAAACAGAATGAAGATAAAAATTAAAGCAAAGGTCAATTTTTGGCAGAAGTTCCATGTTGGGGGACTGACATAGAAGAGGCCAAGGGCCATGAGGAAGCTTAGAAGGTCATAAAGACTCATGAATCCAGGATGGCAGCTTGAGAGGTTCTCCAAGCTCGTTGCCTCCCGCTGTCTGATGTACGTTGCATTCCATCGTGCCTGGTAGTGAGCTTCATCACTGAGTGAACTGTTCTCTTGGAGATGTTAGGGGTTCATCGGTCATCAGAGGATGGTAGTGCCTAAGCAAAAGCTGGTTGAAATTTTGATTAGAAATTTTTTGCAGTTGGGTTTGAAGGAACTTCATTATGCATGGCAAGAGAGCAAAAAAAGGGAGCATCCCAATAAGGGGCCCCAAGATAGGTAGTAAGTACATGGCAAGATAGGATTGGAAGAACCCTGTTATGGGATTGGAGGAGCTAGGTTTGAGCAATTTGGTCAATAATTCCTGCAATTTAACAACATTTTTTTCTATCAGCCCAGATTCATTAACATAAGAGCAACATTCCTCTCTGAGGAATAGGCATGTACCCACTTTTTCTGCAGTGAGAAGATCAATTGCCCTTTGGTTCTGTAAAGCCACTTGTGCCAATGAAGTAACCTGGCGCTGCAAGGAGCCCAGAGACTCAGCAGTGGTATCAAGTGCTTCCTGCAGTTTTTGTTGCAGGTCTTTGAATGCCCATAGAGCATGACCTATAGCTCCACCAGAGAATCCGAGACCCGCCACTGAGGTTGTTAAAGTGAGGCCTACCAGAACCGGCAGAAAGACTGCCCTACGGGTTCAGGAAGGTAGGGCCAACTGTCGGAATTCGGTGGGAGTATACAAAGACAGCTGAGGAACTACAGTAACCAAGAAACAGGTGCCAGAGACATTGATCGTTGAGGTACTTAAAGACCCATTACACCAGAGGAAATGTCCAGGTTGCATAAATGCAGGGCTCGATTGGGTGCTTAAGCTCAAGGAACAAATGGGTAAAGGATTCATTATTGGCAGGTGGAAACAGATGAAAGCAAATAAAGTATTGGTGAAATAACTTTCCCACAGTGGGATACGTGTCACATGTAGGGGTTGTCCTTTCTTAGAGAAATTGTAGGTTTTTGCTGAAATATTTCCTGCCGCTAATGGGACTAAGTGAAGCACAGAGAAAGCACTGAGAAGGAGGCACAAAAAGAGGGGTGGAGTTTAATAATCGAAGAGATTGGTGTAACAAATTGAGCCATGTGTCAGGGGGACCTGAGGAGGTTGAAGGGTCTGAATCCTTTGTGGATGAGCTATGGATAAGATCTAAAAGTTTTGATTCTGACTCCTTAATGTGTTCAACTACCTGGATGGTTGCCTTAGGTGGCATAATCAGGGTGCGGCCAACTGTCATCCACCCTGTGGGTCTGGCTGAGGTTGTCCGAGCATAGACAGCAAACTCAACATAGTCCCAACGTTTGGCCTTGGGGTCAGGTATATCTAAAGTATACCATCCATTGTTATCAGATAAAGAGACTTTATCCCACTTTAGGTAACTAGAAGTCCACACTTTAGGGTAACAAAGTGAGTGGTAAGAATAGCTACCATGTTCATCATGGAACCTGCATGACCAATAGGGGCACCCATTATATATCTCAGGCCACCAATGACAATAGTCTTTTGTTTGATCAAAAAGGAAGCAAATGAAAAGCCAGTTCCAGCTACCAGGGACGAAGGTCCTTGAAGGTGACAATTTTAGGGAAATAGAGGTGCAGTTGTGGATGAAGCAAGTAGTTGCATCCACTGCACGGACCTTCTACATGCCATGTTCTGAGTATCGTTCCTGAAGAGTGAATAAATACATGGTAGGAGAGGAGGGTAAAGACCAGTCCCGATAGAGCACAGAAAATAAGCAGAGCACAAAAAACAAGCAGTTACAGAAGATTAGGGTGTTGAGAGAGCCCATTGTGACTTTTTTAAGAGGAATTGGGCTGCATGGAACACCGTGTGAGCCGCAACTTAAATGGGTGAGATGAGTGTGGAGAGCAGGAGTTAATGGGAGGTTCAGGAGGTGATTCTTGGAGTTCCTCTGGGTTGGTTCTGTCGTCAGCAGGTGGGGCCTCCTGGTGATATGGCTTCAACCTAGAAATGTGAATCCAGGGAGTTAGATGGTTGTCTGGTAAGGAGAGTTTGGCGGCAGTGGGGGTACAGAGAATGACAGGATAGGGGCCTTCCCATTTTGGGGCAAGAGTCCCTTTCTCCTCTGGGGTATTATAATATACTAGACTCCCAGGTGTTAAGGGAGGAGTGTTTGGAGAGGACACTGGGTCCGGATGAAGCCAGTCCTGATATTTTCAGAGTTCCGAGCGGAGATGATACAAAAGAGGCAAAGACAAATCTCGGGTGAGAGGTCCTTGTGAAATGACCAACCCAGGTGGTATAAGAGGTCTTCCATATATTATCTCAAAGGGAGACAGTAAAGATGGTTTTTAGGGAGAGCTCTGATTCGAAGCAAATCCAAGGGAAGGAGTTTGACCCAGTCTAAGTTTAATTCCATTGTCATTTTGGTAAGGACTTCCTTTAGAGTACAATTTACCCTTTCCACTTTCCCTGAAGCTTGTGGATAATATGGACAGTGGAAATGCCACTTGAAGGAGAGGGCTTGAGAGACCTTTTGTGTGATTCTAGAAATAAACTCAGGGCCATTGTCATATTGTAGAGAAGTGGGCATACCAAACCTGGGGATGATGTCTGTCAGTAAGATTAAAGCTACAGTGGAAGCCGTTTTATTGGAAGTGGGAAATGCCTCAATCCAACCAGAGAAAGTGTCCACAAAGACAAGGAGGTATTTAGTGCGCCATACTGTGAGCATGTTGGTGAAGTCTACCTGCCAGTCAGCAGTGGGAATGTGTCCCCGGGCTTGGTGGGAAGGAAAAGGTTTGGGCCTTAAAGGAGTATAAGTGTTGGTCCACTGACAGATCTGACAATTAGAGGCTATATTCTGTAGCATGGCTTTGTCAGAGAGGGTGAGCGAGAAGAAGCTCTGTAAAAAGAGGGTCAAAGGCTGAGAATTGGAAAGGAATAGAGTATGAAGGAACTTGAAGAGATCCTTGTTCTTACTGGAAGAAGTAGGGGCTTCAGATGAGCTGTCTAAAGTGGCCATTATATGTCCCCCAGGGGGTCCATCATTGGAAGTGGTAGCAGCCATTTGTTCCGCCTGGTCAGCTTTGGCATTGCCCTCAGTGATAAGAGAGACGTCCTTCTAATTAGACCTACAATGGACAACTCCCACCTGGGTGGGTAAGTGGGAGGCCTTTATCAGATTGGTTATAAGAGCCGAATTAGTGATCACATTACCTTTGGTGGTAAGTAGGCCTCGCTCCTTTCATATTGCAGCATGGGATAAGATATGGAAGACATATTTTGAATCAGTATAAAGGGTTAGGGATTTTCCTTGTGCTAGAAGGCAGGCACGAGTGGCTACTATAAGTTCAGACTGCTGGTTGGTAGTTCCTGAAGGCAGAGCTTTGGCCTCTATAATCTCAGTGGCTGAAACTACAGTGTATCCAAAGTAATGAGTGCAATTCTGCCTAAAGGAACTGCCATCAGTAAACCAGATAAGGTCAGGCTTGGCTAGTAGTCTCTCAGAAATGGAAGAATGACAGGGGAGGAAATCATCTAAGGTTTCCAACCAATTATGAGTTGGTGTGTTAGACGTGGGAGTCATTGAGAGCAGTGAGGCAGGGTTCTGTGCAGAGCAGGGGAGGAAAGTAATGTTAGGGTTTTCCAGAAAGGAAGTGAGGAGTGACAGAACTCTGGATGGAGGAAGGGTTTGAAAGCCCTTATAAGCTAAAAGATCCTTCAAGTGATGTGGGGAGTGGATAGTTAAAGGGGCCCCAAAAGTAAGCTTAGAGGCTTCTTTGTGTAAAATTTGTCCAGCAGTCAGAGCTCTTAAGCAAGGGGCCCACTCACGGATGGTAGGGTCAATTTGCTTGGACAAATATGCCACAGGTGCAAATGTAGGCCCATAGTTTTGACCTAAGACCCCAAGTTCTTGCCTCCCTTTTTCATGTACATATACATGAAATGGTCTTGAAAGATCAGGAAGGTGAAGGGCAAGTGCCTTTAAGACAAGTTGCTGAAGCCTGCGCAAGTGGTAGTTTGGGGAGGAGGCAAGAGATTCACTAGGGGGTCCCTTTGCTAGTTCATACAGGATTTGTATAGAAGAGAATAATTTGGGATCCAGGCCCTAAAATAACCTGCTAGTCCTAGGAATAATAGTATTTTGGCTTTTGTATGGGGCACTGGAAGATCAGAGAGGAGTTGCCTCCTATCCAGTGTTATTTCCTTTTTTCTGGGTGTAAGGCAAAAACCAAGAAAGGTGACAGAAGACTGGGAAACCTGGGCCTTGTGGGGAGACTTCCTATTTCCCTTGTCTGCTAGGAAATTAAGAAGCTGTGCAGTGTGGGATTGAGAGTGTTCCCAGAGGGACTACATAGAAGAAGGTCATCGACATATTGAAGGAGAGTAGAGTCAGGACAGGTCGGGTGAAAGGATGTGAGGTCCTGGGCAAGAACTTGGCCAAAGAGATGGGTGCTATCCCTGAATCCCTGTGGGAGGACAGTCCAGGTAAGCTGATGAGAATGGCGGGTGTGAGAGTCAGTGCAAGTAAAAGCAAAGATATCCTGAGATTCTGAGAACAAGGGAATAGAAAAGAATGCATGTTTCAAATTTAGAACCAAGAAGTGGGTAGTAGTGGCAGGGATCTGAGAGAGGAGGGTGTAAGGGTTGGACACTAGCGGGTGGATGGGGACCACAGAGGAGTAGACAAGGGGAAGGTCTAGAACCAGCCTGTAGGACACGTTAGGTTTCTTAACTGCCAGAATGGGGGTGTTGAAAAGAGAGTGTGTAGGCCTAAGATACCCCTTTAATTATAAATCCTGGATGATGGCTTCTAATCCGAGGAAGGCTGTGGTTGTGAGTGGATATCATGGTTGACTAATATATCTTGAAGGCTCCAGTAAGACAATATGAAAAGGACTGCATTTAGCCATAAAGGGTGTAGTTGTGTCCCAAAACTCAGGGTTAACTGGTTTAGATAGTCGTGGGAGAGTGCATGGAGGAGGTGTATCTGCCCCTAGGAACATCATGAGGAAATGAGAGGTAGGAGAGGTGTGGGGTGATATGTGAATGGTGACTTTTAATAGTGAGAGTATGTCCCTTTCCAGAAGGGGAATGGGGCAATGGCTCATAACGAGAAAGGAGTGAGTGAAGGACAAAAGGGATTTTGAGGGAAAATATGTTTACCTCCTACCACGACAATAGGAGTTTTTGAGGGTGTGGTAGAACCCCAATACTCCCTCAAGACCGAAAAAGTGGCACCAGTATCCAAAAGGAAGGTAATGAAGCGTCCATCCACCAGGAAGGTGACCCTAGGTTCTTGATTCTTGATGGTAATAATCTGGAGGGAAGGCCCAGGGCTCCATCATTCCTCCTCTGCCAAGCCCAGGAGAGGCTGGGGTTGCCGGGTGGCTGACCAACCTCCCTTCCGGGTTGTTGGGCAGTCTTCCCCCCAGTGTCTCCTTTGATGGCATGTTGGGCAGGGGTTGTAGGGTGTTCTCGGCGAAGGACAATCCTTACCACATTTGAAGCAAGCTCCAGGGGGTGTCACATTGGGACGGCGTGGTGATGGCCTTCTCTGAATGACCTGGGCCAACATTTGGAATTTGGCATTTTCAGCTCTCTTCCTACGACATTCACTTTCATCCTCTCTACCATGAAAAACCTTTAAAGAGACAGCGAGGATTTCGGTCTGAGGAGTAGCAGGGCCCTGTTCAAGCTTTTTAAGCTTGGCTTTAATGTCAGAGTATTTTTGGGCCAGAACATATGTCATTAAGAGATGACAGCCATCAGGGGTTTCTGGGTCGAGTTATGTGCAGTGTTGAAGGGCCTTAGTTAGTCTATCCAGGAATTCTGAAGGTGTTTCCTCCTTCCTTTGAATGACCTCCTGCACCTTTTTAAAGTTAACAGCATTGTGGGTCGCCTTTTTCAGGCCCGCCAAGAGGCAGGATGTAAAAAGGTCATGAGTCTGTAAGCCTTCAGGGGTGTTGTAATCCCATAGGGTTCCTGCTCTGGGACAGCATGAGAGCCCGTGGGGTGGTCAGGATTGGTCCTATGATTTTCATCAGCATGGGCTTGGGCTAGCTCCCAGACCCATTGCCTTTCCTCGGGGAGAAGTGTATTGGCCAAGAGCATGTATATGGCATGATGAGTGAGGCTATATGCTTGCAGGACCCATTGAAACTCCCGAATGTAAGTGGTGGGTTTAGTGGTGATTGAGCCTAACTTGCTCTCTAGCTGAGTAATGTCTGACCTGGAGAAGGGCACGTGGACTCTGATGACACCCTCAGGACCAGCTACCTCACGAAGGGGTGCGATTGTCTTAGGGGTGGGAAGGAGTCCTTTAGACCTGGTAAAAGGAGGACTGAGAGAGGCAGGCGGAGGACAGGAAGGAGAGGGAGGGGAAGGAAGTGTCTCTTTGGAAGAGGAGGAAGTGGAGCAGGCAGAAGAGGACGGAGGGGACGGGGATAAAATGGAAGGCTGAGGATCCATGGAATCAGGCAGAGGATGAGGAGGGTATTGCAGAAGAGAAGGGGCAGATGGGGCTGGGAAGAAGGTGGGGGTTCATCTGCTGGGTTGAATGAGGAAGAATCTGTGAAGTCAGAAGTAGAAGTAGGGAAAGAGAGGGGATTGCAAGCAAGGACGACCTGACGGGGAGGGCAGGAGGAGCAGAGACAAGGTGCTGTGTGGGAAGGCTAATACCTTCAATGCAGGGAATCTCCCTCCACTTTTCCAGACGCTGGCAGTAGTTAAAAAGGTCCCAGGGGAGGTTTGGATCTAAGGAGCCTTCTGGAGGCCAATGATTGCCATTATCCAGTGGATATGGAGGCCAATCTTGGGTACAGAATTTAATTAAAAGTTTGGGCTTGATGTCTGGTGTGAGGGAGAGTGTGGCCAGATTTTTTATTAAACATTTGAGAGGTGAGGCTTCAGGTACAGATGAAGAGGTGCCCATTGTCACAGGGAGAGATGGAAGAGAGAGAGAGAGAGAGAGAGAGAGAGAGAGAGAGAGAGAGAGAGAGAGAGAGAATAAGAGTAAGCGAGAGAGACAAAGAGAAAACCCGAGCTGGAACGGCTTCCAGGAAATTCAGGGCGAATGGGGGTCACGTGGGTGTCCCCAAAATGACCAGCTGTCGCGAGGAAATACAGAGGGTACTACCTGGTCGTCACCAGTGAAGTGCGATCTGGAAGACCCAATGGGTTTGGAGCCATGGGCAACCTGACGTCAGGAAAGTTTTCGAACGCAGCTGAAGAAGTCAGTAATGAAAACAGAACTCCAGCTCCAGCAGAATGCAGTTCTAGGACGGGAGTTCAGTTTTCCCTGAGCAGAGAGGCAGCTTTAGCCAGACACAGCAGCCCTGCAGGAAACAGCAAATCTAGCCGGCAGCAGCAGTGGCAGCAAAGGAGGAAAAACCACAGAGCCTCTAGTGTAAACTCAGAACCCTCATGCCCCAAAGGGAAACGGATCACTAGAGGGTCGACTGTGACCAGTAAAGGTCTTGATGGGAGGAATTCCCTCTCCCCTACCGGGCGTCTAGAGTGTGCTGGACGATCAGGGTCACAAAACTAGCGGTAGCCCGAAGGAAGTTGGCGAGCCGGGGTCAGGGGAAGCTTACATACATCAGATCAGTGGTGAGTGCAGGAAGCTGGCGTCTGAAAAGAGCGGACCAGGACGGAGTGTCTGGGCGGAACGGGGGACGGGGCTCTTGTTGGAAAGAGCTCACCCGTATCCTCAAACGGGGCACCAAAATGAAAGAACTCCCCACTCAAAGGCACTTCGCCGGGAGAATTCCAATTTTATTGCAAAAAGCTGTGTGCTTATATAGAACTAAGGAGGAGATGAAAGGACTTAGATAAATGGCAGGCAACCCGTTTATTGGCAAGTTCTTTCAGATATCAGCTCCGGAGCCCAGGAGTTAGTTCTCATTGGGGCTAAGGTTCCCCGCCAGCGAGATTTGAAATTGGCACCAGTGGGAGAGTTCACCCGGCGGGAACTTTTCGCGCCACTTCAGAAAAGAAGAAGGTAGGAAGAAGAAGTCCTTAGGCGCCATGTTGGGGTTTTTCTCTGGGGTATGGCTGCCGTTTATACTTTTTCCAACAATGAGTATACCAGACAGTGCCTTGATTGACTGGTTTTCATTAAAATGGTGTTTAACAGAGATGCCAGAAAGTTGGATCCTGCTGAGTAGTGGGCCTAGAGCAATGGTGGGCAGGTGTGTGATAAAACATCTGTGGTGGGGCCATGTGGATCTGCCATTGTCTTCCAAATGGCTTGTCACTGACATGGTCAAACCAGCAGACCCTTATATGTAAAGGCATCTTGTTATATGGAGAGGTTTCAGGACGCTGTTCAAAATCAGGTTGCTATAGTCAAGGGGGCAAGCTATGTGGGATAGAAGCCTGGTTCTTGTATTCTCCAGCAGACCCTGACTCACCACACGTGACAGAACTCCCTCCCGTACTGTGTTCCATTTAAACTCCTTGTATTTCGTGAAGCAAGTACCAAACTTCCAGTGCAGCAGCAAAAAACACCACGAAAATAGAGGATGACCATATGGCTTCACAGTCCACATGGGGAGACATTTAGCCCCCAGGGGCCACAGTTTACCTACAAAGGGAGAATTCAGCAATGCTGCCTCATGTTCATTGGGAAAAAAAGAAACAATGTCCACCAGGTCACATAGATGCAGACCCAGCTTTTATGGTCTCACTAGAAAGGAAGCTAAAGCTCCTGACAACAACATATATTTCAAGTGCCCAACCTCACAGAGAGTTTCCCAAGAAGTCTCTAGGCCAGCAGAATTCCATTTTTGTGGAGTGTTTACCCTGTTCCTTACTTTTGAAAACTCCTCTACCACTTCCAAGATTGTGAACTCCTGATTGTTTTCCATTCCAGATATGTATTCACGGAATTTCTAACTCTTTTCCTCTAATTGTTTCTTACTTGGGGCGAAGGTATTGTCAAGACATTGTTCTGGATAAGAGTGGGAAGATTTTTGTGTAGCACATATTTACATACACATTGGATACATTTTGCAATTTTTCATTCGAAATACTGAAACTCTGACACTAACCCATACCCTACTAGACTCTGACTACTAATCCTAATATGATGGAGAAAAATAACCCAAACAGAATAGAAATACAAGCAGTTCAGAGGAGGCATGGTGAATAGTTGGTCTTGCCTTTTCCATGATATAGGGTAGGAGTTATAAATCTTGTCAATTTTTTTCTTGAAATTGTTCTCCATGTGTTTTTAAAGTTAACACACATGTGAATTCCTGTCTCCCATTTTCTGTAGCCAATTCAGCACATGTATTTTTATATGCACATACAAAATCCTACCTGGAATACATGTACATTTTTGTGAGGTGGCTAACTTGGCAGATACAAAGTATGAGAAGAAATCACTCCTCCTAAATGCTTTTGGAACTGAAAATTCAAACTATGAGTGAGCTTTTTAGTTGGGCAACATTATACATAAATCCATGTTCAGTAAAATTAATATTTTTGGATCTGTGGATGATATATATTTCATGATGAATTTTGATTGGCATATATTTTCTACTTTCCAATGTATTTGTGTGTGTATATATATATATATATATATATATATATATATATATATATATATACACTCTAGATTTTTCAAAATATGAAATACATGTGTCTTATTATACACTCCCTAAATTCACTAATGTTCATGTATGTGGTTTTATAATCAACTTTTCATAAGATTATTTTCAGAAACATTCATCCACCTGAAATACATATTTGTTTTCTAGTACTGAAAACTTACTTCAGTGAATGGTGCAAACAAATCCTTATATTTCTACAGTAACTGACCCACTTTAACATCAATGCTACTAGATTCCTATGGGACATGATGTGTATTTTGACGTTCAATTTTATTCAACACTGGTACATTTCTATTTCTTCAGTTTTTGTACATCATAAAATGTACATTTCATCCACAAGTTCACAAATTTAAAGACATTTGTAACACATTCAATCACTTCCTGCTTCAGAACACATATATTCCTACTTGTTTTTGACTGCTCATTTCATGAGACTTCTTTCCAAATACATTATTTTCGATTTCCATAATCAATTTTGAAGCAAAACTCACACAGAATTTATGATAAACTACAACCCTAATATTACCATTAGATGTATAACTGGTTGGAATGAATGTATGTATATCAATATAAGATTTGCTATGTATTTTGAGATATAAATTTATTCCAATTTGTAAAGTTGGAACAAGTTATATTATTTATTCACAGTATGGTCTATTCAATCATTCTCTCTATATTCATACACACATGGTACACCTATTTGTGCCCCCAATACTAATTTATACCTCTTCAAAATATTGCTCCCAGAAATGGTGCAAGAAATACTCATGTCACCTGATCTACATATACATTTTATCACAGTAATATTCTGGCAAGAAAATGCAAAGTCACACTTACGATTGTACCAAAGCCTAAATGGAATATGAGTATGGATTATAAAAATCACCCGTGTCCAGGTTGGCTAATGCTCTCAAATGTCAATCCTATTGGTGACTACATATGTGTTTCTTCCTAAGATTATATATTCAACTTCAAGCCTGCTGAAAATGTCTAATCCAATCAATCACTTTATCATTTCCCTGATTTCCTATGTCTCTATTGATATCTGCTTTCCTACATATTTTCCCCAATTCATCATTGTGACCAACTCTTCACATGTGCTGACATTTACATTTTCTCTCTACCTGAAACCCTATTGCTAAAGAACTTTTTTTTCAAATCCTATACTCACTCTTTTTTTCTAATTCTACCAACTATCTTCCTAATCCTACCAACTATCCTTTTTAGACTGAATGTTCTCTTCGACATTCAATCATCCAAGTACAAGGTCCTATACCATTGTGTATAGATTTATCTGAGACACATGTGCAGAACATAATTCAAAGCTAAGTATCCCAATCAAGGATCCAATGCCCTTCTGGGCTTCAAATCTTACCTAGATTTCTGTTTTCATACATATATTTCACCTCTATATATACTTACAAATATCGCAGGTTCCCAATACCATTATTCATCCAGCAGAATGATTCCTAACCCAAATCAAACATGTTATTAACCCTAACCATACTCTTTGCCCTCCATCTAACTTTACAGAAGAGCAGGGACAGAGTTGGTCTTACAATACAGGAACATAAGAGACCTTCCACCTGCTGAGAACCTCAAAGGTCCATGCAGAAATGAACCCAGGGGAAGATAGAGGAAGCTATGAAGGACCTGAGAGAGCAAAAGTCATCTTCCACGACAAACAACCTGGTCAGGATGAATGGGTGTGTCTGAAGCAATCTCTCTCTTCTTAATGTAGAGAAGATGGACCAAACCAGGCCTGTGTGGAGAGCTGCTTCCGGGTGCTATGTTTGATATACCATTCTAACTTGTGAAAGTGTCACAGGAAGTAGGGGCAGCCTCCATCTATTGGGACACTTGGAAGCAAATGTTAGGAAAAAGTGATTGCCTAGGCAGTGACCTCATTCAGTTCCAGAAGGAAGTGACCTACATCACTTTCTTGGTGATGGAACTCTCTGAACTTGGGATCCAAAAAGCCAGGCACCCAGAGGCAGTCCCAGTCCCAGTCCCAGTGGTCTCACATGATTGGATTTACCAAGGACAGAGTCAGTCTTTCTTGGTAACTACTGATGTGAAGATGGCCAAATGCCAAGAGAGCTCTGAAGAGGGGCCTTTCCTGAGAAAGCAGGTAGTGGCTCACCACTGGCACCTGACAACTTCACATTGTTGGCAAGGAGACCAGATCTGAGATAGGATAGCCCATTTTGGGGGAACATAGTATGGCCCATCAGTCAGAGGACACTCCGGATAGTTACAGACCTACTTGGGGGAAGGCGGTGACTTTGTGGGTGTGCGTGTGAGTCTGTGGTTTTTTCTCATGATCTGGGAATAGGTAGGAAAGTCGCTTTGTTTGGTTTGGATTGGATCGTTTCTAGTAAGTCTTTTGATAAGACGAGTGTTTTTATGTCTGTTTATCCCACTGTGTCTGTGGTTGTAGATATTAGAAAAAAGAATGCATCAATGGATGTTTCCTGTCTTGTAGAAAGCTTCACAGCATTCATCCTGCCCAATTTATATATGGACTGTGGCTTGCCTTATAGATGGGCAACAACTACTATCTTCCTAAGTTCCTGTTTTCTTCTTGAATTCGGGCCACTCTCCAGAATAGGCTCATGGTTTGGTGTCCACAATATGTACCACCTCCAGGCTCTGTGACATGGCCACGTACTGGATAGCTGAAGGGAATGGGATCATCTCAGAAAACTCAGATATCATTCGAGAAACCCTGCTTTGGGCCATTTGCTTACCTATTGTTCTGTTGCCCTGAATGTCAGAAACGTCTTTGTCTCAGTCCACCCCTTTGTGAAGCCTGAAAAAATGGTTTTCAATGGAAATTAATGGGCATCACCTGTAGCTCTTTGCTTAATTGCTTTGGAAAGGGATGTGTCTGCATCAGACTCGTGGCAATGTGTGAGGCTGTTGCATAGATTCTCAGAACCTGATGGATCTAAAGAAAGATTACATGTGTGCTTCCAAAACCAAAATGGCCAAAAAAGCAGTCATTGTGGACGAAGTCTCTCGCCTTCCTCTGTAAGGTTCCTGCCCTCCATCAATTGAAAATAGGGATCCTTTGTGTCAAATGAGTTCTTCAAACCCTGCAGAAGATAGCCCATAGGTGCTTGGGTTTTCTCATGATTCCAATTCACATAAAGAATATACACCCGAGAGTCAGGAGGCCTCAAATTCGGGAAGCAGAGCAGTATTTATGGCAGGCCTATTTGATCACTCCTGGTTCTCAGGAAGGGTGTCCAGGCAACCCTGAATTTAGGCAAATGAGGGGCAAGGGAGTTTATTTTGTACACTGTCTTGGACTGATCCCCTCATGGAAACCTCGAACCACAGGTTATGATGAGTGTCTATATGGAAGAAGATGAGGGCCTTGTGGGAGTGCTTTGGTTTTAATTGTGGTCATTTGTGTGGCGGTTGGAAGTGATGACTGGGTCTACCTGGGCTTGAACTCTGGTGTGATTCCCCTTAAAGTCTGAGTTCTGGAACTGATCTCAGAGAAATATTGCCATGAACTGTGTTCAGATTTTAGGAGGCCACGCATGGGATTCGCCCTTGGAAACTGAGATCAAGGACAGGGTTGCTTTCCACAGAGCCTTGGAATCTCAGCTAGGATATCACATGATTTTATTCTGAAAGATTTGGCAGCCATAGTTGAGAATCAGAACACCCTTGGACGTCACATTGAAGACCTCAATGGGCCTGGCTTCATGCGACCTTTTGAAGACTCTATGGGAAGACTTGCCTGTGAGAGTTCTCCAGAGCTTTCATTGAAATGAGCTTCCTCACCATTTAATGGTTCCTGAATGAACTGAAACCCACAGTGTCTCCAACTTCATCCATGAAAAATGGCTAGATAAATACAATGAAATTTTTGAAATTCCAATAATCAGGTGGCACTAGAGAACCTTTGGATGTCTTGTTACTGATCATTAGTGTACAAGAGAATGCCATGATTGACCGAGTTTCATGAAAATGGTGTAGAACAAAGATGCCAGTAAGTTGGAGCCTGCTGAGTAGTGGGCCTATTGCAGTGGTGGGCAGGTGTGTGATAATACATCTGTGGTGTGGCCATGAGGATTTGCCATTGCCTTCCAAATGGCTTGTGACTGACATTGTGCATCCAGCAGAACCTTCTATGTAAAGGCATCTTGTTACATGGAGAGGTTCCAGGGCAAAGTTCAGAGTCAGATTTCTATGTACAAGGGGGCAAGCTCTGTGAGATATAACCTGGTTGTTGCATTCTCCTGCAGACCCTGACCCACCACAAGTGACAGAACTCCCTCCAAAACTGGGTCCCAGTTGAACTCTTTGTATTTCATGAAGCAAATACCAAACTCCCAGTGCAGCAGCACGAAACACCACGAAAAGTGGAGGATGAAAAAATGGCTTCACAGTCCACACGGGGAGACACTTAGCACCCAGTGGCCACAGTTTACCTACAAAGAGAAAATTCAGCACTGCTGCCTTATGTTCATTAGAATACAAGAAACCATGTCCTCCAGGTCACATAGATTCAAACCCATCTTTGATGGTCTCACTAGAAAGGAAGCTAAAGCTCCTTACAACAACATATATTTCAAGTGCCCAACCTCAGAGGAAGTTCCTCAAGAAGTCTTTAGGCCGTCAGAGCTCCATGTTTTTGGAGTGTTAATTGTTAGACCACGACACAAGAAAAGACCACTGACTCTAATTAAAATCATATTAAATTAATCTTATTATTTCTACCTTTCATGCTGCCTCCCCTCCCAAAACAGCCGGAACAAGACAGCAACCCCAGCTTTCCTACAGCCCAGCTTTATAGCCCAGAAAGTTACACAAAAGGGGTGTTACAGATAACAGAACTCTGACAAGCATCACACTAATGGTAGTTTAGGTTTTTTTTGCTGTCCCTACATCAGAATTCAGAGGACCATTAGAGCCTCAGAGAGGGATGTTTTCTGGCCAGAGAAGGCAAATATTTATGATGTTTCACTAAAGTTTCAGAGAGGGCTGCTATCTGGTCAGAGAGCCGGGCATGCGTGAGTTCAAGGCACGGGCAGGCATTTCAAGCAGGTTCAGAATTTGCAGTAATTTATGGTAAAGCCAAAATTACCTTTTCATGGCTTTGTGGCAAGATGGCTCTCAATTTTAATAAAAGATCAGGTTGGGTCTATCATTTCCCCCTTTTCTCTGTGTCCCTTTCAAATCTTTAATAGATTAGGGGAAGAGCACTGAGGAAATTTTAATCCCTCAGGTAAGATTCTCCAAATTTTTAGAACTTACCCAAAACCGATCTCCCTGATTTTACCAGACTTAATTAATTACTTATATTGATAGTCTACTTATCTTTCTCTCCATTGTTGTAAGAAGAGTGGCGTCAATCATTATTTCTTCTTCTGACCTGAGACAGGGTGAAGTGAGTGGGCATGGCGTGAGGGACATGAGTTGCCTTTTATAAGTCAGTTGGGGGACATGAGTTGCCTTTTAGAAGTCATTTCGGATTGAAGTCTGGTTGGGGAAGAACAGGTTGTAAAGTCATCTGGGGATGGGTTCTTCTATGAGAGAAACAAAAACCATGAGTACTGAATAAATGTTGCAGCAGCCGGAACATGTTA
Organism: Callospermophilus lateralis; assembly: GCF_048772815.1. Lineage (NCBI taxonomy): Eukaryota > Metazoa > Chordata > Mammalia > Rodentia > Sciuridae > Callospermophilus > Callospermophilus lateralis. The sequence continues at coordinate 322,076 of NW_027514364.1, forward strand.
GTGTATAGAAGTTCCCTCACCAGTCTTTAATATCCCCAGTTATCAGGACTATCAAATTAATATTTAACTTTTAGTGTTACAGTTGTCCTTCCCCATAAGATACAGTTTAACAATGTAATGTCATCTGATCTTGTAAAATCCTTTTTCTAGTATGACCTCTGCGTCTAATAGAGAAACCTTTAATTCTGTTACTCAGGGCTGGATAATCGTACTAGCAAACACCAAGCCTACCTGTGTTGGTTAGGAATATCTGCAGGCCTTAAATTAAAAATTTCTGCCTCTGGCAGCTCTTCTTGATAGTCTCTTTTTATAAGTATCAGGCATTCCTGTCTGAGAATCCTTCTTTGTAGCCTCCAGTCTTACTTATTTTGGGAGGCTAAAATAAAGTGCATACCTTAAAATATTATTATTATTATTATTATTATTATTATTATTATTATTATTATTATTTAAAATGCCCAGGAATGGCTGAATTTTCGTCTTAACTGTCTTTCCAAAGTGTTTAAGATGAAGCAGTCAAACGGACTTTTGTTTCTATCTATTGTTAACAGTCAGCTGAGCTTTATGGGAGTCAATTCTGGAAAAATGAGAGCACATTTTCAATTCTGCTAGTGCCATTTGCGCTAGGTGGGTCCAGGTCTTGCTTGACCATTTATCTTCCCTCAGAAGCATCAGGGATATCTCCTTTCTCTGATGACTCTCCTCTTCATAACAAATGCACTGATTGGCTTTCTGTTCTCCAGTGGTCTCATTAATCTCCCTGATCAGGAGGTTATGTGGCTCAGAGTTGCAAAGCTCTTTAGAGAAGTCCCCTGTTCCCTGGATTCAGATTGACTCAGAGGGTAAGAGCCAAATATTGGTTTTCTTGGCCCTTTTCATTTAACTTTAATTTTAAATCCTAATCTTAAACATCCAGCAAATTAATTTTAACAGCATTATATTAAGAGTACTGGACTTTAATGTCTATAACTTTATAATTATCTTTTTATTAATTGGGATCTGTATTATTCTGTCTGTATTGTAGGTGATGACTTATTATCTTGAATAAACCCATGTTGTGTTCTTAAAGCAACACATTTGTAAAACACTAACAGGGAATCTTTAGATAACTTATAAGAAAATTTCAACTAAAATTAACAAAAGTAAAAATACTTAGTTCGTGTAATAGCTACCCTAAATTTTTTGGCTGAGTATTACATTATATCCCCTGTTTGAGATCCTAGGAATCTTGACATTTTTTATGTTTTTAACATAACTTTAAAGAAATATTATCTGACGTACTTGTTTCATAGTCATTCTCACATATAGTAAGATGGGACACACAGCCTTATCTCAGGTAAGGCAGGGCTCTTTATAAATCTTAAACATTTTAGTTCTAAAGCTGATCTTTATTTTTTTTTTGTTTGGGGGTCTGGGAAGATCTACTCCTTAAGAAACTAATAGTTCATACTCAGGATTGGTTTTTGGTAGGAAAAATTATGATAAACATGGATTATTAGAATTACTTTATAATTTGGAAGGGTTTCTAGAAAACAGTATACCAGATCTGTAAGTTTCTATGTGAGGAGCCTCTAGGTCATTGTGGTGTTTGTGAACTTCCATTTTAGTGTACTGTGGCCAAGGTCAAAATGTACAGACAGTGAAGGTGTAACCCATCAACTTCATCTTCAGACACTTGCAAAATAGTTCCCAATTTCAGGTTTGGCTCTATGAGCAAGTGAATGTGCAGGTTGAGGGCTCAATCATTGGTTTTAAGAAGTATATGAACCTCTCATCAGATGATGCAGAAGAAATTGATTTAAAACAAAGTAAAGAACAGAACTGGGTCACTGTGTACCAAAAGGAGATAATATTACTCTGCTACCAAGTGTCTCTAACTAGAAATGATCAATGAAGTCATGAATTATTGAGAAGGCAGTTTTGTTTTTTTAGGTGTTTTTGTTTAGGAGTATAATCCTAAAGTATTTGTTTATATTGCTTTGATTACCCTTTTGTTATTACCAGATGACAATAATGGTATGGGGTTGTTTTTATTAAAAAGTAAAAATTAAAAGCAACATTGACAAAGTTTACATAAATTGTTTGTGGTCTCATGAACATTAGCTAACACCATATGATATCACATTTAAAACATGAATTAAAGAAAGCCTGAAAGTTTTCAACTTTTACATAGATTAGCCTCTCATTAACTTAAAAATACATTTAAATTGTTCCACAATGTAAAAAGTAACATAAAACTTTACATATCTTATTGATAACAGGTAAATAAATCTCCAATATATTTTTTTACCATACAACTTCAGAACACGAGCTTGATATAATGCTCTTTTAAAGTTTCTACCTTACAGACTTGCATACCTGTAAGATATGAAAACATTAATAGCATCACAATTACATTGATGTTTATACATTAACCAAGTTTAGCTTTTAAAGAAATGGCAGTACAATGCTCTAAAATAACAGTTCTGATTTAATAAGTTTTTTAATTTTTATGGTTCCTTGCTCTAGAAAAAATAAAACTTAATAAACACAATGTTATGGGTAAACTTATGTTTCAAAAAATTTTTGTCTCATTAACACATGACTGATTTTTAAAACCTTATATAGAGTTTAGTAAAAACTTATACAGACCTTAGTAAATGAATCAGATTTCTAACAAAAGTACTCACGAATGAGTAATCCCATATCAAATTTACTTTACTTATTTATCAAAATATTAGAGAAATGTATTGAACAGTGTAAACCATTTTTATGTTGAAGAAAATGTTCTAGAACCAAGGCACATTAGACGTTTTGTAGATATTAATATTTTATTAGAGTTTTGAACACCTAGAAAAATTTGTAAGCTTAAATTTAAAAACATTTATTTTTATCTGTTTATCCGATTTAAATTGAAACATTTAAACCACGTGAACTAAAGATCTTTGGATCCACTTTTTAAAATTTGTTTTTATGAGCACTTTTTTTAATGAGCGCTCCTTATATATGTTAATTTGTGTATCATATATATGATATACGGATATATGTCTATATAGACAGACAACACATAACAAAATTGTGCACACATAATAATAGTAAAGGCCTTGTAGTTTTTCACAGGTTAAATATCTATTGCAATGTTTCAAAAAGTCCACAGTTGGTCAAAGATAGAACTGATCAGAAAAACATTAACCTAGGTCTGTATGCTCAGAATCATGAGCTCAAATATAATAAAGTATCTAAGGAAAACAATAAGAGTCCTAGAAAAAATGACTGGCCAGTAATTAGTAAATACCATACAATTTACTTTTTTTTTCTGTTAGGCATCAAATCAGTCTCCTACTAAGCTTGCAGGCTTTTTTCATTTGCATTTCAACATGAGTCATGGCTGAGGTCTGGAAGGAGCAGGAAAAAAATGCTATTCTGAGCAGACACCTCAGGCCTAAGGCATATTAACCATAATTTTCCAGTTGGGGTGTTGAAAATTATGATACAAGTTCAAGATACAATTCACAAAATTTTATGTCTTTACATCTTATTTTGTCAACAGATACCATACTATGGTTTACTATCCTTGTCCAAATTAATGCACTGGTACACACAGTGACATTTTCTCTGGCTACCGAATTCAAAATTGGTTAAAAAAAAAAAAGTGAATGATTGGGAAGTTACTTGCCAACTTGGAAGTAGAGTTCTTCAGTTTTCCATCCTAAGTATTTAAGTTCTCTGGCATGAATTACCTGAAATCTTAAACTAAACAATGACCTAAACCCGACTTTTAACTGCAAGATTGTGCAATGCTTCAAAAACCCATTCAGATACCAGTTTTTTTATGATAAAACATCATCATTTAGACACACATTCAGCTAAGATCATTCCCAAGAAAAAATTTATAATATCAACACATTATTGCACATGTCTTAAAGGACCAGAAACAAAGACACAAGACAGACAGAAAGGAGGTAGAGACTATGGTTGTCAGACAGAATCCTTTAAACCAGAGCAGATAAGAGAAAAAATCTACTACACCAGTGGTACCCAGGGGGGGACCAGATGTTTTAACAGAGGGGCAACCTGAAATGTAAAATAAAGTGTCTATATGGTGACTTTACTGAATTTAGTGTCTCCTTTTTCTTTTTCTCTTTTTTAACAAGACAGAGGTGGCATAATACTTACAGTGCACGGAAGGAAGGAGGGTATTCCCTGAATCAACAGAGTTTTGGCAGCTGCTGGGGGTCCCTCAGTCCCTCCTTTTACTTACAGGATTAGCTCCTCTGGTTCAGTTCCACCCCAAGCAAGCTCCATCTCCTAACATTTCAGTAGACAGCTCTCACAAAGTTCTGGGGCGGAGGGGGGGTACCAATATGTAACTTAAAGTTCGGTTCCTGACCTAGAAGCCAATTTATACCAATTAAATAATGAGGAATGGGTTCTGAGAAAAAGAAAAGGGGAGGCTAATTGCTTTGCTAACAAAGGAGAAACACAGGGGACTCTGCCAAATGTTGTGACTCTCTTGATCTGGAGGGACAAGGGGTTTTAAAGGAGTTTCACTTGTTAACCTGGGAGATACTCAGTTCTTAGGTCCCCAGCAGGCATTGCCCTCTGCAATGGTTGTGCTCCAGGCAGCCAGCTAGGGGCTTCTATCATCCTGCTAAACAAAGGGGGGTAAAGTTCATCGCAGTTCCTTAAAACACAGTTCAAACGGGTGTCAGGCTTACTCTCTTTATTACCCATTTTCACGTCCAATATCCTTAAGTTTTTACAACCAAAATCACACAACAAAATGAACAAAAGCAAACAAACAAACAAAAAAAAAATAGAACGGAGAATAAAACACACCACACACACACAAAAAGAAAAACAGAAACCCGGCGCCTAAACAGAAAAACAGTGGTACAGTGCAACATCTTGCTAAAGCTCCAGGGTAGGAGCGCATGCGTGCCCGTCGGCACCTCTCTACACTTCCAGAGGAATTTCCTACAGAACAGAACAGAGGACAGAACGATTCTTGTTACTGTCCTGGACAGGAGTATATGTGAGCCTCCCCAGGCCACATCTCTGTCATCAGAAGAGATCTCCCTTAACCGGATATCAGATGTTATAAAGGCGCCACTTACCTATGGAGGCCTCCTCCATCAGGTGCTTGCTAATAGTTTTAGTGCAGAGGTTCACTGCAATGCTCCCGGGACTAAAGGCTCTCTTTCTAATATAGAGAAGATGGACCATACTAGGCCTGAGTGGAGAGCTGTTCCTTGGTGCCTATGGTTGATATACCATCCTAATTTGCAAAAGTGCCACAGAATGTAGGGTCAGCCTCCTTTTCATGGTACTCTTGGAAGCAACTGTTTGGACAAAGTGGTTGCCAAGGCAGTGACCTCATTCAGTTCCTGAAGGATGCAACCTCACCTCACTTCCTTGGTAATGGAACTCTCTGAACTTGGGATCCAGGAAGCCAGGCACACAGAGCCAATCCCAGTCCCAGTCCTAGTGGTCTCACTTGCTTCGATTTAGCAAGGACAGAGTCAGTCTTTCTTGGTACCTACTGATGTGAGGATGGCCAAATGCCAGGAAAACTCTGAAGAGGGGCCTTTTTTGAAAAAGCAGGTAGTGGCTCACAGCTGGCTCCTGACCACTTCACAGAGTTGGACAAGGAGACCAGATCTGAAACAGGACAGGCCATATCGGGGAAACACAGTATGACCCAGCAGTCAGAGGACACTCTGGAGAGTGAGAGACCTACTTGGGGGAAGGAGGTGACTTTGTGGGTGTGGATGTGTGTTTGTGGTTTTGTCTCATGTTCAGAGAATAGGTAGGAAAGTCGGTTTGTTTGGTTTGGAGTGAACTGTTTCTAGTAAGTTGTTGGACAAGGTGAGTGTTTCTATGTCTGTGTATCCCACTGTGTCCGTGGTTGTAGACATTAGAAAAGAGAATGCATCAATGGATGTTTCCTGTCTATTAGAAAGCTTCCCAGCATTCATCCTGCCCAATTAATGAATACTCTAGGGCTTGCCTTATCAATGGGCAACACCGGCTATCTTCCTAAGTTCCTGTTTTCTTCCTGAATTCTGGCCACTCTCCAGAATAGACTCATGCTTTTGTGTCCACGATATGTAGCACCTCCAAGCACCGTGACATGGACATGTACTGGATAGCTGAAGGAATTGGCAAGAATCTCAGAAAACTCAGATACCAGTGTGACCAGGATAGTCTCAGTGGAGAAACCCTGCAATTGGCCTTTTTATTACCTATTGTTCTGTTGCCCTGAATGTCAGGAAGGTCTTTGCCTCAGGCCACGCCTTCGAGATTCCTGAAGAAAAGAGTTTTCAAACGGAAATGAATGGGCATCACCTGTGGCTGTTTGCTTAATTCCTTTGGAAAGGGATGTGTCTGAATCAGCCCTTTGGCCCTGTGTGAGCCTAGAGCTTAGATTCTCAGCACCTGATGGATCGTAAGAAAGATCCCATGTGTGGATCCAAATCAAAATGGCCAAAAATCAGTCATTGTGGATGAAGTCTCTCGCATTCCTCCATAAGGTTCTTAACCTCCCTCAAGTGAGAATAGGGATCCAATGGTCAAATGAGTTATTCAAAGCCCTGCAGATGCTAGCCCATAGGTTCTTGGGTTTTCTTATGAATCCAATTCAAATAAAGAATCTAAACCGACAGTCAGTAGGCCTCAAATTGGAGAACAGAGCTGTGTTAACGGCAGGCATATTTGATCACTCCTGGTTCACAGGAAGGGTTTCCAGGCCACCCTGACTTTTGGTAAATGAGGGGAAAGGGAGCTTACTTGGGACACTGTCTTGTGCTGCGCCTCTCATGGAATCCTCCTGCCAGAAGTTATGATGAGTGTCTATATGGAAGAAGATGAGTGTCATGTGAGAGTGTTTTGGTTTTAACTGCGGTCATTTGTGTGGAAGTTGGAAGAGATAACTGGGTCCAACTTGGCTTGCACTTTGGTGTGATTCCCCTTAGAGACTGTGTTTTGGAACTGACCTCCGAGAAGGTACAGGGTCCTATGACATTGTATATCCATATTTCTGGGACATCTCTACAGAACGTAATTCAATGCTAAGTATACCAATCAAGGGCCAAATGAACTTCTGGACTTCAAATCTTAACTAGATTTCTGTTTTCATATTTATATTGAAAGGTTAATAAAATAGATACTTGTCATTTCCTGTTTTTCTGTATGCTTAACAAAACACCATTGAAATCTTGAGAACTGTTTACTATTCTTGTTCCCAGAATGTGCTGTCCCAAACTGCCAAACTGCAGAATGTACTCCGTCAACCAGTTGCTCGCAAACTGACACTCGCCATTACCCATCAATAAATTTCTCTCCCTGCCCTCTCCAAGAAAAATATATAACCATTTCTTAAGCTGTTCTCAGGGCTCTCTTCTCTGTTCAAGTGATCTCTGAGCCCTTCATGCCGGACTCCCAATAAACCCTTTGCTGTTGCATGAGACAGTCTCTTAGTGGTCTCTGCCGCAGATGCTCGCCCAACCTTTACATCTGGTGGCCCTAGCAAGATCCGGAAGCTGCAGACAAAATACCCCCAACGGGCTCCTCTGGGGGTAAATAAGGCCCATCTTTCTCGTTTCAGGCTTCAGGTTAGGGTATGGCAAAACGGCTATTGGTAAAGAGCGTGAGCTCTCTCCCATGGTGGCTGACACACATGTCACAGAGCCACAGGCCATGTCCCTGGGGGATAGACTCGGAAAATCGTGGAACAATAGTCTCCTCGACTCAGTGATATTTTGTTTCTGATTCGATATTGCCAGCCCTTCAGGTTTTGCCGACTAGTCAGTCCTGGTCTCAGTATTGGACGTCCATTGCCTGTCTTTATTGTCTTGTCTTGTCTGTGTTGTGTGTCGTTCCTTTCGGTGTCTGTGTATATTTCATTATGGGACAGATCATTTCAATGCCTCTGTCCCTGACCCTTAATCACTGGACCAAAATCTGCTTAAGGGCTCAGAATCTTTCTTTTTCAGTAAAACGCCAGACCTGGCAGATTCTGTGTCTCAGAATGACCCACCATTGCAGTCGGATGGCTCCTAGAAGGATCTTTCAACTTCGCACTTATTTGAAAAGTCCGAGATATTGTCTTTCAGCAGGTGCCACATAGACATCCAGATCAACAGCCATATATCTTAACTTGTCAGTACCTCTACAAATCTCCTCCTCCATGGGTCAAGCCTTTCCTTGTCCCTGCACCTGCTCCTACTCCTTCCCCCACGATTCTATCTCAACCTCTCTGCTCCTCCTCCTCCACCCTCTGTTCTCCCTGAGTCTCAAGACTCTACTGGACTCACCACCCCCTCCTTATCATCTGCCCTCGTCTCCCAACCCCTAACACCCTCTAAGTGATTCCCCTTCTGCTGACTCAGCCTCTCCACCATTCGAGGAAGCTAGGCTGGCCCAGCGTCATCCAGATGACTGTCCCGCGGCACACACAGCCCCTCCTTCCCTGGAGGAAGCTGGCCCGGCTAAAAGAACTCAGAGAACTCACCGACGTTTTCACACCTGCCTACTTGAGGTGACTGCCAACACCACCTAGCGACTTTCTTCATGACAGAGCAATGAGAGAAAAATCTCCTGGAATGTAGAAAAAAATATCCTCAGACCTGATGGGCGACCAACACAACTTCCCAACATAATCAAAACTGGCTTCTCCTTAAACCCACCCAACTGGGACCCCAACACCTTTGAAGATAGGGAGCATCTGTTCAATTATTGCCAGGCTCTAACAGCGGGTCTCCAAGTGGCCGCTGGGTGACCAACTAATTTGGCCATGGTAAGAGAAATTATTCAAAGGCCTGATGAATCTCCATTTATGTTTCTAGAGAGAATCATGGAGGCATATAAGAGATATACTCCTTTCGATCCTCAGGCAGCAGATTAAAAAGCATCTGTCACGATGGCCTTAATTGAGCAAGCTGCCATGGATATTAAAAAAAAAATTAAAAGAGAGATTTTGTCAAAGAAGCCAAGAAAGTATACTATAAGAGAGAAACAGGGAGAAAGAAAGGGAGCAAAGGGAGGATGAGAGAACCAAAAGACAGACTAAGGCATTGACTAAGGTCCTGATCACAACAAGAAAGAGGCCAGAAATTAAGACATAGGGTGACAGGAAGGGCCCATGCCAGAGGCCACCCCTGGCCTCAGATCAGTGTGCCTACTCTAAAGAAAAAGGATACTGGGCCATAGAGTTCCCTATAAAGAGACAGCCACGCCAGCTGGCCATTCTGACTCTGGAGGATGACTAAGAAAGTCAGGGCTCAGAACCCATCCCCTAGCTCAGGGTAACTTTTGAAGTGGAGGGGACTCCAGTAAACTTTGAAGTGAATACAGGAGCAGTATACTCAGCCCTTAAGGCCCCATTGGGCCCTCTATCAAATAAAAGGTCTCTAGTTCAAAGGGATGATGACAGTAAATATCAGGCTTAGACAACTAAGAGGACCATGGACCTGGGGAAAGGAAAAATCCATCACTCCTTCCTAGGAATCCCAGAATGCCTGGACCCATTGATGGGCAGAGATCTGCTCATCAAGCTCCGGGCCAAAATAACTTTTAACCATGAAGGCCCCCAAATGAAATTTCTAAATACTTCAGCAAAAACTCCTATAGTCACGGCTTTAACTATATTAGTAGAAGATAAACATCCACCATTCACATGCCCCAAGTCTGATCAAACAGGCAAGCTACCCCAAAAATGGATAACAGATTACCCAGATGCCTGGGCAAAAACTGCTGGGTTAGGCCTGGCCGTGAAACAATCTCCAATAACAGTGGAGTTAAAAACCTCAGTCTCCCCAGTCAATGTCAAATAATATCCTCTAAGCAAAAAAACTAAAGGTGGGATAAGGCCCCATATTCAGAAATATCTGGCATTAGGGGTCCTAAGGCCCTGTCAATCGGCCTGGAACACTCCCCTGCTACTAGAAAAAAAAAGCCAGGGACCGGGAACTATCGCCCCATTAAAGAGCTAAGAGAGATCAACAAAAGAGGGCAGGACATTCACCCCACGGTACCTAATCCGTACAATCTGCTTAGCACTCTGAACCCTGAGGGGAAATTATATACTGTCCTGAACTTAAAAGATGCTTTCTTTTGCTTGCCTCTGCATAAAGATAGTCAGTTGCTGTTTGCTTTCGGGTGGGTAGACCCAGAAACCAAAACGTCTGGTCAACTAACTTGGACTAGACTCCCACAGGGGTTCAAAAACTCCCCCACTCTCTTTGATGAAGCCCTCCACAGAGATCTCAACAACTTCAGAACTACGCACCCTGAATTTACCCAGCTTCAATACGTGGATGTCCTGCTACTGGCAGCCAACACCAAGGAAAACTGTGAGTCTGGGACCCAAGCACTATTATATGAGCTTGCTCAACTCGGGTATAGAGTTTCGACCAAAAAGGCCCAAATTTGCTAGCATGAAGTAATCTTCCTGGGCTATTCCCTTAGGGGCAGTAAACGATGGCTCACTGAGCCCAGAAAACAAACCATTATGTAGATACCACCCCCATCTTACAGCAGACAACTCAGAGAATTTCTTGGGACTGCTGGCTTTTGCAGGTTATGGATGCCTGGGTTTGCGTCCTTAGCTGCTCCATTATACCCGCTGTTAAAGGAAGATGCCCAATTCCAATGAAACCCTGAGGACCAGGAAGTTTTTGATAACATCTAAGGACACTGACACTGAACGCCTCAATTTCACTGAGCTCAGCCTGCAATTAGAGCAAGCCCTACACTACGTTAAAAATGTACATCAACTCACTCACCTTGGTTCAAAGAAACTGCAGGCATTACTGTAAGATTAAGAACAGAGTTTTCCACTAACCAACTCACAGTGAAAGGAAATAACTGAACGGGTAACAAAAGCCTGTCGGGTCCGTCAATTGGGTAATGCTTACCCTTCCAAGTTTCCTAGAGGAAAGCACCTATGAGGAACCAGACCAGGACAATTCTGGGAAGTGGACATTACTAAAATTAAGCCAGCAAGGTATGGATTTAAATATCTCCTAGTCTTTGTAGATACATTTTCAGGATGGATTGAAGCCTTACACACACACACACAAAAAAAAAAAAAAAAAAAAAAAAACGGCGCAAATGGTTTTCAAGAAGATCCTGAAAGATATTTTTCCAAGATACGATCTGCCTAATGGACTGATAATGGACTGGTTTTCATGGCCCAGGTAAGTCAGGTGTTAACCAGGACCCTGTGGATTAATTGGAAGTTACATTATGCTTATATACCCCAGAACTCAGGACAGGTAGAAAAAATAAATAGAACCATTAAAGAGACCTTAATGGCCCCCTTAGGGACCTGGTGACTATCTCTCCACCCAGACATTTTTCAGCTCAGTATAGGTCTTTCCTATTGAGACATGCCTGATGAAGAGGATCTCACTAAAATTCCATTAAATCCCTTCCGTACCATAGATAATTGAAACAAACATTATGGATGCAGGGACACGCGAGCCAGATGCAGGTTGGCTAGCCTATATTACTATGTATGCCCGGCAGGCTATCAAAGCGACAAACAGCCATGGCTGTGTGGGGGAAAAGCCGACTTCTTGTGTAAGTCATGGGGATGTGAGCATACAGGGACTGCCTGGTGGAACCCAAACTCCTCATCAAATTCAGTACACAGCATTGGCCATATTACCAATTAGACAACCAAAAACTATGGCCCCCAGAGGGTTCTCTAGATCCTCAAATTCTGCATGACATTTTTAACTTCGGCAAGTGCTCAAAAGGGGGAAATTCCCCTATGTGGAATCCTTTTTCCTCCTTTGCTCACATCCTGTACTATGCTTCCCCAATAGTTCCTCACCCTCAGCCTTCTGCTCTAGACTCTCTGCTTTCACTCCCACCTCAGCAACCTGATTTCTCCCCTCCAATTACTAGATCAAAAACCCAAACCTCCGCTGGATCTCAGAACATTGCCCGCTTGCTGAGGAAGCAGGTACCGAGGTACCCCTCCACCCACTCCTCTCTTTTCCTGTCAGTGTCTGCACTAGGTCCCACCAAGTCCTCTAGCAAGCTTAGCCAAAGCTCAAACCAGCTGAGAAGAGCCCTCAGACCCCTATCCAAGATGTAATGAAAATGACCTTTAAAGTTGATTTGTCATCACTGAAAACAGGTTTCTAAGAATTTAAAGTCCCTCACAGGCTTTTTGGAATACTCACTCCCGTCTTCCCCTCTGCTCTACCTGTTCTACTGCTCAAGTTTTTGTTCTAGGAAAATCCCAAACCCCTTTCCCATTATTCTTTGGCATCTCTCCGTCCTCATTCTCAGATCCACGGAGCTGCACTCAGCATCGCCTTCCCTGTCATCCCCCTCTGTACCAGGTCCACAGAAATGTCTTAAATGACCTTCTCCAGAAGTCTTTACCAAGGCTTACTTTAGGGCTTTCAGCAAAAGAGTCCCTCTGAAAAAGTTCAATGGAGATAAACTTCCACTCTTCATGTTGCCCTGTTCTACTTGGCCACTGGCTGGAAAAATCACCACCCCTAAGCTAGACAGCGCCTTACCAGTTTTTCACAAAATATGTGAACAAGGACTCTGGCCTTGAGCTGGGGCTTCAGAGAGATTGCTACATTTCTAAGATAAAAAAGTTACCAACTGGGCTCCATGGTGACAGCTGGCAAGGAGGAAAAGAAAGAGACAAAAAAGCTCTTCCATTCCAAGGTGTAATTGAAAAGTTAACGTGCACAGAACAGAGGAAAAAAACAGAAACAAAAACTGATTTGTGTGAATTTCTGCAGACTGTGAACTTCTGAGCCCCTTCCCTTACATGTTGGGTACAAATACTAAAACTACCAAAACTTGGGGTTCAGGGGATTAATTGATTACAACAGAAGCAATGCCCTCTCAATACGGATGCAAACAAATAAAACTCCTTTCCTGTCTTTGGTGCTATCTTAGGTGCCTTTCCTTGTCCGTCTCTACAACAGTATAATTCTATACACTTTAACATTATTTATGTTTTCATAAAGTGGTCAATAGTTGCGATTAATTATGTAATGATGCAGATGTTTTCCAGAGTGCTCTATCAGGACGCAGGTTCATTTAAAGATCAAATAGGGGGGGCATACAACCCGGTTCCACCGGGAACCTGTATCCCTCACTTTAGCCATCCTATTAGGAATAATAGTTGCTGAAGGGGTGGGCACAGGAACAACTGCCCTAGTCCATGAGACACAACAAAGACACAATTAGAAGCAGAAATAGACCAAAGCTTAAAGACATTAAAAACCGACATCACAGCTTTACAGGAATTTTAACCTCTCTCTCTCTGAAGTTGTTTACAGAGCAGGCGAGTGTTGGACCTCCTCTTCATGAGAGAAGGGTGCCTTTTTGCTTGCATTGAGGAAAGAATGATGTTTTTTATGCCGACAATACTGGAGTTGTAAAAGAATCTATGAGTAAATTAAGAAAATTACTTGAAGAGTGTCAAAGAAAGACAGAGGCCCCCAAAGGGAGGTTTGAGTCTTGGTTCACATAGTCCACCTAGTTAACTACACTTTTATCCACCCAGGCTAGTCCATTAATAATTCTCATATTATTGTTAACTGTAGGACCCTGTTTGCTCATCCATGTAGTTTCTTTTCTCACCCAAATTGAACCTGTTATTAACCCTAACCATACACTGTTCTCTCAATCTAATTTTACAGAAGAGGGGGGACAGAGTTGGTCTTAAAATACAGGAATATAGAGGATCTTCCACCTGCTGAGAACCTCAAAGGTCCTTGAAGAAATGATCCCTGGAGAAGATGTAGTCAACTATGAAGGACCTGAGAGAGCAAAAGTCTTCCATGGCAAACAACCTGCTCATGATGAAGGGATGTGTCTGAATCAGCCACTCTCTTCTTAATGTAGAGAAGATGGACCAAAGCAGGGATGTGTTGAGAGCTGCTCCTGCGTGCCAATGGGTGACATACCATTCTAACTTGTGAAAGTGTCACAGAAAGTAGGGGCAGCCTCCTTCTCATGGGAACCTTGGAAGCAACTGTTAGGACAAAGTTGTTGTCAAGGCAGTGACCTCATTCAGTTCCTAAAGAAAGTGACCTCACCTAACTTCTTTGGTGATGTAACTCTCTGAACTTGGAATCCAGGAAGCCTGGCACCCAGAGCCAGTCCCAGTCCCAGTCCCAGTTGTCAAACTTATTTTGATTTACCAAGGACAGACTCAGTCTTTCTTGGGACCTACTATTGTGAGGATGGCCAAATGCAAGAAAAGCTATGAAGAGGGGGCTTTCCTGAGAAAGCAGGCATTGGCTCACCACTGGATCCTAAAAACTTCACAGAGTTGGCCAAAAAGACCAGATTTGAGAAAGAACAGGCCATTTCCTGGAACATAGTATGGCCCACCAGTCAGAGGACTCTCTAGATAGTCACAGACCTACATGGGGGAAGGAGGTGCCTTTGTGATGTGGGTGTGAGTTTGTGGTTTTGTCTCATGTTCTGAGAATAGGTATGAAAGAAGGTTTGTTTTTTTTTGGAGTGAACGGTTTCTAGTAAGTCGTTTGACAACGCGAGTGTTTCTATGTCAGTGTATCCCACTGTGTCCGTGGTTGTAGACATTAGAAGAGAGAATGCATCAATGAATATGTCCTGTCAGCTAGAAAGCTTCCCAGCATTCATCCTTCCCAATTTATTAATGGACTGCAGCTTGCCTTATTGATGGCAACACTTACTATCTTTCTAAGATCCTGTTTTCTTCCTGAATTCTGGCCACTCTCCAGAATAGGCTCATGGTTTTGTGTTTAAGATATGTACAACCACGAAGCTCTTTGAAATGACCATGTACTAGATAGCTAAAATGAATGGCGAGCATCTCAGAAAACTCAGATATCAATGTTACCAGTAAAGTCTCAGTGGAGAAACCCTGCTTGGGGCCTTTTGATTACCTAATCTTCTGTTGCCCTGAATGACAGGAAGGTCTTTTCCTCAGGCCACCACTTTGTGAAGCCTGAAGAAAACAGTTTTCAAATGGAAATGAATGGGTATTACCTGTGGTTCTTTGCTTAATTGCTTTGGAGAGGATGTGTCTGAATCAGCCTATTTGCCCTGTGTGAGGCTGTGGCTTAGATTCTCACCTTCTGATGGATATAAAGAAAGATCCCATGTGTACATCCAAGACCAAAATGGCCACAGAGCAGTCCTTGTGGATGAAGTCTCTCGCCTTCCTCTGTAACTTTCCTGAACTCCATCAAGTCAGAATAGGGATCCTTTGGGTCAAATGAGATCTTCAAAGCCCTGCAGAGGCTAGCCCATGGTTGCTTGGGTTTTCTCAAGACTCCAATTTACATAAAGAATCCAAACCCCACAGTCAGTTGACCTCAAATTGAAGAAGTGGAGCAGTATTAATGGGAGGCCTATTTGATCTCTCCTGGTTCACAAGAAGGGTGTCCATGCCACCCTGAATTAGGCAATTTAGGTGCAAGAGAGCTTATTTTGGACACGGACTTGAGCTGTGCCCCTCATGGAAAACTCTAGCCACAGGTTATTATGTGTGTCTATATGGAAGAAGATGAGCGCCACGTTGGAGTGTTTTTGTTTAAATTGTGGTCATTTGGGTGGCGGTTAGAAGAGATGACTTGGTTCACATGTGCTTGAACTCTGGTGTGATTTCCTTAGAGACTGAGTTCTGCAACTGAACTCAGAGAAGTATTGCCATGAATAGTGTTGAGATTTTAGGAAGCCAGGCATGAGTGTCGCCCTTGGAAACTGAGTTCTAGGCCCAGGGTGGCTTTCCACAGAGCACTGGGCCTCTCAGCCAGGATACCACATGATTTTATTCTGAAAGACTTGGCACCCATCGTTGAGAGTCAAAACTCATATGGACCTCACATTGTAGAGCTAAATGAGCTAAACATCATGTGATCTTTTCACCATTCTTTGGGAAGCCTTACCTGTGAGTGTTCTCAAGAGCTTTCATTGAAATGAGCTTCCTAACCATTTAATGGTTCCTGAATGAATTGAAACTCACAGTGCCTCCAACTTCATCCTTGAAAAATTGCTAGATAAATGCCATGAAATTTTTGAAATTCCCATCACCAGGTGGCACTGGAGAACCTTTGGATGACCTGTTGCTGCTCATGAATATTTCAGTGTCTTGTTTTACTGGGTTTCATGTAAATGGTGTAGAACAGAGATGTCAGTAAGTTGGACTCTGTTGAGTAGTGGGCCTAGAGCAGTGTTGGGCAGGTATGTGATAAAACATCTGTGATGGGGCCATGTGGATCTGCCATTGGCTTCCAAATGGCTTGTGACTGACATGGCACAGCCAGCAGAACCTTCTGTGTAAAGGCAACTTGTTATATGGAGCGATTTCAGGATATTGTTCAGAATCAGGTTGCTATGGTCAAGGGGTCAAGCTATGTGGGATAGAAGCCTGGTTCTTGTATCATCCTGCAGACCCTGATCCACCACACGTGACAGAACTCCCTCTTGCACTTTGTTGCAGTTGAACTCCTTGTATTTCGTGAAGCAAATACCAAACTCCCAGTGCAGCAGGAAGAAACACCACGAAATGGAGGATGACCATATGGCTTCACAGTCCACACTTGGAGACACTAAGCCCCAGTGGCCACAGTTTACCTACAAAGAGAGAATTCAGCACTGCTGCCTCGTGTTCATTGTAAAATAAGAAACTTTGTCCTCCTGGTCACATAGATGCAGACCCAGCTTTGAGGGTCTCACTACAAAGGAAGCTTAACTCGTGACAACAACCTATATTTCAGTGCCCAACCTCAGTGGCAGTTTCTCAAAAAGTTTTAGGCAAGCAGAGCTCCATGTTTGTGGAGTGTGTACCCTGTCCTTATTTTTGGAAACTCCTATTCCACCTCCAAGTTTGTGCACTCTTGAGCATTTTCCATTCCAAAAATGTAATCACAGATTTTGTAACTCTTCTCCTCTAATTGTGTCTTACTTGGGGCGAAGGTAATGTCAAGGCATGGTTCTGGATGAGACTGGGAAGATTTGTTGTAGCACATATTTGCATACACATTGGATTAATTTTCCTATTTTCCATTCGAAATTCTGAATCCCTGACACTAACCCATATTCTACTAGACTCTGACTACTAATCCTAATATGATGGAGAAAAATAACCCAAACAGTACATAAGTACATGCAGTTCAGAGTTCGACTTGCCATTTGCATGATAAAGGGTAGGTGTTATAAATTTAGTCAATTTTTAATTGAAATAGTTCTCCATGTGTTTTCAAAGTTAACAAATATGTGAATTACTGTCTCCCATTCTCTGGAGCCTATTCAGCACATGTATTTTTATATGCACAAATAGAATCCTGCGTGATATCACACGTACATTCTTGTGAGTTACATGACTTAGCAGATACAAAGTGTGAGAAGTGACCACTCCTCCTAAACCCTGTTGGAACTGAAAATTCAACCTATGGGTGAGCTTCCCAGTAGAACAACATTATACATAAACCCATGTTCAGTAAAATGAATGTTTTTGCATCTTTATGATATATATTTCATGATGAATTTCGATTGGCATATATATTGCTACTTATTAATGTCTCTGTTCGTGTGTGTGTGTGTGTGTGTGTGTGTGTGTATATATATATATTCTCCAGATTTTTAAAAATATGAAATATATGTGTCTTATATACAATCCCTAAATTCATTCATGTTCATGTATGTGGATTAATAATCAACTTTTCACAAGATTATTCTTAGAAATATTCATCCACCCGAAATACATATTTGTTTGCTAGTACTGAAAACTAACTTCAGTGAAAGGTGCATACAAATCCTAATATGTCTACATTAACTGACCCAGTTTAACATCAATGCATGTAGGTTCCTATGGGACATGATGTGTATTTTGACGTTAATTTTTATTCCACACTGGTACATTACTATTCCTTCAGTTTATGTACATCATAGAATATATATTTTATTCACTAGTTAACAAATTTATAGGCATTTGTTTCACTTTCAATCACTTCCTGCTCCAGAACACATGAATTTCTCTACGTTTCTTCAGTGGTCTATTCATGAGACTTTTTTTCCAAATACATTTTTTTCGATTTCCATAATCAATTTTGAAACAAAACTCACAAACCCTTCATGATAAACCATAACCCTAAGATGATCATTAGATATATAACTGGTTGGAATGAATGATTGTATATCAATATAACATTTCTTATATATTTTCAGATATCTATTCAATCCATTATTTAAAGTGGATTCAGTTATATTATTTATTCACAGTATGGTCTATTCATGCATTATGTGTATATTCATAGAAACAGGGTACACATCTTTGTACGACTATACTAATTTATAAGTCTTCAAAATATTGCTCCAAGAAATGGTGGAAGAAATACTCATGTCACCTGATCTACATACACATTTTATCACAGAAATATTCTGGACACCAAAAGCAAAGGTCACACTTACAATTGTACCAAAGCCTAAATAGAAAGTGAGCATGGATTACTAAAAACATCCATGTCCAGGTTGCCTAATGCTCTCAAATATCAATCCTATTGGTGACTACATATTTGTTTCTTCCTAAGATTATCTATTCAACCTCAAACCTGTTGAAAATGTCTAACCCTATCACACAATTTATACTTTGCTTGATTTCCTAATGTCTCTATTGATATCTGCTTTCCTACATGATTTCCCCAGTTCATCATTGTGACTGACTCTTCACATGTACTGACATTTACATACACTCTCTACCCGAAACCCTATTGCTAAAGAACTTTTGGTCCAAATCCTATACTCACTCTTCTTTCTAAACCTACAGACTACCTTCCTAATCCTACCGACTATCGCTTTTTGACTGGATGTTCTTTTCAACATTCAATCATCCAAAGTACAAGGTCTGATGCCAGTGTATATTGATTTATTTGAGACATCTGTGCAGCACATAACTCAAAGCTAAGTATCCCACTCAAGTCCCCAGTGCCCTTCTGGACTTCAAATCTTACCTAGATTTCTGCTTTCATAGTTATATTTCACATATATACTCTTATAAATATCACAGGTTGCCAATGCCATTATTCATCCCGCAGAATGATTCGTAACCCAAATCAAACCTATTATTAACCTTAACTATACACTGTTCCTTCAATATAACGTACAGAAGAGCAGGGACAGAGTGGGTCTTACAATATAGGAATGTAGATGATCTTCCACCTGCTGAGAACCTAAAAGATCCATGGAGAAATGATCCTTGGAGAATATATAGGCAGCTATGTAGGACCTGAGAGAGCAATAGTCATCTTCCATGGCAAACAACCTGGTCAGGGTGAATTGATGTGTCTGAATCAGCCTCTGTCTTCTTAAAGTAGAGAAGATGGACCAATCCAGGCCTGTGTGGAGAGCTGTTCCTGGGTGCCTATGGTTGATATACCATTCTAACTTCTGAATGTGTCACAGGATGTTGGGGCAGCCTCCATCTCATGGGAACCTTGGAAGCAACTGTTAGGACAAAGTGGTTACCGAGGCAGTGACCATATTCAGTTCCTGAAAGAAGTGACCTCACTTCACTTCCTTGGTGATGTAATTCTCTGAACTTGGGATCCAGGAAGCCAGGCACCCAGAGTCAGTCTCACTCTGAGTCCCAGTGGGCTAACTTGTTTGCTTTTCCCAAAGACATAGTCAGTCTTTCTTGGTACCTACTGATGTGAGGATGGCCAAATTCCAGCAGAGCTCTGAAGAGGGGCCTTTCCTGAGAAAGTAGGTAGTGGCGAACCACTGGCTCCTGACAACTTCACAGAATTGGCCAAGGAGACCAGAACTGAAACAGGACAGGACATTTTTGGGGAACATAATATGGCCCACCAGTCAGAAGACACTCCGGATAATCACAGACCTACTTGGGGGAAAGAATTGCCTTTGCCATTGTAGGTGTGAGTTTGTGTTTTTTTCTGATGTTCTGAGAATAGCTAGGAAAGGTGGTTTGTTTGGTTTGGAGTGGACTATTTCTAGTAAGTCGTTTGACATGGTGAGTGTTTCTATGTCTGTGTATTCCACTGTATCCGTTGTTGTAGACATTAGAAAAGACAATGCATCAATGGATGTGTTGTCTCTAGTTGAAAGCTTCCCAGCATTCTTACTGCCCAATTGATGAATGGACTGCAGCTTGCCTTATGGATGGGCAACATCTACTATCTTCTTAAGTTCCTGTTTTCTTCGTGTTTTCCAGCCACTCTCCAGAATAGGCTCATGGTTTTGAGTCCCAGATATGTAACACCACAAGGCTCTGTGACATGGCCATGTACTGGATAGCTTAAGGGAATGGGAGCATCTCAGAAAAATCAGATATCAGTGTGACCAGTAAAGTCTCAGTGGAGAAACCCTTCTTTGGGCCATTTGCTTACTTCTGTTTCTATTACCCTGAATGTCAGGAAAGTCTTTGCCTCAGGCCACCCTGTTGTGTAGCCTTAAGACGACTGTTTTCATATGGAAATGAATGGACATCACCTGTGGCTCTTTGCTTAATTGCTTTGGAATGGAATGTGTCTGATTCAGCCTCTTGTCCTTGAATGAGGTTGTGGCTTAGATTCTCAGCACCTGATGGATCTAAAGAAAGATCCCATGTGATTTCAAAACCAAAATGACAAAAAGAGAAGTCATTGTGGATGAATATTTTTGCCTTCTTGTTTTATGTTCCTGACCTCCATCAAGTGAGAATAGGGATCCTTTGGGTCAAATGAGTCTTTGAAATCCCTGCAGAGGCTAGCCCATATGTGCTTGGGTTTTCTCATGACTCCAAATCACATCAAGAATTTATAGGCTTCAGCCAGTAGGCCTCAAATTGGAGAAGCGGAACACTTTAACAGCAGCAATATTTGATCACTCCTGGTTCACAGGAATAGTGTTCAGGCCACCATGTTTTTAGGCAAATGAGGGGCAAGTGAGCTTATTTTGGACACTACCTTGTGCTCATTGAAACCTCCAGCTAGAGGTTATGATGAGTGTCTACAAGGAAGAAGATTATGGCCCTGTGGGAGTGATTTCATTTTAATTTTGGTCATTTTTGTGGCAGTTGAAAGGGATGACTGGGTCCACCTGGGCTTGAACTCTGGTATGATTTACCCTTAGAGACTGAGTTCTGGAACTGACCTCAGAGAAGTATTGCCATGAATTGTGTTGGGATTTTAGGAGGCCACGCATGAGACTCACTCTTGGAAACTGAGATCTAGGCCCAGGGTGGCTTTCCACAGAGGCCTGGGAATCTCAGCCAGAATATCACATGATTTTATTCTGAAAGACTTGGTAGCCATAGTTGAGAGTCAAAACACACATGGACCTCACATTGTAGACGTCAATTGGCCTGGCTTCATGTGACCTGTTGGCAACTCTTAGAGAAGCCTTGACTTTAGAGTTCTCCAGAGCATTCATTGAAATGAGCTTTCTCAACACTTAACGGTTCCTGAATGAATTGAAACCCACAGTGCCTCTAACTTCATCCTTGAAAACTTGCTAGATAAATACCATAAAATTTTGGAAATTCCCATGACCAGGTGGCACTGCAGAAACGTTGGATGTCCTGTTGCTGATCATGTGTATACCAGAAAGTGCCTTGTTTGACTGGGTTTCAGAAAATGGTGTAGAATACGAGATGCCAGGAATTTGGAGCCTGCTGAGTAGTGGGCCTAGAGCAGTGGTGGGGAGGTGTGTGATGAAACATCATGGTGGGGCCATGTGGATCGGCTGTCGGCTTACAAATGGCTTGTGACTGATATGGCGCAGCCCCCATTCCCTTGTATGTAAAGGCATCTTGTTATATGGAGAGGTTTCAGGGCAATGTTCATAATCAGGTTGCTATGGTTATTGGGACAAGCTATGTGGGATAGAAGCCTGGTTGGTACATTCTCCTGCAGACGCTAACCCACCCCACGTGACAGAACACCCTCCAGCACTGTATACCAGATGAACTTCTTATATTGTGTGAAGCAAGTACCAAATTCCCAGTGTAGCAGCAAGAAACACCACGAAAATTGGAGGATGATCAAATGTCTTCACTGTCCCCACCGGGAGACACTTAGCCTCCAGTGGACACAGTTTACCTACAAAGAGAAAATTGAGCACTGCTTCCTCATGTTCATTGAAATATAAGAAATCATGTCTTCCAGGTCACATAGATGCAGACCCAGCTTTTATGGTCTCACGACAAAGGAAGCCAAAGCTCATGACAACAACATATATTTCAAGTGCCCAACCTCAGAAGCCGTATTCCAAGAAGTCTTAGGCCAGCAGAGCTCTTTGTTTGTGGAGTGTTTACCCTGTCCTTTACTTTTGGAAACGCCTCTACCACCTCCAAGGTTGTGAACTCCCGAACATATTCCATTAAATATATGTATTCATAGATTTTCACACTTTTCTACTATAATTGTGTCTTACTTGGGTGAAGGTAATGTCAAGGCATTGTTCTGGATGTGAGTGGGAAGATTTTTGTGTAGCACATATTTACACACACACTGGATTCATTTTTCAATTTTTATTTTGAAATACTGAATCCCTGACACTAACCCATACCCTACTAGACTCTGAATTATGATCCTAATATGATGGTGAAAAATAACCCAAAAAGAATAGAATACAAGCAGTTCAGAGGAGGCATGGTGTATAGTTGGAATTGACTTTTGCATTATATTTTGTAGGAGTTATAAATCTAGTCAATTTTTTGTTGAAATAGTTCTACATGTGTTTTTAAAATTAACAAATATATGAATCCCTGTCTCCCTTTCTCTGTAGCCTATTCAGCACATGTATTTTTATATGCACATATAGTATCCTACCTGATATCACTTGTATACACTTGTGAGGTGGCTGAATTTGCAGATGCAAATTGAGAGAAGAGATCACTCCTCCTAAACGCTGTTGGAACTGAAAATTCAACCTATGGGTGAGCTTCCTAGTTGAATAACATTATTCATAATTTCATGTTCAGTAAAATTAATATTTTTCAGTCTGTTGATTATATATATTTCATGATAAATTTCTATTGGCATATATATCACTACTTTTTTTATTGGTTGCTCAAAACATTACAAAGCTCTTGACATATCATATTTCATACATTAGATTCAAGTGGGTTATGAACTCCCATTTTTACTCCAAATACAGATTGCAGAATCACATCAGTTAAACATCCATATTTTTACATAATGCCCTATTAGTTAATGTTGTATTCTGCTACCTTTCCTATACTCTACTATCCCCCCTCCCTTCTCTTCCCATCTTTTCTCTCTACCATACCTACTCTAATTCATTTCTCTCGTTGTTTATTTTCCCACAACCTCTTATATGTAATTTTGTGTAACAATAAGGGTCTCTCTCCATTACCATGCAATTTCCCTCTTCTCTCCCTTTCCCTCCCACCTCATGTTTCTGCTTAATGTTAATCTTTTCTTCATGCTCTTCCTCCCTGCTCTGTTCTTAGTTGCTCTCATTATATCAAAGAAGATATTTGGTATTTGTTTTTTAGGGATTGGCTAGCTTCACTAAGCATAATCTTCTCTATTGCCATGCATTTCCCTGCAAATTCCATGATTTTGTCATATTTTAGTGCTGCGTAATCCTCCATAGTATACAAAGGTCACATTTTTTTTTATCCATTCATCTATTGAAGGGCATCTGGGTTGGTTCGACAGTGTAGCAATTGTGAATTGTGCTGCTATGAAAATCGATGTGGCAGTATCACTGTAGTACGCTCTTTTAAGGTCTTCAGGGAATAGTCCAAGAAGGGCAATAGCTGGGTCAAATGGTGCTTCCACTCCAAGCTTTCACAGGAGACTCCATACTCCTTTCCAAATTGGCTGCACCAGTTTCAGTCCCACGAGCAATGTACAAGAGTACCCTTTTCCTCACATCCTCGCCAGCACTTGTTGTTGTTTGACTTCATTATGGCTGCCAATCTCACTGGATTGAGATGGTATTTTAGGGTGGTTTTTATTTGCGTTTCTCTTACTGCTAGAAATGGAGAGCATTTTTTCATGTACTTGTTAATTGATTCTATGTCCTCCTCTGAGAAGTTTCTGTTCAGGTCCTTGGCCCATTGGGTTATTGGTTATATTATTGTCTAATTTTCTGAGTTCTTTGTATACTTTGTATACTCTAGATATTAGGGCTCCATGTGAAGGGTGAGGACTAAAAATTTGTTCCCATGATGTAGGCTCCATATTTACCTCTCTTATTGTTTCTCTTTCTGAGAAAAAAAAATTCAGTTTAAGTAAGTCCCATTTCTTGATTCTTGTTATTAACTCTTGTTCTATGGGTGTCCTATTAAGGAATTTGGAGCCTGACCACACAATATGTAGATCTGAGCCAACTTTTTCTTCTATCAGACGCAGAGACTCTGATTTGAATCTAGCTCCTTGATCCACTTTGAGTTAACTTTTGTGCAGGGCGAGAGGAGGGGATTCAGTTTCATTTTGTTGCATATGGATTTACAGTTTACCCAACACCATTTGATGAAGATGCCATCCTTCCTCCATTGCAGGCCATTAGCTCTTTTATCAAATATAAGATAGTTGTAGCTTTTTGGATTAGTCGCTGTGTCCTCCATTCTGTACCATTGGTCCACCCGCCTGTTTTGGTACCAGTACCATGCTGTTTTTATTATAATTGCTCTGTAATATAGTTTGAAATCTGGTATTGCTATACTGCCTGATTCACACTTCCTGCTTAGAATTGCTTTTGCTATTCTGGGTCTTTTATTTTTCCATTTGAATTTCATAATTGCTTTATCTATTTCTACAAAAAATTCCTTTGGGATTTTGATTGGCATTGCATTAAACCTGTAGAGAACTTTTGGTAATATAGCCATATTGATGATGTTAGTTCTTCCTATCCATGAACGGGGTATATTTTTCCATCTTCTAAGATCTTATTCTATTTCTCATTTTAGGGTTCTGTAGTTTGCATTATATAAATCTTTCACCTCTTTTGTTAGGTTGATTCGCAAGTATTTAATTATTTTGAGGAAATTGGGAATGCAGCGTTTTGACTCATTTTTGTTTCAGAAGTTTTGTCGCTAATATACAGAAATGCCTTCGATTTATGCATGTTGATTTTCTATCCTGCCACATTGCTGCATTCATTTATTAATTCTAGTAGTTTTTTCTGTAGACCCTTTTGGGTCTTCTATTTATAGAATCATGTCATCTGCAAATAGTGATAAGTTAAGTTCTTCTTTTCCTATTTTTATGCCTTTAATGTCTTTCATCTCTCTAATTGCTCTGGCCAGTTTTTCGAGAACTATATTGAATAGAAGTGGTGATAGAGGACATCCCTGTCTTGTTCCAGATTTTAAAGGGAATGCCTTCAATTTTTCTCCATTCAGAATGATGCTAACCTGAGGCTTAACATAGATAGCTTTTACAATGTCGAGGTAAGTTCCTGTTATCCCTAGTTTTTAAAATGTTTTGAACATAAAGGAATGCTCTACTTTGTTGAATGTTTTTTCTGCGTCTATCGAGATGATCATATGGTTCTTATCTTTAAGTCCAATGATGTTGTGAATAACATTTATTAATTTCCATATATTGAACCAGCCTTGCATCCCAGGGATGAATCCTAGTTGATCATGGTGCACAATTTTTTTGATGTGCCTTTGTATCCAATTCGCCAGAATTTTAATGAGAATTTTTGCATCTAGGTTCATCAGAGATATTTGTCTGTAGTTTTCATTCTTTGAGGTGTCTTTGTCTGGTTTCAGAATCAGGGTGATGTTGTCCTCATAGAACGAATTTGGCAGAGCTCCCAGTTTTT
Organism: Callospermophilus lateralis; assembly: GCF_048772815.1. Taxonomy (NCBI): domain Eukaryota; kingdom Metazoa; phylum Chordata; class Mammalia; order Rodentia; family Sciuridae; genus Callospermophilus; species Callospermophilus lateralis. The sequence goes on from NW_027514364.1 coordinate 347,834, forward strand.
CTATTTCCTGAATAACTTGAAAAGTAATGGTATTAATTCTTCTTTAAAGGTTTTGTAAAACTCTGCTGTATACCCATCCGGTCCTGGGCTTTTCTTGGTTGGTAGTCTTTTGATTGCTTCTTCTACTTCATCCATTGATATTGGTCTGTTTAAATTGTGTGTTCCCTTATGACTCAGTGTGGGCAAATCATATGACTTAAGAAGTTTATCAATGTCTTCACTATTTTTTATTTTATTGGAATACAGGTTTCCAAATAATTTCTAATTTTCTTCTGTATTTATGTTGCATCTGTTGTGATATTGCCTTTTTCATCCCGTATGTTAGTAATTTGAGTTCTCTCTCTTCTTCTCTTCATTAGCATGGCTAAGGGTCTGTCGATCTTATTTATCTTTTTGAAGAACCAACTTTTAGTTTTGTTAATTTTTTCAATAGTTTCTTTTGTTTCAATTTCGCTCTGATTTTAATTATTTCTTGCCTTCTGCTACATTTGCTGTTGTTTTGCTCTTCCTTTTCTAGGGCTTTGAGATAAAGTGTGAGCTCATTTATTTGTTGTTTTTTTTTTCTTTCTTTTTTTGAGGAATGACCTCCAGGAGATGAATTTACCTCTTAAAACTTCTTTCATTTTGTCCCATAGAATCTGATATGTTGTGTCTGTATTTTCATTTATCTCTAAGAATTTTTTGATTTCCTCCTTTATGTCTTCTGTAACCCATTGATCATTCAGTAACATATTGTTCATTTTGCATGTAATGTATGATTTTTTCTTTTTTCTTTTATCATTGGTTTCCAGTTTCATTCCATTATGATCACAAAAAATTCATGGTATTATCTCCTCCCCTTTATATTTACTGAGGGTTGCCCTATGGCAAAACATATGGTCTATTTTTGAGAAGGATCCCTGTGCTGCTGAGAAAAAAGTATATCCACTTGATGATGGTTGATATATTCTATATATGTCACTTAAGTCTAGGGTATTGATTGTCATATTGAGTTCTATAGTTTCTTTATTCAACTTTTGTTTGGAGGATCTGTCCAATGGTGAGAGACGTGAGTTGAAGTCACCCATAATTATTGTACTGTGGTCTATTTGATTCTTGAACTTGAGGAGAATTTGTTTAATGAACGTCGCAGCACCATTATTTGCTGCGTGAATATTGATAATTGTTATGTCTTGTCAGTGAATGGTTTCTTTTAACAGTATATAATGTCCTTCCTTATCCCTTTTGATTAAATTAGTCTTGAGGTCGATTTTATTCTATAGGAGGATGGCCACCCCTGCTTGGTTACGAGGACTGTGTGCATGGTATAAATTTTCCCAATCTTTCACCTTCAGCTTGTGTATGTCTTTTCCATTCAGATGTGTCCCCTGGAGGCAACTTATTGTTGGATTTGTTTTTTTTAATTCAAGTTACAAGCCTATGTCACTTTATTGGAGAGTTTAAGCCATTAACGTTTAGAGTTACTATTAATATATGGTTTGTACTGCCACCCATATTTGCTTATATCTTTTTTTTAAATTAGTTTGTTTCTCCATGATTAGCTTTTCCCGCCCTCTGTCATTACTGAGGCACTTCCCACTGATGGTTTACATTGTTGATTTTCATTTCTTCCTCGTGTAGTGTTTTGCTCAAGATGCTTTCCAATGCTGGTTTTCTGGCTGCAAATTCTTTTAGCTTTTGTTTATCATGAAATATTTTTATTTTGTTGTCTTACTTTAAGCTTAATTTTGCTGGATACATAATTCTTGGTTGGCATCCATTGTCTTTCAGTGTTTGAAGTACGTTGTTCCAGGATCTTCTCAATTCCAGCATCTGTGATAAAAAAAAAAAAACCATTGTTAACCTTTTTGTTTTACCCCTGATTGTAATCTGCCTCCTTTCTCTGGTAGGTTTTAATATTTTCTCTTTGTTTTGTATATTGGATATCTTCATAACAATGTGTCTTGGCATTGGTCTACTGTGATTTTGTGTGCTCAGTGTCCTGTAAGCATCTACAATTTGTTTATCTGTTTCCATTTTTATTTTTGGAAAGTTTTCTCTAATTATTTCATTCAGCAGGTTACTCATTCCCTTGGTTTGAATCTCTGTACCTTCCTCTTTCGGGATGACTCATAAGTTTGTTTTTTTAATGTTATCCCATATCTCTTGGATGTTTTCTCATAATTTTTTACAGCATTTCTTTCTTGGATAGAGTTGTTTCAAGATGATATATTTTGTCTTCATTATCTGACATTCTGTCTTCTACTTGCTCCACTCTGTTAGTGATACTCTCAATTGAGTTTTTAATTTGGTTTATCATTTCCTTCATTTCTAGAATTATTGTTTGATTTTTCTAATAATCTCTATCTCCTGATAAAGATGCTTAATTTCTTATTTTATCTGTTTATGTAATTCATTTTCAATGCGTTCTTTCACTGTTTGTTTTTGTTGTCTCGTATCCTCTTTAATGTTCCATTACATCTGTCTAAGGTATTCCTTGAGTTCTTTATATGACCATTTTTCTGATGACTCCAGATGCTCTTGAATATTTAGGCTGTCCTTCATTGTTTGTACTTTTTTTCTTCCTTGCTTTTTTATGCTGCTCATGTTACTTCTTGTTCTGTTTGACTACTGAGTTACTGCTTACTCTTATAAATTTATTTGATGCTTGGAAGGAAAGATATTAGAAGGGAAGGGAAGAAGTCACTAAAGAGAATGAGAGTATCCAGGTAGAATTCAAGGAAGGGGTATAATAAAATTGAAAAGAAATGAAAAGACAAAAGAAAAAAATAGAAAATAAAGAAAGAAAATTTTAAGTAATAATGATAATTAAAAAATGAAAATTAAAATTTAAAATAATAATAATAATAATGAAATAAAAAATTAAAAAAATAAAAAACATTAAAAAAGTTAAAGAACAACAACAAAAATGAAAATGAAAGAAAAAGAAAAACATACAAATAATATAATAATAATAATACATGCAGTACTAGAGTTCAATTAACTTCTCATCCAGTAGGTGGAGCTGTGTGCACTGGGCCAAGCTTCTCCTCTAAATAAGTGGGAACAAATCACTGTGCAGCAGCTCTTCCTCCCAGACTCGGCGGGTCTCCAATCCTGAGTGCCTAGGGCCTTCTCTTGTGCTTCCTCAAGCCAGGCCCCGCTCACCTTTGATGCTCACCACAATACTGGTTACACACCAGGCCTCTGCTCCTGGTAGCCCTGTTTTAATGAACGCCTGGGCACACTCTCCCTGTTTGCCTCCCTCAGACCCTAAGTTTGTAGAGCTTTGTCCTGAGAACCGCCAGCGAATTTTCCTGTCTTCCGGGAGCCATGCCCCTGGTAGGTGGTGTAAGAGACCTCAATTGTCAGCACTGGTGGGAGTGGTAGCCGGGAATTCCACGCCGCAAGTCCCGAGCCAATCCTGTTTCCCTAGGTCTGGCTATCGTGCTCCTGGGAGAGCTGGGAGGGGCCCTTGAGGTTTCCCCGTGGTGTTGAGAGAGATGGCAATGGGATTACACACTTGTCGCGTTGGTTTCAATGAAGTTATCTCCTCCGCCTGTAATGTCAGTTCTATGCCATGGTGGTATCCCATTAAAATGGTGACCGTTTGTTCCCTTTGCTGGGTGACCAATGCAATGGGTGGGTCCTGACTATCTCTCCCAAGCCCCATTTCAATCCTGTGGCCACTGCCTATGAAGGCTCAGTTGTCTTTTAACTCTGTCAATTCAGAAAGCCCAACCAGTTATTTCAGCGGGAATGTTAGTGCTGAGTCACAAAAACCAGACGAATCTAAGCTTGAATGCAGCCAATCCGGGCTCTGTGTGTGTTCTGAGGGGCCCAGACTGTTCGCCCCAGATTCACAACAGGTCAACATTGCCTAGTGATTCTGAGCAAACAGCATTTAGACAGTTTATGACTTCCTATGCCCGTGCAGCTGAAGAGATCAGAGACTTGATTTCTCCATGCCTGCCTTCATAATGGATCTCCTGTATTGCTACTTTTTAATATCTGTGCATGTGCGTGTTTGTATATATATATATATATATATATATATATATATATATATATATATATATATATATATATATATATATATTTATATATATATACACACTCTTCAGATTTTTCAAAATATGAAATATATGTGTCTTATTATACACTCCCTAAATTCATTCATATTCATATCTGTGGATTTATAATCAACTTTCCACAAGATTATTCTCATAATAATCATCCACCTGCAATACATATTGTTTCCTAGTACTGAAAACTAAATTCAGTGAATGGTGCATACAAACCCTATTATTTCTACATTTACTTAGCCAGTTTAAAATCAATGCAAGTAGATTCCTAGGGGACATGATGTGTATTTTGACTTTCATTTTTATTCAACACTTGTACGTTACTATGTCTTCAGTTTATCCACATCATAGGATATATATTTCAGTCACAAATTAGAAAATTTATAGGCATTTGTTTCACGATCAATCACTTCCTGATTCAGAACACATGCATTCCTCCATGTTTCTTGACTGGTCTTTTCATGAGACTTCTTTCCAAACACATTACTTTCGTTTAACATCATCACTTATAAAGCAAAACTCAAACACCATTCATCATAAATCATAATCCTAATATTACCATTAGATATATAACTGGTTGGAATGAATGATTGTATATCAATATAAGATTTCTTATATATTTTCACATGTCATTTCAATCCATTATTTAAAGTGGAATCAGTTATGTTATTTATTCATAGTATGGTCTATTCATGCATTATCTCTATATTCATAGACAGAGGTTACACCTCTTTGTGCCCCTAATACTAATGTATGCGTCTTCAAATTATTGCTCCCAGAAATGGTGAAAGAAATACTCATGTCACCTGATCTACATATACATTTTATCACAGTAATATTCTGAACAACAAACAAATAAAATATCACACTTATGATTGTACCAAAGCCTAAAAGGAAAGTGAATGTTGATAACTAATAGCATCCATGTCCAGGTTGCCTAATGCTCTCAAATGTCATTCCCATTCATGATGACATATTTGTTTTTTCCTATGATTATATATTCAAACTCAAGCCTGTTGAAAATGTCTAATCCTATCCCTCACTTTATACTTTGCCTGATTTAGTAATGTCTCTATTGACACCTGCTTTCCTACATATTTTCCCCAGTTCATCATTTTGGCTTACTCTTCACATGTGCTGACATTTACATTCACTCTCTAAACAAAACCCTATTGCTAAAGAAGCTTTTTTTTCCAAATCATATACTCACTCTTCTTCCTAAACCTACTGACTATCTTCCTAATCCTACCAACTATCCCTTTTTGACTGGATGTTCTCTTCTACATTTAATCATCCAAGGTACAAGGTCCTATGCCATTGTGTTTCGATTTAACTGAGACAATTGTACAGAACATTATTCAACACTAAGTATCCAAACCAAGGGCCCAATGCCCTTCTGGGCTTCAAATCTTTCTTAGATTCCCGTTTTTATACATATATTTCACCTATATATTCTTATAAATATCACAGGTTCCCAATCCCATTATTCATCCTGCAGAATGATTCCTAACCCAAATCGAAAATATTATTAACCCTAACCATACACTAACTTTGCAGGAGAGCAGGAACAGTGTGGGTATTAAACTACAGGAATCTAGGGGATCTTCACCTGCTGAGAAACTCAAATGTTCATGCAGAAATAATCCCTGGTGAAGATGAAGGCAGCTATGAAGTACCTCAGAAAGCAAAAGTCAACTTCCATGGCAATCATCCTGGTCAGGATGAAGGGTTGTGTCTGAATCATTCTCTCTCTTCTTAATGTATAGAACATGGACCAAACCAGTCCTGTGTGGAAGCTGTTCCCGGGTGCTTATGGTTGATATAACATTCTAACTAGAGAAAGTGCCACATGAAAATCGGGGCAGCCTCCACCTCATGGTACTTTTGGAAGCAACAAAGTGGTTGCCAAGGCAGTGACATCATTCAGATCCTGAAGAAAGTGATCTCACCTCACTTCCTTGGTGAGGGAACTCTCTGAACTTGGGATCCAGGAAGCCAGGCACCCAGAGACAGTCCCTGTTCTAGTCCCAGTGGTCTCACATGTTTGGAATTACCAAGGACAGAGTCAGTCTTTCTTGGTACCTACAGATGTGAGGATGTCCAAATGCCAGGAAACCTCTGAAGAGGGGCTTTCCCTGAGAAAGCAGGTAGTGGATCATTTTCTGAGAATAGGTAGGAAAGGCGGTTTGTTTGGTATGGTGTGGAATATTTCTATTAAGTCCTTTGACAAGGTGAGTGTTTCTATGTGTGTGTATCCCACTGAGTCCATTGTTGTAGACATTAGAAAAGACAATGCATCAATGGATGTGTCCTGTCTAGTAGAAAGCTTCCCAGCATTCATCCTGCCCAATTCATGAGTGGACTCTGGCTTGCCTTATGGATGGGAAACACCTACAAGCTTCCTAATTTCCTGTTTTCTCTCTCAATTCAGCCCACTCTCCAGAATAGTATCATGGTTTTGTGTCCAAGATTTGTACCACCTCCAAGATCTGTGACATGGCTATGTACTGGATAGCTGAAGGAAATGGCTAGCATCTCAGAAATCTCAGATATCTGTTGACCAGGAAAGTCTCAGTGGAGAAACCCTGCTTTGGTCCTTTTGCTTAACTATTGTTCTGTTGAATGTCAGGAAGTTTTTTGCCTCAAGCCACCACTTTGTGAAGCCTGAAGAAAAGAGTTTTCAAATGGAAATGAATGGGCATCACCTGTGGCTCTTTGCTTAATTGCTTAGGATTGGGATATGTCTGAATCAGCCTGTTGGCCCTGTGTGACGCTGTGGCTTAGATTCTCATCACCTGATGGATCTAAAGATAGATCCCATGCGTGCATCCAAAACCAAAATGGCAAAAAGATCAGATATTGTTGATGAACTCTCTTGCCTTCCTCTGGTAGGTTCCAGATATCCATCAAGTGAGAATAGGGATTCTTTGGGTCAAATGAGTTCTTCAAAGCCCTGCAGAGGCTAGGCCATAGGTGCTTGATTATCATGACTCCAATTCACTTAAAGAATCTAAACCCCAAAGCTAGAAGGCCTCAAGTTGGAGAAGCCAAGCAATATTAAAGGTAGGCCTATTTGATTACTCCTGGTTCACAGGAAGAGAGTCCAGGCCACCCTTACTTTAGGCAAATGCGGTGCAAGGAGCTTATTTTGGACACTGTCGTGGGCTGCATCCCTTATGGAAACCTCCAGCCAGAGGATATAATTAGTGTCTATATGGAAGAAGATGAGGGCCATGTGAGAGTGTTTTGGTTTTAATTGTGGACATTTGTCTGGTGGTTGGAAGAGATCACTGGGTCCACCTAGGCTTGCACTCTGGTGTGATTCCCCTTAGAGACTGAGTTCTTTTACTGATCTCAGAGAATTATTGCCAGGAATTGTGTTGGAATTTTAGATGGCCATGCATGAGAGTTGCCCTTGGAAAGTGACATCTAGGCCCTAGTGGACTTTCCACAGAGCACAGGGAATCTCAGCCAGGATAACACATGATATTATTCTTAAAGACTTGGCAGCCATATTTGAGAGTCAAAACACACATGGACCATACTTTGTAGACCTCAATGGGCCTGGCTTAATCTGACTATTGGGCACTTTTGGAAGCCTTGCCTGTAAGAATTCTCCAGAGTTTTCATTTAATGGTTTCTGAGTGAATTGAAATCCACAGTGCCTCCAACTTCATCCTTGAAAATTGGCTATATCAATATCATGAAATTTTTGAAATTCCCATGACCGGGTAGCACTGGAGAACATTTGGATGTCCTCTTGCTGATCATGAGTATACAGGACAGTGCCTTGATTGACTGGGTTTTATGAAAATGTTGTAGAACAGAGATTCCAGTAAGTTGGATCTTGCTGAGTAGTTGTTCTAGAGCAGTGGTTGGCAGGTGTGTGATAAAACATCTGTGGTGGGGGCATGTGGATCTGCCATTGGCTTCCAAATGGATTGTGACTGACATTTTGCAGTCAGTAGAACCTTATATGTAAAAGCATATTGTTATATGGAGAGGTTTCAGGGCAATGTTCAGAATCAGGATGCTATGGTCAATAGGGCAAGTTATGTGGGATAGAAGCCTGGTTGGTGCATTCTCCTGCAGAACTCGACACACCACACTTGACAGAACTCACTTCAGCACTGTGTCCCAGGTGAACCCTTGTATTTAATGAAGCAAATACCAAACTCCCAGTGCAGCAGCAAGAAACACCACGAAAGTGGAGGATGACCAAATGAATTTACAGTCCACACGGGGAGACACCTAGAATCCAGTGGCCACAGTATACCTACAAATAGAAAATTCAGCACTGCTGCCTCATGTTTATTGGAAAATAAGAAACCATGTCATCCAGGTCACATAGATGCAGAACCAGATTTGATGGTCTCACTACATATGAAGCTAATGCTTCTGACAACAGCATATATTTCATTGCCCAACCTCACAGGCAGTTTCTTCAGATGTTAGGCTGGCAGAAATTCATGTTTTTGGAGTGATTACCCTGTCCCTTACTTTTGGAAACTCCTCTACCAACTCCAAATTTGTGAACTTCTGAGCATTTTCCATTCCACATATGTATTCACAGATTTTCTAAATGTTCTCCTCTAATTGTGTCTTATGTACGGCGAAGGTAATGTCAAGGCATTATTCTGAATGAGAGTGGGAAGATTTTTGTGTAGCACATATTTGCATACACATTGGATACATTTTCCAATTTTCCATTCGAAATACTGAATCCCTGACACTAACACATGCCCTACTAGACTTTGACTTCTTATCCTAATTTGATGGAGAATAATAACCCAAACAGAATACAAATACAAGAGGTTCACAGGAGGCATGGTGTATAATTGGACTTGCCTTTCGTATGATAAATTGTAGGTGTTATAAATCTAGCGAATTTTAATTGAAATAGTTCTCCATGTGTTTTCAAAGTTAACAAATATGTGAATAACTGTCTCCCTTTCTCTGTAGCCTATTCATCACATGTATTTTTATAAGCACATACAGAATTCTACCTGGTATCAGTCGTACATTTGGTGAGGTGGCTGGCTTGGCAGATACAAATTGTGAGAAGAGATCACTCCTACTTAACGCTGTTGGAACTGAAAATTCAACATATGGGTGAGCTTTTTATTTAAACAACATGAATCCATGTACATTTAAATGAATATTTTTGGATCTGTGGATGATATATATTTCATGGTAAATTTCAATTCACATACATAATGCTACTTTTTAATGTCTGTGTGTGTGTGTGTATATATATATATATATATATATATATATATATATATATATATATATTCACTCTCCAGATTTTTCAAAATATTTAGTATATTTTTCTTTTTATACCCTCCCTAAATTCATTCATATTCATGTATGTGGATTTATAATCAACTTTTCACAAGATTATTCTCAGAAATATTCCTCCACCTGAAATACATATTTTTTTCCTTCTACTGAAAACTAACTTTGGGGGATCACATGATGGCGGCGAATGGAGTGCATTACCCCCATGTACCACGTCACTGTGCGGGAAAATGACGAGTTAGAACGGCTAAAACCTATCTTGTTAGGAATTTCCAGCAAATTTGGGGTGCTCCAAAACCTAGTGGACATATATCCATCTCACGAGGATCAGCTACGGGGGCTCAAACGCGAGTGATTTTTCCGCACGGAGGGTCATGCTGCTTATTCAGCAAATTGCCCTGCAGCTAGAGTGTGTGGCGCGCACTGGGAAAAGACGAAATAGCATCGCAAATATACAGTGGTGTGGATTCTATGGGCTCCTGCCCGCTATGCAATTACTGTGCTCAGTGCTGAATTCTGGGATTGAGACGGGGATGGATGTGGTCCAATTCCGTTCTCCATACCGGTCAGACCACAGAGGAAGCCAGCGTCCACCATCTTGAAGAGCTGACGTCACCATCCCTGTTTTCGACTGATCGCAGCTCATTCAGCTATAGAACAGGTAATTTCAGGATTCCATTCACCTTTGCTTCGCAGACAAATTACTCAGGCTCAGTGCTAAAGAACCCGCAGAAACTGCGTCTTGGAGCCAGCTCCTATTAGAACATACACTGAGCCCAGAGCGGCCAAATTTGGCCTCCCTGAACTGATCTGGCCCAGGGCTCAAGAACCCGTGGAAACTGCTTCCCGGTCCGGGTCTTGCTGAATAATGTGGAGGTAAATATCAACCGAGCCTTCATAGGCAGTGGCAACAGGATTGAGACGAGGCTTGTGAGGGCAAGTCAGGACTCACCCATTGCTTTGGTCACCCAGCAAAGGGAACGAAATGCTGCCTTTTGCATGGGATACCAACATGGCAGAGATCTGATGTCATCAGAAAGCAGCGGAGGAGATAACTTCATTAATACCAGCGGTGACAGAAACAGTTGGTCTCCTGGTAAAGAAAGTGAGTCAGAAACACTCGAGTCTCTCTCACTTTGTCATCAAGCCAGAGGGGCAGAGCAGAGCCGCTGCCCATGCCTGGAACATGCCCAGCGACACACCTGCATGATACTCACTTCACTCCAATTGGAATAGAGGCAGAGGAGAGCCACCACAGGTGCCCAGAACAGGCCTAGCGACCAGCAGGCATGGTAGTCACGTCACCTCAATTGGAGTAATTGCAGAGCAGAGCCTTCTCCAGCACATAGTACAATCCAAGTGGCCCACCGGCATGGTAGTCACATAACCCCAATAGGAGTAGGCGCAGAGCAGAGTCTTTGCCCATGGTGCCCGGAACAGGCCCAGCAACCTGCCGGCTTCGTAGTCACGACACCCCAATTGGAGTAGCGGCAGAGCAGAGCCACCACCCGCGCCCTCAAGGTAGACAAATCTGCACCCGACCAGCAGAAGAGGCCCAGCGGCCTGCCAGCGTGGCAGAAACTTCACCCCATTTGGAGTAGGGGCAGAGCAGATCCATCGCCCATGCCCGTAAGGTAGGCAGACCTGCGACCGACGGCAGAACAGGCCCACCCACCCGCCGGCATGGTAGTCACGTCACCCCAATTGGAGTAGGGGCAGAGCAGAGCCGCCGCCCGCGCCTCTAAGGTAGGCAGACCTGAGACCGACTGGCAGAACACCCCAGGGGTCCATGGGTGTGGTACACACGTCACACCAATTAGAGGAGGGGCTTAGCAGAGCCACTTCCCGCGCCTGCAGGGTAGGCAGACCTGCGACCGATCAGGAGAACAGGCCCAGCAGCCCATCAGCATGGTAGATAGATCACCCCAATTGGAAGAGCACAACAGCCACACCCCGCACCTGCAAGGAAGACTTTTCAAATATACAAGAGCAATATAAATATATAGGGGGAAAATTTCAAAATCACAACAGTTTCACCAAGCAGAAAGAAACGCGAGCCGTATGAAAAGACAAAGAAAAAAGGACCACAAGCAATGCAGGTCAACACAACTTTAGAAGAGGTAATAGCTGCAGCAGATGGAATGTCAGATAAAAAACTCAGGATATACATGCTTCAGATAATCTGGAGTCTCAAGGAAGACATTAGACAGCAAAATCAGACAATGAAAGATCACTTCGACAATGAATTACACAAACAAATCCAAGAAGCAAAAGATCAATTATACAGGGAGATAGAAGTTGTAAAAAATGACAAACAGAAATCCTAGTAATGCAGGAAGCAATAAAACAACTTAAAAACTCAATTGAGAACACTACCATCAGAGTAGAACACTTAGAAGATAGAACATCAGACAATGAAGACAAAGTATTTCAACCTGAAAAGAACATAGACAGCTCAGCAAGACTGTTAAGAAACCATGAACAGAACATCCGTGAAATATGGGATAACATAAAGAGACCAAACTTAAGAGTCATTGAGATACAGGAAGGTATAGAGGTCCAAACCAAAAGAATGAGCAATGTATTTAATGAAATAATACGAGAAAACTTCCCAGACTTGAAGAATGAGACAGACTCCCAAGTCCTAGAAGCCAACAGGACGCCGAATGTGCAAAATCATAAGAGATCCACACCTAGACGCATTATAATGAAGATACCCAACGTACAGAATAAAGAGAGAATTTTAAAAGCTACAATTGAAAGGAAGCAGATTACATTTAGGGGTAAAGCAATCAGGATAACAGCTGATATTTCAACACAGACTCTGAAAGCTAGAAGATCCTTGAAATATATGTTTTTGTCAGGAGCTTTAGCTTCATTTCTAGTGAAAGCATCAAAGCTGTGTCTGCATCTATGTAACCTGGAGAACATGGTTTCTTATTTTCCAAAAGACATGAGGCGGCAGTGCTGAATTCACTCTTTGTAGGTAAACTGTGGCCACTGAAGGCTAAGTGTCTCCCCGTGTGGACTGTGAAGCCATTTGTTCATCCTCCACTTTTCATGGTGTTTCTTGCCGCTGCACTGGGAGTTTGGTATTTGTTTCACTAAATAAAATGAGTTCAACTGAGACCCAGTGCTGGAGGGAGTTCTGTCATGTATGGTGGGTCAGGGTCTGCAGGAGAATTCACCAACCAGGATTCTATCCCACATAGATTGCCCCCTTGATCATAGCAACCTGATTCTGAACATTGCCCTGAAAATCTTCATATAAAAAGATGCCTTTACATGGAGAGGTTTCAGACATATAAGGTTCTGCTGGATGCATCATGTCAGTCTCAAGCCCTTTGGAAGTAATGGCAGATCCACATGGCCCCACAAGAGATGTTTTATCACACACCTGCACACCACCTGCACACACACCACTATTCAGTAGGCTACAAGTTACTGGCATTTCTGTTCTACACCATTTTCATGAAACCCAGACAATCAAGGCACTATCTGGTACACTCATGATGAGCAAAAGGACATCAAATGTTCTCCAGTGCCACCTGGTCATTGGAATGGCAAAAAATTCATGGTATTTATGTAGCCACTTTTCAAGGATGAAGTTGGAAGCACTGTGGGTTTCAATTCATTCAGGAACCATTAAATGGTGAGGAAGCTCATTTCAATAAAAGATCTGGAGAACTCTCACAGGCAATTTTTCCCAAGGAGTGAGCTAGATCTCAGTTTAGAAGGGCGAATCTCATTAGTGGCCTATTCCACTGCCACACAAATGACCGCAATTGAAACCAAAACACTCCCACATGACCCTCATCTTCTGCCATAGAGACACTCATCATAACCTCTTGCTGCAGGTTTTCATGAGGGATGCAGCCCAAGACAGTGTCCAAAATAAGCTCACTTACCCCTCAATTGCCTAAAGTCAGGGTGGCCTGGACACCCTTCCTGTGAACCAGGAGTGATCAAATAGGCCTTCCCTTAATACTGCTCTGCTTCTCCATTTTGACTGTACTGATTGTTGAGTATAAATTCTTTGTGTGAATTGGAGTCATGAGAAAATCCAAGCACCTATGCATTAGCCTCTTCAGGGCTTTGAAAAACTCATTTGACCCAAATGATATCTATTCTCACTTGATAGAGGTCAGGACTTACAGAGGAAGGCAAGAGACTTCATCCACATTGACTGCTCTTATGGCCATTTTGGTTTTGGATTCAGAGATGGGATCTTTCTGTAGATCTGTCAGGTGCCGAGAATCTAAGCCCCAGCCTCACATAGGGCCAAGGGGCTGATTCAGACACATCCCTTTTGAAGCAATTAAGCAAACAGCCACAGGTGATGCCCATTCATTTTCATTTGAAAACTGTTTTCTTCAGGCTTTACAAAGGGGTTGCCTGAGGCAAAGAAATTCCTGACATTCAGGGCAACAGAACAAAAGGTTAGCAAAAGGCAGAAAGCAGGGTTTCTCCACTGAGACTTTACTGGTCACACTGATATCTGAGTTTTCTGAGATGCTCCCATTGCCTTCAGCTATCCAGTACATGGCCATGTAACAAAGCTTGGAGGCGGTACATATCTTGGACACCAAACCATGAGACTATTCCGGAGAGTGGCCAGAATTCAGGAAGAAAACTGGAGCTTAGGAAGATAGTAGGTGTTGTCCATTCATAAGGCAAGCTGCAGTCCATTCATCAATTGCGCAGGATGAATGCTGGGTAGCTTTCTACTAGACAGGGCACTTCCATTGATGCATTCTCTTTTCAAATGTCAACAACCACGGACACAGTGGGATACACTTTTAGGAACCCTCGCCATGTCAAACGACTTTCTAGAAACAATCCACTCAAAAACAAACAATCCACCATCCCTACCTATTCTCAGAACATGAGACAAAACCACAAACTCACACCCACACCCACAAAGCACCTCCTTCCCAGAAGTAGGTCTTTGATTATCCGGAGTTTCCTCTGACTGGTGGGCCATACCATGTTCCCCCGAAATGGCCTGTACTTTCTCAGATTTGGTGTCTTTGCCAGAACAACTACCTGCTTTCTCAGGAAACACCTGTCTTCATAGCTTTCCTGGCATTTGGCCATCCTCACATCAGTTGGTACCAATAAAGACTGACTCTGTCCTTGGTAAATCCAATCAAGTGTGCCAACTGGGACTGGCACTGGCTCTGGGGGCCTAGCTTCCTGGTTCCCAAGTTAAGAGAGTTCCACTACAAAGGAAGTGAGGTGAGGTCACTTTTTTCAGGAACTGAATGAGGTCACTGCCTTGGCAACTACTTTGCCCTAACAGTTGCTTCCAAGGGTCCCATGAGATGAATGCTGCCCCAATTCCTGTGACATTTTTACAAGTTAGAATGGTATATCAACCATAGTCACCCAGGAACAGCTCTCCACACAGGCTTGGTTTGGTCCATCTTCTCTACATTAAGAAGAGAGAGGCTGATTCAGACACAACCCTTCATCCTGACCAGGCTGTTTGCCATGGAAGATGACCTTTGCTCTCTCAGGTCCTTCATACCTGCCTACATGTTTTCCAGGGATAATTTCTGCATGGACCATTGAGGTTCTAAGTAGGTGGAAGATCCCCTCCATCCCTGCATTGTAAGACCAACTCTGTTCCAGCTCTTCTGTAATGTTATATTGAGGGAACAGTGTATGGTTATGCTTAATAACCAGTTCGATTTGGGTTAGGAATCATTCTACGGGATGTATAATGGTATTGGGTAACTGCAATACTTACAAGAATATATAGGTGAAATATAAGTATGAAAACAGAAATCCAGGTAAGATTTGAAGTCCAGAAAGTCATTGGGTCCTTGATTGGATTACTTAGCTTGAATTACGTTCTGCACAGGTATCTCAGATAAATTGATATACAATGGCATAGGAACTTGTACCTTGGATGATTGAATGTAGAAGAGAACATCCCCTCAAACAGAGATAGTCAGTAGGATCAGGAAGATAGTCGGTAAGTATCGGAAGAACAATGAGTATAGGATTTGGACCAAAAGTTATTTAGCAATAGGGTTTCGGTTAGAGAGTGAATTTCAATAACAGCACATGTGAAGGGTCTCTAACAATGATGAAGTGGGGAAAATATGTAGGAATGCAGATATCAATAGAGACATTAGGAAATCAGGCAAAGTATAAAGTGAGTGATAGGATTAGATATTTTCAACAGGGTTGAGGTTAAACATATAATCTTAGGAAGAAACAAATATGTAGTCACCAATCGGATTGACATTTGAGAGCATAAGGCACCCTGGACATGGATGTTTTTAGTAATCCATGTTCACTTTCTATTTAGGATTTTGTAGAATCATAAGTGTGACCTTTGAATTTTGTGTCTAGAATATTACTGTGATGAAATGTATATGTAGATCAGGTGACATGAGTATTTCTTCCACCATTTCTGGAAGCAATATTTTGAAGATGTATAAATTTGTATTGGGGCTACAAAAAGGTGCACCCTGTGTCTATGAATACAGAGGAAATGCATGAATAGACCATACTGTGAATAAATAATAAAACTGGTTTCAACTTGAAATAATAGATTGAAATAAATTTGAAAACAAATAAGAAATCTTATATTAATATACAATCATTCATTCCAACCCATTATACATCTAATGGAAATATGAGGATTTTGGTTTATCATGAAAAGTGTGTGACTTTGCTTCAAATTGATTATGAAAATCGAAAATAATTTGTTTGGAAAGAAGTCTCATGAAAAGACCAGTCAAGAAACCTGGAGGAATACATGTGCTCTGAAGCAGGAAGCGATTGAAAGTGAAACAAATGCCTATAAATTTGCGAAATTTTTGATGAAATATATGTCCTATGATGTCCATAAACTTAAGAAAGAGTAATGTACCACTGTGGAATAAAAACGAACGTCAAAATACACAACACGTCCAATAGAATTCTACATGCATTGATGTTAAACTGGTTCAGTTACTGTAGAAATATTAGGATTTGAAGGCACCAATCACTGTAGTTAGTTTTCAGTACTAGGAAACAAATATGTACTTCAGGTGGATGAATATTTCTGAGAATAATCTTGTGAAAATTTTATTATAAATCCACATACATGAACATGAATGAATTTTGGGACTCTAAATAAGACACAAATATTTCATATTTTGAAAAATATGGAGACTATATATATATATATATATATATATATATATATATATATATATATATACACACACACACACACACACACACAAAACACACACACAGACTTTAAAATGTAGTAATATATGCCAATCGAAATCCATCATGAAATATATATCATCCACAAATGCAAAAATATATATTTTACAGAATATGGATTTATGTATAATTTTGTTCAACTAGGAAGCTCACCCATAGGTTGAATATTCAGTTCCAAAGCGTTTAGGAGGAGTGATCTCTTCTCACAATTTGTATTTGCTGAGGAAGCCACCTCACAAAAATGTAGGTGTGATACCAGGTAGCTTTCAGTATGTGCATATAAAAATACATATGTTGAATAGGCTACAGAGAAAGGGAGTCAGTAATACACATATTTTGAACTTTAAAAACACATGGAGAACTATTTAATTAAAAATTGACTAGATTTATAACACATAAACTTTATCATGTAAAAGGCAAGTCCAAATATACATCATGCCTCCTTTGAACTGCTTGTATTTATATTCTGTTTGTGTTATTTTTCTCCATCATATTAGGATTAGTAGCCAGAGTCAAGTAGGGTATGGGATAGTGTCAGGGATTCTTTATTTTGAATGGAAAATTGGAAATTGTATCAAATGTGTGTGCAAATATGTGCAACCCAAAACTTCCCACTCTGATCCAGAACAATGCCTTGACATTACCTTCGCTCCAAGGAAGACACAATTAGAGGAGAAGAGTTAGAAAATTTGTGAATACATGTCTGGAATGGAAAATGCTCAGGAGTTCACAAACTTCGAGATGGTAGAGGAGTTTCCAAAAGCAAGGGACATGGTAAACACAACACCAACATGGAGCTCTTCTGGCCTAAAGACTGTTTGAGAAACTGCATGTGAGATTGGGCACTTGAAATATAAGTTGTTGTCAGAAGTTTTAGCTTTCTTTCTAGTGAGACCATCAAAGATGGGTCTGCATCTATGTGACCTGGACGACATGTTTTCTTATTTTCCAATGAACATGGGGCAGCAGTGCTGAATTCTCTCTTTGTAGGTAAACTGTGGCCACTGGGGGCTTAGTGTCTCCCCGTGTCGCTGTGAAGACATTTGGTCATCCTCCACTTTTCGTGGTGTTTCTTGCTGCTGCACAGTGAGTTTGATATTTGCTTTACAAAATACAAGGAGTTCAACTGGGACACAGTGCTGCAGGGAGTTCTGTCACTTGTGGTGGGTTAGAGTCTGCAGGAGAATGCACCATCCAGGCTTCTATCACTCATTGCTTGCTACATTGCCCCCTTTTCCATTGCAACCCAATTCTGAACATTGCCCTGAAACCTCTCTATATAACAAGGTGCCTTTACATAAATGGGTCTGCTGGCTGCTGCAAGTCAATCACATGCTATTTGGAAGCCAATGGCAGATCCACATGGCCCCACCACAGATGTTTTGTCACACACCTGCCCACAACTGCTCAACGCGCACTACTCAGAAGGTTCCAACTTACTGGCATCTCTGTTCTATGCCATTTTCATGAAACCCAGTAAATCAAGGCCCAGTCTGGTACACTCATGATGAGCATCAGGAGATCTAACTGTTCTCCAGTGCCACCTGGTCATGGGAATTTTAAAAATTTCATGGTATTTATCTAGCCATTTTTCAAAGAGGAATTTGGAGCCACAGTGGGTTTCAATTCATTCATGAACCATTAAATGTTGTGGAAGCTCATTTCAATGAAAGATCTGGAGAACTCTCACAGGCAATGCTTCCCAAAGAGTGGCCTAAAGGTCACATGAGGCCAGGCCCATTGAGGTCTACAATGTGAGGTCCATGGGTGTTTTGACTCTCAAATATGCCTGCCAAGTCTTTCAGAATAAAATCCGGGTATATCCTGGCTGACATTCTCAGTGCTTTGTGGAAAGCCACCCTGGGCTTAGATCTCAGTTTCAAAGGGCAAGTCTAATGCGTGGCCTCCTAAAATCCCAACACAATTCATGTGAATACTTCTCTGAGGTCAGTTCCAGAACTCAGTCTCTAAGGTGAATCAAACCCGAGTTAAAGCCCAGGTGGACCCAGTCTTATCTTCCAACAGCCAAATAAATGACCACAATTAAATCCAAAACACTCCCACATTGCCCTCATCTTCTTCCATATAGACACTCATCATTACCTCTGGCTGGAGGTTTCCATGAGGGGTAAAGCACAAGACAGAGTCTGAAATAATCTAACTTGCCCTCATTTGCCTAAAGTCAGTGTGACCTGGACACCCTTCCTGTAAACAAGGAGTGATTTAATAGGCCTGCCACTAATACTGCTCTGCTTCTCCAATTTGAGGCCTACTGACTGTCATGTATAGATTCTTTATGTGATTTGGATTCATTAGAAAACCCAAGCACATATGGGCTAGCCTCTGCAGGGCTTTGAAGAACTCGATTAATTCAAAGGATCCCCAAATTCACTTGTTGGAGGTCAGGAACCTAACAGAGAAAGGCAATAAACTTCATCTACAATGACTGATTTTTTAGACATTTTGGTTTTGGATGAACACATGGGATCTTTCTTAAGATCCATTAGGCGCTGAATATCTAAGACACAGCCTCACACACGGCCAAGAGGCTGATTCACACACATATCTCTCAAAGCATTTTAGCAAACAGCCACAGGTGATGCCCATTCATTTCCATTTGAAAACTGTTTTCTTCAGGATTCACAAAGGGGTGGCCTGAGGCAAAGACCTTCCTGACATTCAGGGCAACAGAGGAATAGGGAAGCAAAAGGCCCAAAGCCGGTTTTCTCCACTGAGACTTTCCTTGTCACACTGATATCTGAGTTTTCTGAGATGCTCCCTTTCCTTTCAGCTATAGAATACATTGGCCATGTCACAGAGGTTGGAGGTGGTACATAACTTGGACAAAAAACCATGAGCCTACTCTGGAGAGTGGCCAGATTCAGAAAGAAAACAGGAACTTAGGAAGATAGTACGTGTTGCCCATTGATAAGGCAAGTCACAGTCCTTTCATAAATTAGGCAGGATAAATGCTGGAATTCTTTCTACTAGACAGGACACATCCATAGATGAATTCTCTTTTCTAATGAATACAACCACGGACACAGAGAGTTACACAGATATAGAAACACTCACATTGTCAAAGGAATTACTAGACACAGTCCACTCCAAACCCAACAAACTGCCTTTCCTACTTATTCTCAGAACATGAGAAAAAACCACAAACTCACTCCCACACCCACAAAGACACCTCCTTCCCCCAAGTAATTCTGTGACTATCCTGAGTGTCGTCTGACTGGTAGGCCATTCTATGTACCCCCAAATGGCCTGTCCTGTCTCAGATATGGTCTCCTTGGCCAAATCTGTGACGTTGTCAGGAGCCAGAAATGGGAAAGTACCTTTTTCTCAGGAAAGGCCCCTCTACAAAGCTCTCCTGGCATTTGGCCATCCTCACATCAGTAGGTTCCAGGAAACACTGATTCTGTCCTTGGTAAATCCAAACAAGTGACCTCAATGGGACTGGGACTGGGACTGGCTCTGGTTGCCTGGCTTCTGCACACAAGTTCAGAGAGTTCCATCACAAAGGAAGAGAGGTGAGATCACTTAATTCAGGTAGTGAATGAGGACACTGCCTTGGCAATCACTTTGTCCTAACAGTTGCTTCCAAGGGTCCCATGAGATAGAGGCTGCCCCTACTTCCTGTGACACTTTCACAAGTTAGAATGGTGAATCAACCATAGGCACCCAGGAACAGCTCTCCACACAGGCCTGGTTTGGTCCATTTTCTCTACATTGAGAACAGAGAGGCTCATTAAGATACAACCCTTCATCCTGACCAGGTTGTTTGCAATGGAAGATGAGTTTTGCTCTTTAAGGTCCTTCATAGCTGCCTATATCTTCTCCAGGGATCACATCTGCATGGACCTTTGAGTTTTTCAGCATATGGAATATCCCCTACATTCCTGTATTGTAAGACCAACACTGTCCCTGGTCTTTTGTTAAGTGAGATTGTGGGAACAGTGTATGTTTAGGGTTTAATAACATGTTTGATTTGGGTTAGGAATCATTCTGCTGGATGAATAATGGTATTGGGAACCTGTGATATTTATTAAAACATAGACATAAAATATAAGTATGAAAACAGAAATCTAGGTAAGATTTGAAGCTCAGAAGGGCATTGAGCTGTTGATTGTGATACTTAGCTTTGAATTATGTTCCGCATATATGTCTCAGATAAATCGATAATCAATGGCATAGGACCTTGTACCTTGGATGATTGAATGGAAAAGAGAACTTCCACTCAAACAGGGAAACTCAGTAAGATTAGGAAGATAGTCAGTAGCTTTCAGAAGAAGAGTGAGTACAGGATTTGGACCAAAAATTCTTTATCAATAGGGTTTCGCTTAGAGAGTGAAAGTAAATATCATCACATGTGAAGAGTCACTCACATGGTGAACTGGGGAAAATATTTAGGAAAACAGACATCAATAGAGACATTAGGAAATCAGGCAAAGTATAGAGTGAGTGATAGGATTAGACATTATTAACTGCATTTAGGTTGAATATATAATTTTAGGAAGAAACAAATACGTAGTCACCAATAGGATTGATATTTGTGACTATTAGGCAAACTGGACCTGGATGTTTTTAGGAATCCATGTTCAGTTTCCATTTAGGCTTTGGTACAATCATAAGTGTGACTTTTGCTTTTTGTGTCCAGAATATTACTGTGATACAATGTATATGTAGATAAGGTGACCTGAGTATTTCTTCCACCATTTCTGGGAGCAATATTTTGAAAATGTATAAATTAGTATTCGGGGAACAAACAGGTGCACTCTTTGTCTTTGAATATGGAGAATATGCATGTATAGACCATACTGTGAATAAATAATATAACTGGTTCCAACTTCAAATAATGGATTGAATTGAAATGTGAAAATATACAGGAAATCTTATATTGATATACAACCATTCATTCCAACCCGTTTTACATCTAATGGTAATATGAGGATTATGGTTTATCATGAAGAGTGTGTGAGTTTTGCTTAAAATTGATTATGGAAATTGAAAATATTTTTTTTGGAAAAAAGTCTCATAAAAAGACCAGTCAGGAAACCTGGAGAAATACATGTGTTCTGAAGCAGGAAGTGACTGAAAGTGAAACAAATGCTTATAAATTTGTGAAATTGTAGATGAAATACATATCCTCTGATGTGCATTCACTGAAGGAATAGTAATGTACCAGTGTTGAGTAAAAATGAACGTCAAAATAAACATCATGTCCCATAGGAATCTTCTTGCATTGATGTTAAACTGAGTCAGTTAATGTAGAAATATTAGGATTTGAATGCACCATTCACTGAATTTAGTTTTCAGTCCTAAGAAACAAATATGTATTTCAGGTGGATAAATATTTCTGAGAATAATCTTGTGAAAATTTGATTATAATTCCACATAAATGAACATGAATGAATTTGAAAATTTGATTATAATTCCACATACATGAACATGAATGAATTTTGGGACTGTACATAAGACACATCTATTTCATATTTTGAAATATATGGAGAGTGTGCATATATATATATATATATATATATATATATATATATATATATATATACAAGAGTGTGTATACACACACACACACACACACAAAACAGACATTAAAAAGTAGCAATATATATGCCAATTGAAATTCTTCATGAAATATATATCATCCACAGATCCAAAAATCTTCATTTTACTGAGCGTGGATTTATGTGTAATATTGTTTAACTAGGATGCTCACCCATAGCTTAAATTTTCAGTTACAACATCGTTTAGAAGGAGTGATCTCTTCTCATAATTTGTATCTGCCAAGTCAGCAACCTCACAAAAATGTACGTGTAATACCAGGTAGGATTCTATATGTGCATATAAAAATACATGTGCTGAATATGCTACAGAGAAAGGGAGACAGGAATTCACATATTTGTCAACTTTAAAAACACATCGAGAGAGGGAGGGGCAGATCTGCCAATCGCTCCTTCAAGGTAGGCGGACCTGCGACCCACCGGCTGAACAGGACCAGTGGCCCGCCACCGTGGAAAACACATCATCCTGGTTGGGGGAGGGGCAATGCCGCCGGGCCTGCAAGGTAGGCAGACCTGTGACCCACAGCAGGACAGGCCCAGCAATCTGCGGAGGGGCAGAGACGCCCTCTGCGCCTGCAAGGTAGGTGGACCTGCAACCACCGACAGACCAGGCCTATGGCCCGCCAGCATGGTAGACACATCGTCCCGGTTGGGGGAGGGGCGGAGCAGCCACAGGCGCCTGCAAGGTAGACAGACCTGCAAGGGACAGACAAAACAGACCCAGTGGCCCGCGGATGGTCAAAGCTGCCGCCCACGCCTGCAAATTAGCCCGACTTGCGACCCACTGGCAGAACAGGCCCAGTGCCTGCAGAGGGGCAGAGTTGCTGCTCACACCTTCAAGGTAGGCGGACCAGCTACCGACTTACAGAACAGGCCCAGCAGCCTGCTGGTGTGGTAGGCACATTGTCCCAATTGTAGGAGGGGCAGAGCCACCACCCGTGCCTGCGAGGGAGACTTTGAAACTATACAAGAGCAATATAAATATATAGGGGAAAAATTCAATAACACAACAGTTTCACCAAGCAGAAAGGAATATGAACAGTATGAAAAGACAAGGAAAGAAAGGACCATAAGCAATGCAGGTAAAGTCAACGTTAGAAGAGGTAATATCTGCAGAAGATGGAATGTCAGATAAAGAACTCAGGATATACATGCTTCAGATGATCTGGAGTCTCAAGGAAGACATTAGAGAGCAAAATCAGACAATGAAAGATCACCTTGATAATGAATTACATAAAAAAAATCCAAGAAGCATAAGATCAACTATACAGGGAGATAAAGATTATAAAATCAAACAAACAGAAATCCTAGGAATGCAGGAATCAATAAACCAACTTAAAAACTCAATTGAGAATACTACCAGCAGAGTAGAACACTTAGAAGATAGAACAACAGACAATGAAGACAAATTATTTCAACTTGAAAAGAACACAGACAGCTCAGCAAGACTTTTAAGAAACCATGAGAAGAACATCCAAGAAATATGGGATAACATAAAAAGACCAAACTTAAGAGTCATTGGGATACAGGAAGGTATAGAGGTCCAAACAAAAGGAATGAGCAATATATTCAATGAAATAAAGGAGAAAACTTCCCAGACTTGTAGAATGAGACAGAATCGCAAATCCTAGAAGCTTACAGGATGCCAAATGTGCAAAATCATAAGAGATCCACACCTAGACATATTATAATGAAGATGCCCAACATACAGAAAAAGGAGAGAATTTTAAAAGCTACAAGATAAAGGAAGCAGATTACATTTAGTGGTAAACCAATCAGGATAACAGCTGATCTTTCAACACAGATTCTGAAAGCTAGAAGATCCTGCAATAATATTTTTCAAACACTGAAAGAAAATGGGTTCCATCCAAGAATTGTGTATCCAGCAAAATTAAGCTTCAGGATAGAAGATGAAATTAAAACTTTCCACGATAAACAAAAGTTAAAAGAATTTGCAGCTAGAAAACGATTTCTTAAAAACATCCTTGACAAAACATCACAGGAAGGGGAAATGGAAAATAACAATGAAAACCAACAGTGGGAGGTAGAGGAGTAAAGGGGGGAAAATAATCAAGGAGGAAAACAAACCATGTTTAGTAACATAAATATACAAATATGGCTGGAAGAACAACCCATATCTCAATAATAACCCTAAATGTTAATGGCTTAAACTCACCAATTGAGAGACACAGGCTAGTAGAATGGATCATAAAACAAGACCCAACAATATGCTGCCTACTGGAGACACATTTGTTAGGAAAAGATATACATAGACTGAAGGTGAAAAGTTGGGAAAAATCATATCACTCATATGGACTTCGGAAACAAGCAGAAGTGTCCATACCCATATTAAATAAAATAGATTTCAAGCCAAAGTTAATCAAAAGGGATAAAGAGGGACACTACATACTGCTCAAGGAAACCATACACCAACAAGACAAAACAATCATAAATATATATGCCCCAAACATTGGTGCAGCTATGTTCATCAAACAAATTCTTCTCAAGTTCAAGATTCTAATAAACCAATATACAATACTCATGGGAGACTCAAACACACCTCTCTCACTACTGGACTGATCTTCCAAACAAAAGTTGAATAATGAAACTATAGAACTCAATAACACAATTAATAACCCAGACTTATGATATATATATATAGAATATACCACCCAACATCAAGCAGTTACACTTTTTTCTCAGCAGCACATGGATACTTCTCAAAAAATAAATCATATATTATGTCACAGAGCTACTCTTAGACAATATAAAGGAGTAGATATAATACCAGGCATCTTATCTGATCATAAGGAAATGAAACTGAAAATCAACAATGAAAGAAAGAAGGAAAAATCATGTATCACATGGAGAATGAAAAATAGGTTACTGAATGATCAATGGGTTATAGAAGACATCAAGGAGGAAATTAAAAAATTCTTAGAGATAAATGAAAACACAGACATTACATATCAGAATCTATGGGACACATTGAAAGCAGTTCTAAGAACAAAATTCATTGCTTGGATTTCATTCCTTAAAAAAAGGAAAAAAAAAAGACAAATAAATGATCTCATACTTCATCTCAGAATCCAAGAAAAAGAAGAGCAAAACAACAGCAAAAGAAGTAGAAGCCAAGAAATAATTAAAATCAGAGCTGAAATTAATGAAATCGAAACAAAGAAACAATTGAAAAAATTGACAAAACTAAAAGATGGTTCTTTGAAAAAATAAATAAAATCGACCGACCCTTAGCCAAGCTAACAAAGAAAAGAATAGGGAGAATTCAGTATCACAACAGATAGTTCAGAAATACAGAAGATAATCCGAAATTATTTTGAATTCTTATTCTTCAATAAAATAGAAGATAGTGAAGGCATCGATAAATTTCTCAAGTCATATAATCTGCCCAGATTGAGTCAGGAGGATATAGGCAACCTAAACAGACCCATAACAATTGAGGAAATAGAATAAACCATCAAAAGACTACCAACTAAGAAAAGCCCAGGACCGGATGGGTATACAGCAGAGTTTTACAAAACCTTTAAAGAGGAACTAATACCATTACTTTTCAAGCTATTTCAGGAAAAATGCAAAAATCCTCAATGAAATTGTGGCGAATCGGATACAAAAACATATTAAAAAAATTGTGCACCATGATCAAGTAGAATTCATCCCTGGGATGCAAGGCTGGTTCAATGTACAGAAATCAATAAATGTTATTCATCACATCAATAGACTTAAAAATAAGAACCATTTGATCATCTCGATAGATGCAGAAAAAGCATTTGACAATGTACAGCATCCCTTTATGTTCAAAACTCTGGAAAAACTAGGGATAACAGGAACATACCTCAATAATGTAAAAGCAATCTATGCTAAGCCTCAGGCTAGCATCATTCTGAATGGAGAAAAATTGAAGGCATTCCGTCTAAAATCTGGAAGAAGATAGGGATGCCCTCTCTCACTACTTCTGTTCAACATAGTTCTCGAAACACTGGCCAGAGCAATTAGAGAGATTAAAGAAATCAAAGGCATAAAAATAGTAAAAGAAGAACGTAAATTATCACTATTTGAAGATGACATGATTCTATACTTAGCAGACCCAAAAAGGTATACAAAGAAACTATTAGAGCTAATAAATGAATTCACCAAAGTGGCAGGATATAAAATCAATACGCATAAATCAAAGGCATTCCTGTATATCAGCAACAAATCCTCTGAAATAGAAATGAGGACAACCACTCCATTCAAAATATCCACACACACACACACAAAAAAAAATACTTGGGAATCAACCTAACAAAAGAGGTGAAAGACTTATAAAATGAAAACTACAGAACCCTAAAGAGAGAAATAGAAGAAGATCTTAGAAGATGGAAAAATATACTATGTTCATGGATAGGCAGAACTAACATCATCAAAATGGCAATATAACCAAAATTCTCTATATGTTAAATGCAATGCCAATCGGGTCTAAAAGCATGCAATGGAGGAAGGATAGCATCTTCAACAAATGGTTCTGGGAAAACTGGAAATTCATATGCAACAAAATGAAACTGAATCCATTTCTCTCGTCATGCACAAAAGTTAACTCAAAATGGATTAAGGAGCTTGATAGCAAATCAGAGACACTGCATCTGATACAAGAAAAAGTTGGCTATGATCTACATACTGTGGGGTTGGGCTCCTAATTCCTCAATAGGACACCCATAGCACACGAGTTAATAACTAGAACAACAAATGGGACTTACTCAAACTAAAAAGTTTTTTCTCATCAAAAGAAAAAATAAGAGAGGTAAATAAGTATTCTACATCCTGGGAACAAATCTTTACTCCTCACACTTCAGATAGAGCCCTAATATCCAGAGTATACAAAGAACTCAAAAAATTAAACAATAAGAAAACGAATAACCCAATCAACAAATGGTCCAAGGACCTGAACAGACACTTCTCAGATGAGGACATACAATCAATCAATAAGTACATGAAAAAATGCTCACCATCTCTTGCAGTCAGAAAAATGGAAAACAAACCCACCCTAAGATACCATCTCACTCCAGTATGATTGGCAGCCATTATGAAGTCAAACAACAAGTGCTGCCGACGATGTGGGGAAAAGGGTACACCTGTACATTGCTGGTGGGACTGCAAATTGGTGCAGCCAATTTGAAAGAAGTATGGAGATTTCTTGGAAGCTAGGAATGGAACCACCATTTGACCCAGCTATTCCCCTTCTCAGTGTATTCCGTAAGACCTAAAAAGTGCATGCTGCATTGACACTGCTACATTGATGTTCATAGCAGCACAATTCAAAATAGCAAGAGTGTGGAACCAACTTAGATGCCCTTCAATAGACGAAGGAAAAAAAATGTGGCATTTATACACAATGGAATAATACTCTGCATTAAAAAATGTCAAAATCATAGAATTTGCCGGGAAATAGATGGCATTAGAACAGATTATGCTAAGTGAAGCTAGCCAATCCCTAAAAAAAAAAAAAAAAAAAAACAAATGCCAATAGTTTTATTTGATATAAAGAGAGTAACTAAGAACAGAGTTGGGAGGAAGAGCATGAGAAGAAAATTAACATTAAACGGGGGTGAGAGGTGGAAGAGAAAAGGAAAGAGAAGGAAAATTGCATGGAAATGGAAGGAGACCCTCATGGTTATACAAAATTACATACAAGAGGAAGTTAGGGGAAAGGGGGGAAAAAACCAAGGGGGAGAAATGAATTACAGTAGATGGAGTAGAGAGAGAAGATGGGAGGGGAGGGGATGGGGGATAGTAGAGGATAGGAAAGACAGCCGACTACAACAGACACTACTATTGCAATACGTAAAACAGTGGATGTGTAACAGATGTGATGCTGAAACCTGTATACGGGGTAAAAATGGGAGTTCATAACCCACTTGAATCAAAGTGTGAAATATGATATGTCAAGCAATAGGTAAAGTTTTGAACAACCAACAATAAAAATTAAAGGAAAAAAACACATAGAGAACTATTTCAATGAAAAATGGACTAGATATATAACACCTACCCTTTATCATGCAAAAGGCAAGTCCAACTATACACCATGCTTCCTCTGAACGGCTTGTATTTCTATTCTGTTTGTGTTATTATTCTCCATCATAGTAGGATTAGTAGTCAGAGTCTAGTAGGGTATGGGTTAGTGTCAGGGATTCAGTATTTTGAATGGAAAAAAGGAAAATGAATCCAATGTGCATGCAAATATGGGCTACACAATAAATTTCCCACTCTCATCCAGAACAATGGCTTCACATTACCTTCGCCCCAAATAAGACGCAATTAGAGGAGAAGAGTTGGAAAATCTGTGAATATATATCTGGAATGGAAAATTCAAAGGAGTTCACAACCTTGGATGTGGTAGAGGAGTTTCCAAATGTAAGGGACAAGGTAAACACTCCACATACTTGTAGCTCTTCTGGCCTAAAGTCTTCTTGAGAAACTGCCTCTGATGTTGGGAACTCAAAATATATGTTGTTGTCAGGAGCTTTAGCTTTCTTTCTAGTGAGACCATCAGAGCTGGGTCTACATCTATGTGACCTGGAGGACGTGGTTTCTTATTTTCCAATGAACACTAGGCTACAGTACTGAATTCTCTCTTTGTAAGTAAACTGTGACCACTGGGGTCTAAGAGTCTCCCCGTGTGGACTGTGAAGGCATTTGGTCATTCTCCACTTTTCGTGGTGTTTCTTGCTGCTACACTGGGAGATTGGTATTTTCTACACGAAATACAAGGAGTTGAACTGGGACACAGTGCTGAAGGGAGTTCTGTCATGTGTAGTGGGTCATGGACTGCAGGAGAATGCACCAACCAGGCTTCTAGCCCACATAGATTGTCCCCTTGTCCATAGCAACTTGATTATGAACATTGCCCTAAAAATTCTCCATATACCAATATGCCTTTACATATAAGGGTTTCCTGGCTGCACCACGTCAGTCACATGCCATTTGGAAGCAATGGCAGATCCACATGGCCCCATCACGGATGTTTTATCACAAACCTGCACACCAAAGCTTGCGCCTACAATTGAGGAGTATCCAACTTACTGGCATCTCTGTTCTACACCATTTTAATGAAACTCAGTCAATAAAGGCACTTATGATCAGCAATAGGGCATACAAAGGTTCTCCAGTGCCACCTGGTCATAGGAATTTCAAAAATTTTATGGTATTTATCTAGCCATTTTTTAAGGTGGAAGTTGGAGGCACTGTGGGTTTCAATTCATTTAGGAACCATTAAATTGTGAGGAAGCTCATTTCAATGAAATCTCTGGAGGACACTCAAAGGCAAGTCTTCCCAAAGAGTCGCCAAAAGGTCACATGAAGCCAGGCCCATTGAGGTCTACAGTGTGAGGTCTATGTGTGTTTTCACTATGGCTGCCAAGTCTTTCAGAATAAAATCTTGTGATATCCTGGGTGAGATTCCCAGTGTTCTGTGGAAAGCCAGCCTGGGCCTAGGTCTCAGTTTCCAAGAGCGAGTCTCATGTGTGGCCTCCTAAAATCTCAAAAAAATTCATGCCAATACTTCTCTGAGTTCAGTTCCATAACTCAGTCTCTAAGGGGAATCACACCAGATTTCAAGTCCTGGTTGACCTACTCATCTCTTCCAACCCCAACACAAATGACCAAAATTAAACCAAAACATTCCCACATGACCCTCATCTTATTGCATATAGACACTCATCTTAACCTCTGGCTGGAAGTTTCCATGAAGGACACAGCCCAAGACAGTGTCCAAAATAGGCTTCCTTGCCCCTTATTTTCCTAATGTCAGGGTGGCCTGAACACCCTTCCTGTAACCCAGGAGTGATCAAATAGGCCTGCTGTAATACTGCTCTGCTTCTCCAATTTGAGGCCTACTGACAGTGGGGTTTAGAATCTTTATGTGAATTGGAGTCATAAGAAAACACAAACACCACTGGGCTAGCATGTGCAGGGCTTTGAAGAAATCATTTGACCCAAATGATCCCTATTCTCACTTGATGGAGTTCAGGAACCTTACAGTGGAAGGCAAGAGACTTTATCCTCAATGACTCCTCTTTTGGGCATTTTGGTTTTGGATTCACACATGGGATCTTTCTTTATATCAATCAGGTGCTAAGAATCTAAGCCACAGCCTCACACAGGGCCAAGAGGCTGATTCAGACACACCCCTTTCTAAAGCAATTAGGCAAAGAGCCACAGGTGAGGCCCATTCATTTCCATTTGAAAAGTGTTTTGTTCCGGCTTCACGAAGGTGTGGCCTGAGGCAAAGAAATTCCTGACATACAGGGGAATAGAACAAAAGGTAAGCAAAAGGCCCAAAGCACGGTTTTTCCACTGAGACTTTACTGGTCACACTGATATCTGAGTTTTCTTAGTTGCTCGCCATTCCCTTCAGCTATCCAGTACATGGCCATGTCACAGAGCTTGAAGGTGGTACTTCTCTTGGACACAAAACCATGAGCCTATTCTGGAGAGTGGCCAGAATTTAAAAATAAAACCAGAACTTAGGAAAATAGCAGGTGTTGCCCATCGATAAGGGAAGCCGCAGTGCATTCATATATTCGGCTGGATGAATGCTGGGAAGCTTTCTACCAGACAGGACACATCCATTCATGCATTCTCTTTTCTAATGTCTACAACCAAGGACACAATGGGATACACAGACATAGAAACACTTGCTTTATCAAATCACTTATTAGAAACAGTTCACTCCAAACCAAACAAACCGCCATTCCTACCTATTCTGAGAACATGAGACAAAAGCACAAACACACACCCACACCCACAAAGCACCTTCTTCCCCCAAGTAGGTCTCTGACTATCCGGAGTGTCCTCTGACTATTGGGCCAAACTATGTTCCCCCGAAATTGCCTGTCCTGTTTCAGATCTGGTTTCCTTGGCCAACTCTGTAAAGTTGTCAGGAGGCAGCGGTGATCCACTACCTGCTTTCTCAGGAAAGGCCACTCTTCAGAGCTTTCCTGGCTTTTGGCAATCCTCATATCAGTAGGTACCAACAAAGACTGATTCTGTCCTTGGTAAATCCAAAGAAGTGAGACCACTGCTACTGGGACTGGAGTGGGATTTGGGTGCCTGGATTCTTTGATCCCAAATTCAGAGAGTTCTATCACCAAGGATGTGAGGTGAGGTCTGAGGTCACTTCCTTTAGGAACTGAATGAGCTCACACCATTTGCAACCACTTTGTCCTAACAGTTGCTTCCAAGGGTCCCCTGAAATGAAGGCTGCCCCTGCTTCCTGTTACAGTTTCACGAGTTTGAATGGTATATTAACCATAGGCAACCGGGAACAGCTCTCCACACAGCCTGGTTTGGTTCTTCTTCTCTACATTAAGAAGAAAGAGGCTGATTCAGACATATCCCTTCATCCTGACCAGGTTGTTTGCAAGAGAAGATGACTTTTGCTCACTCAGTTCCTTCATAGCTGCCTACAACTTCTCCAGGGATCATTTTTACATGTACCTTTGAGTTTCTTAGCAATAGGAAGTTCCCCTACATTCCTATATTGTAAGACCTACTCTGTCCCTGCTCTTCTGTAAAGTTATATTGAGGGAACAGTGTATGGTTAGGGTTAATAACAGGTTCAATTTGCATTAGGAATCATTCTGCTGGATGAATAATGGTATTGGAAACCTGCGATATTTACAACAATATATAGGTGAAACATAAGTATGAAAACAGAAATCTATTTAAGATTTGAAGCCCAGAAGAGCATTGGGACCTTGATTGTGATACTGAGCTTTGATTTATTTTCTGCACAGATGTCTCAGATACATCAATATACAATGGCAAAGTTCCATGTATTTTGGATGATTGATTGTCAAAGAGAACTTCCAGTCAAAAAGGGATAATCAGTAGGATTAGGAAGATAGTCGGTAGGTTTAGAAAGGAGAGTGAGCATAGGATTTGGACCAAAAGTTCTTAGCTATAGGGTTTCGGGTATAGAGTGAATGTAAATGTCACCACATGTGAAGAGTCAGTCACAATGATGAACTGGGGAAAATATGTAGGAAAGCAGATATCAATAGAGACATTAGGAAATCTGGCAAAGTGTACTCGGTAGCGAAAGGTTAATATAATAGGTACTTATCACTTCCTGTTTTCTGTATGCTTAATAAAACACTGTTGAAATCTTGAGAACTGTTTGCTAATCTTGTTCCCAGAATGTTCTGTCCTCAACTGCCAAACTGCAGAAAGTACTTCCTCACCCAGTTGCCCACAAACAGCTCACTCGCCCGGACCCATCAATAAACATCCTGCCCTGCCCTCTCAAAGGAAAGTATATAAGCTCTGCTTAAGCTGTTCTCAGGGCTCTCTTCTCTATTCAAGTGAACTCTGAGCCCCAGCATGCTGGACCCATAATAAACCCTTTGCTTTTGCATGAGACAGTCTCTTGGTGGTTTCTTCCCCGGACGCTCGCCCGACCTTTACATATGGAGGTTCCACTGAGATCCAGCAGCGGCAGATGAGAGACCCCAACGGGCTCCTCTCGGGGTATGTAAGGCGCCTCTTTCTGGTTTCAGGTTTCAGGTTAGGGCTTGGCAAAATGGCTGTTGATGAAGAGTGTGAGCTCTCTCCGACGATGGCTGACAGACATGTCATAGAGCCACAGGCCACGTCACTGGGGGACTCCCCAGAGAACTCGGGAAATCGAGGAACAATAGTCTCCTCAACTCAGTGATATTTTGTTTCAGATTCGGCATATCCAGCCCATCAGGTTTTGCCTGCTACTCAGTCCTGGTCTCAGTGTTGGACGTCCATTGCCTGTCTTTATTGTTTTGTCTTGTCTGTGTCGTGTGTCGTTGCTTTTACTGATTGTTTATCTTTCATAATGGGATAGAGCACTTCAATGCCTCTTTCCCTGACCCTTGATCATTGCACCAAAGTCTGCTTAAGGGCTCAGAATCTTTCTTTTTCAGTAAAACGCTGGACCTGGCAGACTCTCTGTGCCTCAGAATGGCCCACCTTTGGATTCAGATAGCCCCTAGAAGGATCTTTCTACTTCCCACTAATTTAAAAAGTCAGAGATATTGACTTTCAGCCAGCGCCACATAGACATCAGGATCAAGAGACATATATCTTAACTTTTCAGGACATCTGCAATTCTCCTCCTCCATGTGTGAAGCTTTTCCTTGCCCCTGCCCCCACTCCTACTCCTTCCCTCATGTTCTCTCAAACCTTCTGCTCCTCCTCCTCCTTCAACCTCTGTTCTCCCTGAGTCACAAGATTTGACTCTACTGGACTCTCGTCCTACTACTTATTCCCTGCCCTCGTCCCCCAACCCCCAACACCCTCTAAGTAATTCCCCTGCTGCTGACTCAGCCTGTCCGCCATTGGAGGAAGCTAAGCGAGCCCAGCGCACTCCAAATAACTCCCCTGCAGCAAACACACCCCCTCCTCCCCTGGAGGATGCTGGCCCGGCTAAAGGAATTTGCCGGCGTTGAATGATTGAAATCCCTGGAACTCCCGTGATGCTCCCTCTCCATTTCTAAGGAACAATGATTGATGACAACCATGGGGGAAAAGTGCAAGCCTACCAGTTTTTACCTTTCTCCTCTTCAGACCTAAATAACTGGAAAAATAACAATCCCCCTTTTACTGAGGACCCCACCTGGGTCTCAGGTGTGGTTGAATCATTGATGTTTTCACACCAGCCTACTTGGGATGACTGCCAACAACTCCTAGGGACTCTCTTCATGACAGAGGAACAAAAGAGAATCTTCCTGGATTCTAGAAAAAAATATTCTCGGACCAGATGGGTGACCGACAAAACTTCCCAACATATGCAAAGCCGCCTTTCCCTTGCACAGACCCAACTGGGACCCCAAAACCTGTGAAGGTAATGAGCATCCTTCCTCTTATTGCCGGGCTCTAATAGTGGGTATCTTAGTGGCCGCTAGGCGATCAACTATTTTGGCCAAGGTAAGAGAGATTATTCAAGGGACTGATGAATGTCCCTCCATGTTCCTACAGGGAATTATGGAGGCATATAAGAGATTTACTCCTTTCGATCCTCAGGCAGAGAATCAAAAGGCATCTGTCATGGTGGCCTTTATTGGGCAAGCTGTTCTGGATATTAAAAGACAGTTACAATGCTTAGATGGATTACAAGATATGACTTTGAGAGGTTTAGTCAGAGAAGCCAAGAAGGTATACTAAGAGAGAAACTGAGGAAGAGTATGGAGCAAAGGGAGGATAAAAGAAACAAAAGACAGACTAAGGCATTGACTAAGGTCCTGGTCACAACAACAAATAGACCAGAAATTAAGAAACATGGAGACAGGAAGGGACACCGGGGACCACACTAGAGGCCACCCCTGGCCTCAATTCAATGTGCCTACTCTAAAAAAAAGGACACTGGGCTAAAGAGTGCCCTAGAAAGAGACAGCCAGGCCAGCTGGACATTCTGACTCTGTAGGATTACTAAGAAAGTCGGGGCTCAGATCCTCTCCTTGAGCTCAGGTTAACTTTTGAAGTGGAGGGGACCCCAGTATACATTGAAGTGGATACAGGGGCAATATATTCTGCCTTTAAGGCCCCATTGGAACCTCTATCAAATAAAAGGTCTCTAATTCAAGGGGCTACTGGCAGTAAATATCAGGCTTGGACAACTAAGAGGACCATGGACCAGGGGAAAGGAAAAATCCATCACTCCTTCCTAGTAATCCCAGAATGCATGGCCCCATTGATTGGCAGAGATCTGCTCACAAAGCTCTGGGCCAAAATAACTTTTAACCCTGAAGGCCCCCAAGTGGAATTTCTAAATCCTTCAGTAAAAACTCCTATAATCACGGCTCTAACTATGTCAGTAGAAAATGTACATCAAATCACTCACCTTGGTTCAAAGAAACTGTATTCATTTTTGAAGGATCAAAAACAGTTTTCCACTAACCGACTCACAGTGAAAGGAAACAACTGAATGGATAACAAAAGCCTGTTGGTTCCATCAATTGGTTAATTCTTACCCTTCCAAGCTTCCTGCAGGAAAGCACCTACGAGGAACCAGACCAGGACAATTCTGGGAAGTGGACTTTACTGAAATTAAGCCAGCAAGGAATGGACTTAAATATCTCCTAGTCTTTGTAGATACATTTTCAGGATGGATTGAAGCTTTCCCCCCCAAAAAAAAGAAAAGAAAAAAAATGAAACAGCGCAAATGGTGGTCAAGAAGATTCTGGAAGATATTTTTCCAAGGTATGGCCTGCCTAAAGTAATAGGGTCTGATAATGGACCGGCGTTCGTGGCCCAGGTAACTCAGAGGTTAGCAAGGACCCTGGGGATTAATTGGAAATTACATTGTGTTTACAGACCCCCGAGTTCAGGACAGGTAGAAAGAATGAATAGAACCATTAAAGAGACCATAACGAAATTAAGCTTAGAGACCGGCATAAAAGATTGCACTATGCTCCTGCTTTATGTACTGTTTCATGCAAGAAATACTCAATCTATTTCTTTGTGTAACCTCACACCCTGTGAAATTCTCTATGGTGTCCCTCCTCCAGTAAGGGTCCTACCCCAACTCTAAGACCTAACGATTCCTTCCACACCCCCTTGCTTAACAGACTTAAAGCTCTTGAAAGAACTCAGAGACACCTGTGAAAACAGATGGCCACTGCCTACCAACCTGGGGATGAGGGAACTCTACAGCGATATCAAATAGAGACTTCATCTATGTAAGACGACATCTGGTGTCATCCCTGGAACTCCCCTGAAAAGGACCATACCAGGTGCTACTTATAACACCTACAGGTTAAAGGTAGTCAAAATCACTTCCTGGATCCCTACCTCTCATCTCAAGCCTGTGCCCTGTCCAGACTCTGGCTGGAAACTGGAAAAGACTGGAAACCCTTTCAAATTGTGGATTCGCTGTGTGGATAAGGCTATAGACTCTCCCCTTGACCACCAGTAGTCCTAACCCTCATAAGCCTGTTCAGCAGCGATGTCTGATCACAAATCCTACTGGAAAGGAAGTATGGTCTATCTTGCATACAGCCCGCTTAGGGACCTGGTGGCCATCTCTCCAGCCAGACATTTGTCAGCTGCGTATAGGTCTTCCCTATTGGGATATCCCTAATGAAGAGGATCCCACTAAAATTCCATTAAATTCCTTCCATACCATAGATAATGGAAACAAACATTATTGATGTAGGGACACGCGAGCCAGATGCTGGTTGGCTAGCCTAGATTACTATGTTTGCCCAGTGTACTATCAAAGCCACAAACAGTCAAGGCTGTATGCTGGAAACGCCAACATCTTCTGTAAGTCATGGGGATGTGAGCATACAGGGACTGCCACATGGAACCCAAACTCCTCATCAAATTCTGTACACAGCATTGGCCATATTACCAATTAGACAACCAAAACTGATGGCCCCCTGAGGGGTCTCTAGATCTTCAAATTCTGTGTGACCTTTTTAACTTCTGCAAGTGCTCAAAAGGGTGAAAGGAGATTCCTCTATGTGGAGGCCTTTTCTCTCCTTTGCTCACATCGTGAACTATGCTTCTCCAATACATGCTCACCCTCAGCCTTCTGCTCTAGACTCTCTGTTGTCACTCCCACATCATCAACTTGATTTCTCCCCTCCAATTACTATATTAAAAACCCAAACCTCCACCGTTTCTCAGACCATTGCCCCCTTGCTGAGGTAGCAGGTACTGAGGTAACCCTCCACTCACTCACTCCTCTCTTCTCCTGTCAGTGCCCACACTAGGTCCCACCAGGTCCTCTTACCAGCTAACCCAAAGCTCAAACCAGCTGAGAAGAGCCCTCAGACCCCTATCCAAGATGTAATGAAAATGGCCTTTAAAGTTGCTTTGTCATCACTGAAAACAGGTTACTAAGAATTTAAAGTCCCTTACAGGCTTTTTGGGATACTCACTCCCATCACCCTCTCTGTTCTACCCGTTCTACTACTCATGTTTTTGGTGCTAGGAAGATCTCAAAACCCTTTTCCATTATTCTTTTACATCTCTCCTTCCTCATTCTCAGATCCAAAGAGCTGCGCTCAGCCCTGCATTTCCCGTCTTCCCCCTCTGTACCAGGCCCACAGGAAAGTCTTAACTGACCTTATCCAGAAGTTTTCACCATGGCTAACTTTAGGACTTTCAGCAAAAGAGTCCCTATAAAAGAGTTCAGTGTAGATAAACTTCCTCTTTTTGTGTTGCCCTGGTCTACCTGGCATCTGGCTGAAAAAAATCAGCACTCCTGAGCTAGACACACCCTTACTAGTTTTTCACAACATATGTGATCAAGGCCTCTGGCCTTGAGCTGGGGCTTCATAGAGATGGCTATATTTGTAAGATGGATAAGTTGCAAACTGGGCTCCGTGGAAACAGCTGGCAGAGGGAAAAAAGGGGAAAAAAAAGCTCTCCCGCACCCAGGTGTCCTTGAAAATTTAACTTGCCCAGAACTGAGGAAAAATCAGAAACAAAAACTGCTCTTTGTGAACTTCTGCAGACTGTGAACTTCAGAGCCCCTTCCCTTACATGTTGGGTACAAAATTCTGAAACTACCTAAACTTGGGTTTCAGGGGATTAATTGATTACAACAGAAGCAATGCCCTCTGAATCTGGTTGCAACCAAATATGACTGTTTCCTTGTCTTTGGTGCTATCTTAGGTGCCTTGCCTTTTCCGTCCCTACAACAATATAATTCTATATACTTAAACGTTGTTTATGTTTTTATGAAATGGTCAACAGAAGTGATTAATTGTGTAATGGTGCAGATGTTTCCCAGAGTGCTCTATTATGACGCAGGTTCATTTGAAGATCAAATAGAGGGGCATACAACCCGGTTCAGGTGGGAACATATATCTCTCACCTTAGCCATTCTATTATGAATAGGAGTTGCTGCCCGGGTTCGCACAGGAACCACTGCCCTGGTCCATGGGACACAACAAATGACCCAATTAGAAGCAGCTATAGATCAAAACTTAAAGATATTAGAAAATTCCATCACAGCTTTGCAGGAATCTTTTACCTCTCTCTTTGAAGTTTGCTGGGAGCCATCAGCCAAGTAGGTATGATAAATTCCTTGCCAGCTTACTCCCATGCTGTCTAGTGGAAGGACTTCTGAAAGGTGACCTTGCTCAAGGACCAGGGCACGATCCGTGTTTAGGGTGTTCCCCCTTTAGAATAGGGCGGTTTAGCATAATAGGAGATTAGGGTGTTCCCCCTTTAGAATAGGGAAGTTTAGCATAATAGGAGATTAGGGTGTTCCCCCTTTAGAATAGGGCGTATCCTGCTGCTGAGTTCCTCTTGAGTGCTTAGGGTCAGACAGTATATTTTGGGAGACAGAAGCCCATGCAGAGTGGATTTGGGAGAGAGTGGATTTGGGCAGAGAACGTGGATTCCCCCAGAGCGTGTTTGTAGACGGCCGGTGTGAGTTCGGGAATAAAGAATTGCTGTTTGAATCTACAAGCTGTGTGGAGACTCGTGATTTGTGCCCAGCCAAAGACTGCGGCAGAAGTTGTTTTACAGAAAAGTCAAGGGTTGGACCTCCATTTCATGAGAGAAGGGAGCCTTTGTGCTGCATTGAGGAAAGAATTTTTTTTTTTTTTTTTTTTATGTCGACCATACTGGAGTTGTAACAAACTCTATGAGTAAATTAAAAAGATGCCTTGAAGAGCATCAAAGAGAGATAGAGACCCAAAATTGGTGGTTTGAGTCTTGGTTTACACAGTCCCCCTGGTTAACTACATTTTAATCAACCCTGGCCGGTCCAATAATAATCCTCATTTTATTGCTTACTATAAAACCCTGTTTCTCAACCATGTAATTTCTTTTCTCCAAGCTCAAATTGGACAAGTTAAACTTATGTTAATACCCCACTAGCATACATAAAATGTGACACCCCAAACAATCACTTTTATGATTAAAAGTAGCCAGAAGAAGAAGTGGGGAATGAAATGTTAATAAAATATGTACTTGTCACTTCCTGTTTTTCTGTACGCTTAACAAAACACTGTTGAAATGTTGAGAAATGTTTCCTAATCTTGTTCCCAGAATGTGCTGTCCCCAACTGCCAAACTGCAGAATGTACTCCCTCACGCGTTTACACACAAACCGCTTACTCGCCCTGACCCATCAATAAACTTCCCTCCTGCCCTCTCCAAGAAAATTATATAAGCTCTGCTTAAGATGTTCTCAGGGCTCTCTGCTCTATTCAAGTGAGCTCTGAGCCCCAGCATGCTGGACCCCAAATAAACCCTTTCTGTTGCATGAGATAGTCTCTTGGTGGTCTCATCCTCTGACACTCGCCCTACATTTACTTGGATGATTGAATGTAGATGAGAACATCCATTCAAAAGTGATAGTCGGTAAAATTAGGAAGATAGTCAGTAGGTTTAGGAAGAAGAGTTAGTATAAAATTTGGAACAAAAGTTATTTAGCAATAGGGTTTCGGTTACAGAGTGAATGTAAATGTCAACACAAGTGAAGAGTCAGTCACAATGATGAATTGGAGAAAATATGTTGGAAAGCAGATATCAATACAGACATTACAAAATCAGGCAAAGTATAAAGTCAGTGATAGGATTAGACATTTTCAACAGGGTTGAGTTTGAATATATAATCTTAGGAAGAAACGAATATGTAGTCATCAATAGGATTGATATTTGAAAGCATTAGGCAAATTGGAAATTGATGATTTTAGTAATCCATGTTCACTTTCCATTTAGGCTTTGGTACAAATAAAAGTTTGACCTTTGAATTTTGTGTCCAGAATATTACTGTGATAAAATGTATATATAGATCGGGTGACATAAGAATTTCTTCCACCATTTTTGGGAGCAATATTTTGAAGACTTATAAATTAGTATTTGGGGTACAAACAGGTGTACCCTGTGTCTATGAATATAGAGATAATGCATGAATAGACCAACTGTGAATAAGTAATATAACTGGTTCCACTTTAAATGGTGGATTGAATTGATATCTGAAAATATGAAAAATCTTATATTGATATACAATCATTCATTCCAACAAGTTATACATCAATGTTAATAT
Source organism: Callospermophilus lateralis (assembly GCF_048772815.1). NCBI lineage: Eukaryota > Metazoa > Chordata > Mammalia > Rodentia > Sciuridae > Callospermophilus > Callospermophilus lateralis. The sequence goes on from NW_027514364.1 coordinate 388,041, forward strand.
TAGGGTTATGGTTTATCATGAAGGGTGTGTGAGTTTTGCTTCAATGTGATTATGAAAATCGAAAATAATGTGTTTGGAAAAAAGAATCTTGAGAAGACCAGTTAAGAAATATGGAAGAATACATGTGTTCTAAAGTAGGAAGTGATTGAAAGTGAAAAAACGCCTATAATTTTGTCATCTTTTTGATGAAATATATATCCTATGATGTGCATAAACTGAAGAAATAGTAATGTACCAGTGTTGAATTAAAATGAACATCAAAATACACATCATGTTCCATTTGAATCTTCTCGCATTGAGGTTAAACTGGGTCAGTTACTCTAGATATATTAGGATTTGTATGCAACATTCACTGAAGTTAGTTTTCAGTACAAAAAACAAAGAAGCATTTCAGGTGGATGAATATTTCTGAGAATAATATTTAGAAAAGATCATCATAAATCCACATACATGAATATGAATGAATTAAGGAAGTGTATATTAAGATACAAATATTTCATATTTTGAAAAATCTGGAGAATGTGTGTATGTATATATATACACATATATATACATACACACAAACACATTAAAAACTCGCAATATATATGCTATTCGAAATTCATCATGAAATATTTATCATTCACAGATCTAAAATATTCATTTTACTGAACATGGATTTATGTATAATGTTGTAAAACTAGGAAGCTCATCCATTGGTTATATTTTCAGTTCCAACGGTGTTTAGGAGGAGTGATCTTCTCTCACAATTTGTATCTGCCAAGTCGTTCACCTCACAAGAATGTAGGTGAGGTACCAGGTAGGATTCTATATGTGTTTATTGCTGTTGCATTGGGAGTTTAGTAATTGCTTCATGGAATCCAAGGAGTTTAACTGGGACACAGTGCTGGAGCGAGTTCTGTCAGGCGTGGTGGGTCAGGGTATGCAGGAGAATGCACCAACCAGGCTTCTATCCCACATTGCTTGCCCCCTTAAACATAGCAACCTGATTGTAAACATTGCCCTGAAACCTCACCATATAACAAGATGCCTTTGCATAGGAGGGTCTGCTGACTGCACCATGTCAGTCACAAGCCATTTGGAAGCCAATGGCAGATCCACATGGCCCCACCACAGATGTTTTTCACACACCTGCCAACCACTACTCTAGGACAACTACTCAGCAGGCTCCAACTTATTTTCATGAAACCCAATCAATCAAGGCACGGTCTGGTACACTCATGATCAGCAACAGAATGTCCAATGGTTCTCCAGTGCCACCTGGTCATGGGAAATTGAAAATTTTCATGGTATTTATCTAGCCATTTTTCAAGGATGAAGTTGGATGCACTGTTGGTTTCAATTCATTCAGGAACCATTAAATGTTGAGGAAGCTCATTTCAATGAAAGTTCTGGAGAATTCTCACAGGCAAGGCTTCCAAAGAGTGGCCAAAAGGTCACATGAAGCCAGGGCCATTGAGGTCTAAAATGTGATGTCATTGTCTGTTTTGACTCTCAACAATGGCTTCCAAGTCTTTCAGAATAAAATCATGTGATATCCTGGTTGAGATCAGATTGCCCTGTGGAAAGCTACCCTGGCCTTGATCTCAGTCTCCAAAGATGACTCTCATGCGTGGCTTCCTCAAATCCCAACACAATTCATGGCAATACTTCTCTGAGGTGAGTTCCAGAACTCAGTCTCTAAGGGGAATCACACCAGAGTTCAAGCCCAGGTGGACCCAGTCATCTCTTCCAACTGCCACACAAATGACCACAATAAAACCGATATTCTCCCACATGGCCCTCATCTTCTTCCATATTGACACTCATCATAACCTCTGGCTGGAGGTGTCCATGAGGGACGCAGCCCAAGACAGTGTCCAAAATAAGCTCCATTGCTCCTCATTTGCCTAAATTCGGGGTGGCCTGGACACCCTTCCTTTGTACCAGGAGTGATCAAAAAGGCCTGCCCGTAATACTGCACCACTTTTCCCATTTGAGGCCTATTGAGTGTCGGTTAAAGATACTTTATGTGAATTGGAGTGATGAGAAAACCTAAGCACCTACGGGATAGCCTCTGAAGGGCTTTGATGAACTCATCTGACCCAAATGATCCCTATTCTCACTTGATGGAATTCAGGAACCTTACAGAGGAAGGCAAGAGACTTCATCCACAATGACAGCTCTTTTTGCCATTTTTGATTTGGATGCACACATGGGATCTTTCTTTAGATCCATCAGGTGCTGAGAATCTAAGTCAAAGAATCACACTGGGCCAAGAGGCTGATTCAGACACAACTCTTTCCAAATCAATTAACGAAAGAGCCAAAGGTGAAGCCTATTTATTTCCATTTGAAAACTATTTTGTTCAGGATTCACAAAGGGGTGGCTTGAGACAAAGACTTCCTGACTCTCAGGGCAACAGAACAATAGGTAAGCAAATGGCCCAAAGCAGGGTTTCTCCACTGAGACTTTCCTGGTCAACTGATATCTGAGTTTTCTCAGATGCTCGTCATTTCCTTCAGCTATCCAGAACATTGCCTTGTCACAGAGCTTGGAGGTTGTACATAACTTAGACACAAAACCATGAGCCTATTCTGGAGAGTGTCCAGAATTCTGGAAAAAAAACAGCAAATTAGGAAGGTAGCAGGTATTGCCCATTAATAAGGCAATCCACAGTCCATTCATAAAATGGGCAGGATGAATGCTGGGAAGCTTTCTACTAGACAGGACATATCCATTGATGCATTCTCTTTTCTAATGTCTACAACCACGGACACAGTGTGATACACAGACCCAGAAACACTTGCCTTGTCAAACGACTTACTAAAAACAGTTCACTCCAAACCAAACAAACTGACTTTACTTCCTATTCTCAGAACATGAGACAAAACCACAAACCCACACCCACACTGACAATGACACCTTCTTCCCCCAAATAGGTATGAGACTATCCGGAGTATCCTCCGACTGGTGGGCCATACTATGTTCCCCCAAAATGTCCTGTTCTGTCTCAGATCTGGTCTCCTTGGCCAACTCTGTGAAGTTGTCAGGAACCAGGAGTGAGCCGCTACCTGCTTTTCCAGGAAAAGCCCATCTTCCGAGCTTTCCAGGCATTTGGCCTCCTCACCTTAGGAGGAACCAAGAAAGACTGATTCTGTCCTTGGTAAATCCAAACAAGTGAGACCACTGGGACTGGGACTGGGACTGGATCTGGGTGCCTGGCGTCCTGGATCCCATGTTCAGAGAGTTCCATCAATAAGGAAGTGAGTTGAGGTCACTTTTTTCAGGAACTGAATGAGATCACTGCCTCGGCAACCACTTTGTCCTAAGAGTTTCTTTCAACGGTCCCATGAGATGGAGGCTGCCCCTACTTCCTGTGACACTTTCACAAATTAGAATGGTATATCAACCATAGGGAACCAGGAACAGCTTTCCACACAGTCTTGGTTTGGTCCATATTCTCTACATTAAGATGAGAGAGGCTGATTCAGAATCATCCCTTCATCCTGACCAGGTTGTTTGCGATGGAAGATGACTTTTGCTCTCTCAGGTCTTTCATACCTGCCTACATCTTCTCCAGGGATCATTTCTGCATGGCGCTTTGAGGTTCTCAGCAGATGGAAGATCCACTACATTCCTGTATTGTAAGATCAACACTGTCCCTGCTCTTCTGTAAACATGTTATTAACACAAACAGTGTATGGTTAGTGTTAATAACATGTTCCATTTGGGTTAGGAATTATTCTGCTGCATGAATAATGGTATTGGAAACTTGTGATTATTTTAAGAATATAGAGATGAAATATATGTATGAAAAAAGAAATCTAAGTAAGATTTGAAGCCCAGAAGGGCATTGGGCCCTTGATTGTGATACTTAGCGTTGAATTACATTCTGCACCGATGTCTCAGATAAATCAATACACAATAGCATAAGACCTTGTTACTTGAATGATTGAATGTAGAAGAGAACATCCAGTCAAAAAGGGATACTCGGTAGGATTAAGAAGATAGTTAGTATGTTTAGGAAGAAGAGTGAGTATAGGATTTGGAACAAAAGTTCTTTAGCAATAGGTTATTTATTAGAGTGTGAAAGTAAATGTCAGCACATGTGAAGAGTCAGTCACAATGATGAACTGGGGAATATATGTAGGAAAGCAGATAGCAATAGAGACATTATGAAATCAGGCAAATTATAAAGTGAGGGATAGGATTAGACATTTTCCATTGGGTTGAGTTTGAATATATAATTTTAAGAAGAAACACATGTGTAGTCACCAATAGAATTGACATTTGAGAGCATTAGGGAACCTGGACATGGATGTTTTTAGTAATCCATGTTTTCTTTCCATTTGGGCTTTTATACAATCATAAGTGTGACCTTTGCATTTTGTGTCCAGAATATTTCTGTGATTAAATGTATATGAAGATCAGGTGACATGAGTCCACTTCCACCATTTCAGGGAGCAATATTTTGAAGACGTATAAATTAGTATTGGGGGTACAAAGAGGTGTACACTGTGTCTATGAATATAGAGATAATGCATGAATAGACCATAGTGTGAATAAATAATATAACTGGTTCCACTTTAAATAATGGATAGAATTGATATCTGAAAAGATATAAGAAATCTTATATTGACATACAATCATTCATTCAAACCAGTTATACATCTAATGGTAATATCAGAGTGATAATTAATATGAATGGTATGTGAGTTTTGCTTCCAAAGTGATTATGGAAATCAAAATTAATGTGTTTGGTATGAAATCTCATGAAAAGACCAGTCAAGAAACTTAGAGGAATACATGTGTTCTGAAGCAGGACGTGATTAAAAGTGAAACAAATGCCTATAAATTTTTGAACTTGTGGATGAAATCATATATCCTATGATGTCCATAAACTGAAAAAATAATAATGTACCAATATTGAATAAAAATGAACTTCAAAATACACATCATGTCCCGTAGGATTCTACTTGCATTGATGTTTAACTGATTCAGTTACTGTAAAAATATTAGGATTTGTAAGCTCCATTCACTGAAGTTAGTTTTCAGTACTAGGAAATAATTATGTATTTCAGGCAGATGAATATTTCTGAGAATTATCTTGTGAAAAGTTGATTATAAACCACATATAGAAACATGAGTGAATTTAAGGAGTGTATAATAAGAAACATATATTTCACATTTTGAAAAATCTGGACAATATATATATATATATATATATATATATATATATATATATATATATATAAGGATAGCTAGACAGACACACACAGACATTATAATGTAGCAATCTATATGCTAATCGAAATTCACCGTGTAATACATATCATCCACATATCCAAAAATATTCATTTTACTGAACATCGATTTATATATAATGTTGTTCATCTAGGAAATTCACCAATAGGTTTAATTTTCAGTTCCATCATGATTTAGGGGGATTGATATCTTATCAAAATATGTATCTTTCAAAATCAGTGAGCTTACAAAAATATACTTGTGATACCAGGTAGGATTCTAAATATGCATAAAAAATACATGTGATGAATAGGCTACAGAGAATGGGAGACAGAAATTTACATATGTGTTAACTTTAAAAACTCGTTGAGAACTATTACAATGAAAAGTTGACTAGATTTATAACACATACCCTTGATAAAGCAGAAGGGAAGTCCAAGTATGCACCATGCCTCCTATGAACGGCCTGTATTTCTATTCTGTTAGGTTTCTTGTTCTCCATCATATTAGGATTAGTAGTCAGAGTCTAGTAGGTTATGGGTTAATGTCAGGGATTCATTATTTCAAATGGAAAATATGAAAATGAATCTAATGTGTATGCAAATATGTGCTACACAAAAATCATCCCACTCTCATCCAGAACAATGCCTTGACATAACCTTCGCCCCAATTAAGACACAATTAGTGGAGAAGAGTTAGAAAATCTGTGAATACATATGTGGAAATGAAAATGCTCAGGAGTTCACAGCCTTGGAGGCAGTAGAGGAATTTCCAAAAGTATGGGATAGGGTAAATACTCCACAAATATGGAGTTCTGCTGGCCTAATGACTCTTTGAGAAACTGCCTTTGAGGTTGGGCCCTTGTAATATATGTTGTTGTCAAGAGCTTCAGCTTCCTTTGTAGTGAGACAATCAAAGCTGGATCTGCATATATGTGACCTGAAGGACATGGTTTCTTCTTTTCTAGTGAACATGAGGCAGCAGTTCTAAATTCCCTCATTGTAGGTAAACTGTGGCCACTGGGAGCTAAGTGTCTCCTCTTGTGGACTGAGAAGCCATTTGGTCATTCTCCACTTTTCCTGGTGATTCTTACTGCTGCACTGGGAGTTTGGTATTGGCTTCAGTAAATACCATGAGTTCAACGGGGACACAGTGCTGGAGGGAGTACTCTCACGTGTGGTGGGTCAGGGTGTGCAGGAGAACGCCCCAACCAGGCTTCTATTCAACAAAGCTTGCCCCCTTGTCTGTAGCAACCCAATTCTGAACATTGCCCTAAAACCTCTCAATGTAACAAGATGCCTTTACATATAAGGGTCTGCTGGCTGCACCATGTCAGTCAAAAGGCATTTGGAAGCCAATGGCAGATCCATGTGGCCCCATCACAGATGTTTTATCATACACCTGCAAACCACTGCTCTAGGCCCACTACTAAGCAGGTTCCAACGTACTGGCATCTTTGTTCTACACCATTTTCATGAAACCCAGTAAATCAAGGCACTGTCTGGTACACTCATAATCAGCAACAGAACATCCAATGATTCTCCAGTGCCACCTGCTCTTGGGAATTATTCCATGGTATTTATCTAGCCATTTTTTAAGGATGAAGTTGGTGTCACTGTGGATTTCAATTCATTCAGGAACCATTAAATGGTGAGGAAGCTCATTTCAATGAAAGCTCAGGAGAACTCTCACAGGCAAGTCTTCCCAAAGAGTGGCCAAAAGGTCAAATGAAGCCTGGCCCATTGAGGTCTACAATGTGAGTTCCATGTGTTATTTGACTCTCAAGTATGGCTGCCAAGTCTTTCAGAATGAAATCATGTGATATCCTAGCTGAGATTCCCAGTGCTCTGTGGAAAGCCATCCTGGGCCTAAATCTCAGTCTCCAAGGGCAACTCTCCTGCATGGCCTTCTAAAATCCCAACAGAATTCATGGTAATACTTCTCTGAGTTCAGTTCCAAAACTCAGTCTCTAAGGGGAATCACACCATAGTTCAAGCCCAGGTTGATCCAGGAATCTCTTCCTACTGCCACACAACTGACCACAATTAATACCAAAACACTCCCACATGGCCCTCATCTTCTTTTATATAGACACTCATCATAACCTCTGGGTTGAGGTTTCCATGAGGGGTGCATACCAAGACAGTGTCCAAAATAATCTCCCTTGCCTCTAATTTGCCTAAAGTCAGGGTGGCCTGGAAACCCTTCCTGTTAACCAGGAATGATCAAATACGCCTGCCATTAATACTGATGTACTTCTCCAAATAATCTCACTGGGCCAAGTGGCTGATTCAGACACATCTCTTTACAAAGCAATAAAACAAAGAGCCACAGGTGATGCCTATTCATTTCCATTTGAAAACTCTTTTCTTCAAGATTCACAAAGGGGTGGCCTAAGGCAAAGACCTTCTAGATATTCACAGCACCAGAACCATAGGTAAGCAAAATTCCCAAAGCAGGGTTTCTCCACATAGACTTTACTGGTCACACTGATATCTGAGTTTCCTGAGATGCTCCCATTTCCTTCAGCTCTCCAGTACATGGCCATGTCACAGTATCTTGAACAGAAAACCATGAGCCTATTCCGGAGAGTGCCCAGAATTCAGGAATAAAACAGGAAATTAGGAAGATAGTAATTGCTACCCATCCATAAGGAAAGCTGCAGTCCAATCATAAATTGGGCAGTATGAATTCTGGGAAGCATTATACTAGACAGGACACATTCATTGATGCATTATGTTTTCTAATGTCTACAACTACAAACACAGTGGATACATAGACATAGAAACACTTGCCTTGTCAAACGACTTACTAGAAACAGTCCACTTCAAATCAAACAAACTGCCTTTCCTACCAATTCTCAGAACATGAGAAAAAACAACAAACTCACACCAACAACAACATAGGACTTTCTTCCCCCAAGTAGGTCTTTGACTCTCCGGAATTACCTCTGATTGTTGTACCATACTATGTTCCCCCAAAATGCCCTGTACTGTCTCAGATCTGGACTCCTTGGCAAACTCTTTGAAGTTGTCAGGAGCCAGCTTTGAGCCACTACCTTCTTTCTCAGGAAAGACCACTCTCCAAAGCTCTCCTGGCATTTGGCCATTCTCAAATCAGTAGGTACCAAGAAAGACTGATTCTGTCCTTGGTAAAACCAAACAAGTGAGCCCAGTGGGACTGGGTCTGGGACTGGTTCTGTGTGCCTGGCTTCTGGGATTCCAAGTTCAGAGTGTTCCAAGACCAAGGAAGTGAGATAGGTCACTTCCGTTCGGAACTGAATGAGGTCACTGGTTTGGCAACCACTTTGTCCTAACAGTTCCTTCAAAGGGTCCCATGAGATGGAGGCTGCCCCTACTTTCTGTGACACTTTCACAACTTAGAACGATATATCAACCATAGGCACCCGGGAACAGCTCTCACACAGACCTGGTTTGGTCCATCTTCTCTACATTAAGAAGAGAGAGGCTGATTCATAAACATCCCTTCATCCTAACCAGGTTGTTTGCCTTACATGATGACTTTTGCCCTCTCAGGTCCTTTATAGCTGCCTTCATCTTCCCCAGGGATAATTTCTGCATGGACCTTTGAGGTTCTCAGCGGGTGGAAGATCCCCTATATTCCTCTATATTAAGACCAACTCTGTCCCTGTTCTTCTATAAAGTTAGATTGAGGGAACAATGTATGGTTAGGGTTAATAACATGTTCTATTTAAGTTAGGAATCATTCTGCTGGATGAATAATGGTATTGGGAACCTGGGATATTTATAAGAATATAGATTTGAAATATAAGTATGAAAACAGAAATCTAGGTAAGATTTTAAGCCCAGAAGCGCATTGGGCCCTTGATTGGAATACTTAGCATTGAATTTCGTTCGCACAGATGTCTCTGATAAATCAATATACAATGGCATATCATCTTGTACCCTGGATGATTGAATGTAGAAGAGTTCATCCAGTCAAAAAGGGATAGTTGTTAGGATTAGGAAGATAGTCGGTCTGTTTCGGAAGAAGAGTGAGTATAGGATTTGGACCAAAAGTTCAATAGCCCTAGGTTTTCGGTTAGAGAGTGAATGTAAATTTCAGCACATGTGGAGAGTCAGTCACAATGATGAACTGGGAAAATTATGTAGGAAATCAGATATCAATACACACATTATGAAATCAGGCAAAGTATAAAGTGAATGATAGGATTAGACATTATCAACAAGGTTGAGTTTCAATATATAATCTTAGGAAGAAACAAATATTTAGTCACCAATATGATTGACATTTGAGAGCATTAGGAAACCTGGACATGGATGTTTTTAGTAATCCAGGATCACTTTCCATCTAGGATTTGCTACAATCAGAAGTGTGACCTTTGCATTTTGTGATCAGAATATTACTGTGATAAAATGTATATGTAGATCAGGTGACATGAGTATTTCTTCTAACATTTTGGGAGCAATATTTTGAAGAGGTATAAATTAGTATTGGGGGTACACAGAGTTGTACCCTGTGTCTATGAATGTTGAAGAAATGAATGAATTGACAATACTGTGAATAAATAATATACTGTTTCCACTTTAAATCATGGATTGAATTGATATCTGAAAATATATAAAAATCTTATATTGATATACAATCATTCATTCCAACGAGTTATACATCTAATGGTAATATTAGGGTTATGTTTTATCATGAAGGGTGTGTGAGTTTAGCTTCAAAAGTTATTATGGAAATGGAAAATAATGTGTTTGGAAAGAAATCTCATGAAAAGATGAGTCAAGAAATATAGAGGAATTCATATGTTCTGAAGCAGGATTTGATTGTAAGTATAAAAAAAGCCTATAAATTTCCTAACTTGTGGATGAAATATATATCCAATGATGTGCAAAAACTGAAAAAATAGTAATGCACCAGTTTTGAATGAAAATGAACGTCAAAATACACATCATATCCCATAGGAATCTACTTGCATTGATGCTAAACTGGCTCAGTTACTGTAGAAATATTATGATTTGTATGCACTATTCACTGAAGTTAGTTTTCAGTACTAGGAAACGAATACGTATTTCAAGTGGATGAATTTTTATGAGAATAATCTTGTGAAATGTTGACTATAAATTTACATATATGAACACGAATGAATTTAGGGAGTGTATAATAAGAAACATATATTTCATATTTTGAAAAATCTTGAGAGTTTATATATATATATATATATAGATAGATAGATAAATAGATAGATAGATAGATATAGATATGTGTGTGTGCATTTATGTATTTATATATATATATATATATATATATATATACACACACACACACACAGACACTAAAATGTATCAATATGCATGCCAATCGAAATTCACTATGAATCATATATCATCCACAGATCCAAAAATAATCATTTTACTGAACATGGATTTATGTATAATATTGTTCAACTAGGAAGTTCACCCATAGGTTGAAGTTTCAGTTCCAACAGCGTTTAGGAGGAGTGATCTCTTCCCACAATTTGTATCTCCCAAGACAGCCAAACTCACAAGGATATACGTGTGATACCAGTTATGTTTCTATATTTGCATATAAAAATACATGTGCTGAACAGGCTGCAGAGAAAGGGAGACAGGAATTCACATATTTGTTAACTTTAAAAACACATGGAGATCAATTTCAATTAAAAATTGACTAGATTTATAACACCTACCCTTTATCATTCAAAAGGAAAGTCCAACTATACACCATGCCTTCTCTGAACTGCTTTCATTTCCATTCTGTTTGGTTATTTTTGTCCATCATTTTAGGATTAGTAGTCAGAGTCTATTAGGGTATGGGTTAATGTCAGGAATTCAGTAATTCGAATGGAAAATAGGAAAATGAATCCAATGTGTATGCAAATATGTGCTACACAAAAATATTCCCACTCTCATCCAGAACATTGCCTTTACATTACCTTTGCCCCAAATAAACACAATTAGAGAAGAAGAGTTAGGAAATCTGTGAATACATATCGGAAATGGAAAATATTCAGGAGTTCACAATCTTGGATGTGGTAGAGGAGTTTCCAAAAGTGAGGGACAGGGTAAACACTCCACAAACATGGAGCTCATTGGGCCTAAAGACTCTTGAGAAACTGCCTCTGAGGTTGGGCACTTGAAATATATGTTGTTGTCAGGAATTTTAGCATCCTTTCTAGTGAGACCAACAAAGCTGGGTCTGATCTCTGTGACCTGGAAGATATGGTTATTTATTTTCCAATGAACATGAGGAAGCAGTGCTGAATTCTCTCTTTGTAGGTAAACTGTGGCCACTGGGGTCTTAGTGTCTTCCCATGTGGACTGTGAAGCCATTTGATCATCTTCCACTTTTCGAGGTGTTTCTTGCCGCTGCACTGTGAATTTGGTATTTGCTTCAGGAAATACAAGGAGTTCAACAGGTACCAGTGATGGAGGGAGTTCTGTCACATGTGGTGGGTCAAGGTCTGCAGGAAAATGCACCAACCAGGCTTCTACCCCACATAGCTTGCCCGCTTGTCCATAGCAATCTGATTCTGAACATTGCCCGGAAACCTCTCCATATAACAAGATGCTTTTATATAATAGGGTCTGCTGACTTCACCATGTCAGTCTCAAGCCATTTGGAATCCAAGGGCAGATCCACATGGTACCACCACAGATGTTTTATCACATACCTGCACACCACTGCTCTAGGCCCACTACTCAGCAGTCTCCAACTTACAGGGATCTCTTTTCTACACTATTTTCATGAAACCAAGTAAATCCAAGCACAGTCTGGTACACTCATGACCAGCAACAAGTCATCCAAAGTTTCTCCATTGCCACCTGGTCATTGAAATTTCAAAAAATTCATGGTATGTATTTAGCTATTTTTCAAAGATGAAGTTGGAGGCACTGTGGGTTTCAAATTATTTAGGAAACATTAAATGGGGAGGAAGCTCATTTCAAAGAAATCTCTGGAGAACTCTCACAGGCAAGGCTTCCCAAAGAGTGGCCAATATTTCACATGAATCCAGGCCCATTGAGGTCTAAAATGTGAGGTCTATGTGTGTTTTGACTCTCAATTATGGCTGCCAAGACTTTCAGAATAAAATCACGTGAAATCCTGGCTGAGATTCCCAGTGCTCTGTGGAAGCCACCTTGGCCAGGATCTCAGTTTTCAGGATGACTCTCATGTGTTGCCTCCTAAAATTCCAACACAATTCATGGCAATACTTCTCTGAGGACAGTTCCAGAATTCAGTCTCTAATAACACCAGAGTTCAAGCCCAGGTGAACTAAGTCATCTCTTCCAACCGCCACACAAACGACCAGAATTAAAACCAAAACACTCCCACATGGCCCTCAACATTCTCCATATAGACACTTATCATAACCTCTGGCTGGAAATTTCCATGAGGGGCACAGACAAAGACAGTATCCAAATAAGTTCCCTTGCCCCTCATTTGCCTAAAGTCAGGGTGGCCTGGACACCCTTCCTGAGAACCAAGAGTGATTAAATAGGCCTGCACTTAATACTGCTCTGCATCTCCAATTTGGGGCCTGCTTACTTTCAGGTATAGATTCTTTATGTGATTTGGAGTCATGAGAAAAGCCAAGCACCTCTGGGCTAGTCTCTGCAGGGTTTGAAGAACTCATTTGACCCAAAAGATCCCTATTCTCACTTGATGGATTTCAGGAACCTAACAGAGGAAAGCAAAAGACTTAATCCACACTGACTCCTCATTTGGCCATTTTGGTTTTGGATGCACACATGGTATCTTTCTTTAGATCCATCAGGTGCTAAGAATCTAAGCCACAGCATCACACAGGGTCATGAGGCTGATTCAGACACATCCCTTTCCCAAGAAATCAAGCAAAGAGCCACAGGTGATGCCCATTCATTTGCATTTGAAGACTCTTTTCTTCAGGCTTCACAAAGGAGTAGTCTGAGGCAAAAAGCTTTCTGAAATTCAGGGCAACAGAACAATAGGTAAGCAAATGGCCCAAAGCAGGATTTCTCCACTGAGACTTTCCTGGTCACACTGATATCTGAGTTTTCTGAGATGCTCGCCATTCCCTTTAGCTATCCAGTACATGGCCATGCCACAGAGCTTGGAGGTGGTATATATATTGGACACATAACCATGAGCCTATTTTGGAGAGTGGAGTGAATTCAGGAACAAAATAGAAACTTAGGAAGATAGTAGGTGTTGCCCATTCATAAGGCAAGCAGCAGTCCATTCATAAATTGGCAGGATGAATGTTGGGAAGATTTCTACTAGACAGGAGTCATCCATTGATGCATTCTCTTTTCTGATGTCTAGAACCACGGACACAGTGGGATACACAGACTTAGAAACACTCGCCTTTTCATAAGACTTATTAGAAACAATTCACTTCAAACCAAAAAACCGCCTTTATTACCTATTCTCAGAACATGAGACCAAACCACAAACCAACAGCCACATCCACAAAGACAATTTCTTCCCCCAAGTCAGTCTGAGAGTATCCATAGTGTCCTCTGATTGGTGGGCCATACTATGTTACCCCGAAATGTCCTGTCCTGTCTCAGATCTGGTCTCCTTGGTCAACACTGTGAAGTTCTCAGGAGCCAGCGGTGATCCACTAACTGCTTTCTCAGGAAAGGCCACTCTTCAGAGCTTTCCTGGCATTTGGGCATCCTCACCTCCGTAGGTACCAAGAAAGACTGACTCTGTCCTTGGTAAATCCGAACAATTGAGACCACTTGGACTGGGACTGGGACTGAAACAGGATTTGGGTGCCTAGCTTCCTGGATCTCAAGTTCAGAGTGTTCCATCACAAAGGATGTTAGGTGAGGTCACTTCCTTCATGATCTGAATGAGGTCACTGCCTTAGCAACCACTTTGTTCTAACAGTTGCTTCAAAGTGTCCCATGAAATGGAGGCTGCCCCTACATCCTGTGACACTTTCAAAAGTTCGAATGGTATATCAACCATAGGCACCCGGGAAGTGCTCTCCACACTGGCCTGGTTTGGTCCTTCTTCTCCATATTAAGAAGAGAGAGGCTGATTCAGACACATCCCTTCATCCTGACCAGGTTGTTTTCAATGGAAGATGACTTTTGCTCTCTCAGTTCCTACATATGTGCCTACAACTTCTCCAGAGATCATTTTGCGTGGACCTTTGAGTTTCTCAGCAGTTGGAAGAAACCGTGCATTCCTGTATTTTAAGATCAACTCTGTCCCTGCTCTTCTGTAAAGTTAGATTGAGGGAAGAGTTTATGGTTAGGGTTAATAACAGTTTCGATTGGGGTTAGGAATCATTCTGCTGAATGAATAATGGTATGGCGAACCTTCGATATTTTCAAGAATATATAGGTAAAATATAAGTACGAAAACAGAAATAAAGGTAATATTTGAAGCCCAGAAGGGCATTGGGTCTTTGATTGCAATATTTAGCTTTGATTTATTTTCTGCACAGATGTCTCAGATAAATCAATATACAAAGGCATAGGACCTTGTACTTTGAATGATTGATTGTCAAAAAGAACTTCCAGTCAAAAATGGATAGTCGGGGGGCTGGGGATGTGGCTCAAGTGGTAGCGCGCTCGCCTGGCATGCGTGCGGCCCGAGTTCGATCCTCAGCACCACGTACAAACAAAGATGTTGTGTCTGCCAAGTACTAAAAAAACTAAATGTTAAAAAATTCTCTCTCTCTCTCCCTCTCTCTCTAACTCTTTCTTTAAGAAAAAAAATTAAAAAAAGCATAGTCGGTAGGATTAGGACGATAGTTGGTAAGTTTAGAACGGAGAGTAAGTATAGGATTTGCACCAAAAGTTCTTTAGCTATGGGGTTTCGGGTATAGAGTGAATGTAAATGTCAGCACTTGTGAAGAGTCAGTCACAATGATGTACTGGGGAAAATATGTAGGAAAGCAGATTTCAATAGAGACATTAGGAAATCTGGCAAAGTATATTCGGTAATGAAAATTTAGTAAAATAGGTAAATGTCGCTTGCTGTTTTTCTGTATGCTTAACAAAACACTATTGAAATCTTGAGAACTGTTTGCTAATCTTGTTCCCAGAATGTGCTGTCCCCAACTGCCAACCTACAGAATGTACTCATTCACCCGGTTGCACGCAAACTGCTCACTCGCCCAGACCAAACAATAAAGTTCCCTCTCTGCCCTCTCCAAGGAAAGTATATAAGCTCTGCTTAAGCTGTTCTCAGGGCTCTCTGCTCTATTCAAGTGAGCTCTGAGCCCCAACATGCTGAATCCCCAATAAACCCTTTGCTTTTGCATGAGACAGTCTCTTGGTGGGCTCTTCACCCGATGCTCGCCTGACCTTTACATATGGAGGTTCCACTGAGATCCGGCAGCGGCGAACGAGAGACCCCAACAGGCTCCTCTTGGGGTATGTATGGTGCCTCTTTCTGGTTTCAGGTTTCAGGTTAGGGCTTCACAAAATGGCTGTCAATGAAGAGTGTGAGCTCTCTCCGACGGTGGCTGACATACGTGTCACAGAGCCACAGGCCACATCCCTGGGGGATGCTCCAGAGTATTCGGGAAATCGAGGAGCAATAGTCTCCTCAATTCAGTGATATTTTGTTTCAGATTCAGTATCGCCAGCCCATCGGGTTGGGCCAGATACTTAGTCCTGGTCTCAGTGTTCGCAGTTCCATTGTCTGTCTTTATTTTCTTGTCTTGTCTGTGTCGTGTGTCGTTGCTTTTACTGTTTGTGTATCTTTCATTATGGGACAGAGCACTTCAATGCCTGTGTCCCTAACCCTCGATCACTGGACCAAAGTACCCTTAAGGGCTCAGAATCTTTCTTTTTCAGTAAAATTCTGGACCTGGCAGACTCTCTGTGCCTCAGAATGGCCCACCTTTGTATTCGGATGGCCCCTAGAAGGATCTTTCTACTTCCCACTAATTTAAAAAGTCAGACGATATTGTCTTTCAGCCAGGGCCACATAGCCATCTGGATCAACAGCCATATATCTTAACTTGGCAGGACCTCTGCAAATCTCCTTCATGGGTGAAGCATTTCCTTGCCCCTACCCCCACTCCTACTGCTTCCCCCATGATCTCTCAAACCCTCTGCTCCTCCTCCTCCTCCAACCTCTGTTCTCCCTGAGACACAAGATTTGACTCTACTGGACTCTCGTCCCCCTCCTTATCTCCTGCCCACGTCCCCCAAAGACCAACACCCTCTAAGTGATTCCCCTGCTGCTGACTCAACCTCTCCACCATTGGAGAAAGCTAAGCCAGCCCAGCGCCCTCCAGATAATTTCCCCGCGGCACACACAGCCCCTCCTCTTCTGGAGGAAGCTAGCCCGGCTAAAGGTACTCACCAGCGGTGAATGATTGAAAAACCTGGAACTCGAATGATGCTCCCCCTCCATCCCTAGGGGCCAATGATTGACAACGGCCTTGGGGGAAAAATGCAAGCCTACCAGTATTTACCTTTCTCCTCTTCAGACCAATATAACTGGAAAAATAAAAATCCCCGTTTTACCGAGGACCCCAACCGGCTCCTAGGTGTGGTTGAGTCATTGATGTTTTCACACCAGCCTACTTGGGATGACTGCCAACAACACCTAGGGTTGTCTCTTCATGACAGAGAAACAAAAGAGAATCCTCCTGGATGCTAGAGAAAAATATCCTCTGACCAGATGTGTAACCGACAAAACTTCCCAACATATTTAACCCGGCTTTCCCTTGAATCGACGAAACTGGGACCCCAACACCTTTGAAGGTAGGGAGCATCTGTCCACTTATCACTGGGCTCTAATTGTGGGTATCTTAGTGGCCGCTAGGCGACTTACAAATTTTGCCAAGTTAAGAGAGATTATTCAGGGGCCTGATGAATCTCCCTCTATGTTTTTAGAGAGAATTATGGAGGCATATAGGAGATATACTCTTTCGATCCTCAGGCAGAGGATCAAAAGTCATCTGTCAAGATGGCCTTTATGGGCAAGCTGCCCTGGATATTAAAAGAAAGTTACAATGCTTAGATGGATTACAAGATATGACTTTGAGAGATTTAGTCAGAGTAGCCGAGAAGGTATACTATAAGAAAGAAAGTGAGGAAGAGTAGGGAGCAAAGGAAGGATAAAAGAAACAAAAGACAGACTAAGGCATTGACTAAGGTCCTGGTCACAACAACAAATAGGCCAGAAATAAGAAACATGGAGACAGGAAGGGATACCGGGGCCCAGACTAGAGGCCACCCCTGGCCTCAATTTAATGTGCCTACTGTAAAGAAAAAGGACACTGCTTCAAAGGGTGCCATTGAAAGAGACAGCCACTCTAGCCAGCCATTCTGACTCTGGAGGATGACTAAGAATGTTGGGTCTCAGATCCCCTCCGAGAGCTCAGGGTAAATTTTGAAGTGGAGGGGACCCTAGCAAACTTTGAAGTGGATACAGGGGCAATATACTCTGCCCTTATGGCCCCATTGGTCTCTCTATCAAATAAAAAGGTCTCTAATTCAAGGGGCTAATGGCAGAAAATATCGGGTTTGGACAACTAAGAGGACCATGGACCAGGGGAAAGGAAAAATCCATCACTCATTCTTAGTAATCCCAGAATGCCCGGCCCCATTGATGGGCAGAGATCTGCTCACCAAGCTCCGGGCCAAAATAACTTTTAACCCTGAAGACCCACAAGTGGAATTTCTAAATCCTTCAATAAAAACTCCTATAGTCACGGCTCTAAATATGTCAGTAGAAAATGTATATCAACTCACTCACCTTGGTTCAAAGAAATTGCATTCATTCCTGAAGGATGAAGAACAGAGTTTTTTACTAACCGACTCAAAGCAAAAGGAAATAACTGAATGGGTAACAAAAGCCTGTCAGGTCTGTCATGGTTAATGCTTACCCTTCCAAGCTTCCTGCAAAAAAGCACCTACGAGGAACCAGACCAGGACAATTCTGGGAAGTGGACTTTACTAAAATTAAGCCAGCAAGGTTTGAAATTAAATATCGCCTAGTCTTTGTAGATATATTCTGAGGATGGATTGAAGCCTTTTCCAGGAAAAAAGAAAAAAAACGAAACAGCGCAAATGGTTGTCAAGAAGATCCTGAAAGATATTTTTACAAGATACGGCCTGCCTAAAGTAATAAGGTCTGATAATGGACTGGCGTTTGTAGCCCAAGTAAGTCAGGGGTTAGGCAAGACCCTGGGGATTAATTAAAAGTTACATTGTGCTTATAAACCACCGAGTTCAGGACAGGTAGAAAGAATGAATAGAACCATTAAAGAGACCATAACGAAATTAAGCTTAGAAACCTGCATAATAGATTGTACTATGCTCCTTCCTTATGCACTATTTCATGGAAGAAACACTCCCTCTGTTTCTTTGTGTAACCTTACCCCCTATGAAATTGTCCATGGTTCCCCTCCTTCAGTAAGGGACCTAACCCCAACTCTAAGACCTAACGATTCCTTCCACAACCCATTGCTTGACTGAATTAAAGCTCTTGAAAGAACTCAGGGATACCTGTGAAAACAGATGGCCAATGCCTATCAACCTGGGGACGAATGGACTCTACATCAATATCAAGTAAGAGACTTCATCTACATAAGTCGACATCAGGTGTCATCCCTGAAACCCCACTGGAAATGATGATACAAGGTGCTACTTATAACACCTACAGCGGTAAAGGAAGACAGAATCACTTCCTGGATCCATACCTCTCATCTCAAGCCTGCGCCCTGCCAGACTCTGGCTGGAAAATGGAAAAGATTGGTAAAACTTTTAAATTGTGTATTTACCCTGTGTCTAAGGCTATAGACTCTTCCCTTGACCACCAGTAGTCCTAAACCTATTAAACCCGTTCAGCAGCGATGGCTGATCACAAATCCTACTGGTAAAGAAGTATGATCTATCTCGCATGCAGCCCACTTAGGGACTTGGTGGACATCTATCCACCCAGACATTTGTCAGCTGGCTATAGGTCTTTCCTATTGGGATATACCTGATGAAGAGGATCCCACTAAATTTCCATTAAATCCATTCTGCACCATTGATAATGGAAACAATCATTATGGATGTAGGGACACGCGAGCCAGATGCAGGTTGGCTAGCCTAGATTACTATGTTTGCCCGGTGGACTACCAAAGCCACAAACAGTCACGGTTGTGTGGGGGGAATGCCGACTTCTTCTGTATGTCTAGGGATGTGATCATACAGGCAGTGCATGATGGAACCCAAACTCCTCATCAAATTCTGTACACAGCATTGGCCCTATTACCAATTAGATCACCCAAACTGTTGGCCCCTAGAGGGGTCTCTAGATCCTCAAATTCTGCATGACCTTTTTAACTTCTGAATGTCCTCAAAAGGGTGAAAGGAGATTTCCCTATGTGGAGGCCTTTTCCCTCCTTCGCTCACATCCTGAACTATGCTTCTCCAATAG
Organism: Callospermophilus lateralis; assembly: GCF_048772815.1. NCBI lineage: Eukaryota > Metazoa > Chordata > Mammalia > Rodentia > Sciuridae > Callospermophilus > Callospermophilus lateralis. The sequence continues at coordinate 407,661 of NW_027514364.1, forward strand.
GTCCTCACACTCAGCCTTCCGCTCCAGACTCTCTGCTGTCACTCTCACCTCAGCAACATGATTTCTCCCCTCCAATTACTAGATCAAAAACCCAAACCTCCGCCAGATCTCAGACCATTTCCCCCTTTCTGAGGTAGCAGGTACTGAGGTAACCCTCCACCGAATCACTCCTCTCTTCTCCAGTCAGTGCCCACACCGGGTCCCACCAGTTCCTCTTAACAGCTAACCCAAAGCTCAAACCAGCTGAGGAGAACCCTCAGACCCCTATCCAAGATGTAGTGAAAATGGCCTTTAAAGTTTCTTTGTCATTAGTGAAAACAGGTTACTAAGAATTTAAAGTCCCTCACAGGCTTTTAGGGATACTAACTCCTATCTTCTCCTCTGTTCTACCTGTTCTACTGCTCACCTTTTTGTTGCTAGGAAAATCACAAACACCTTTGCCAGTATTCTTTCACATCTCTGCTACCTCATTCTCAGATCCACGGAGCTGCTCACAGCCATGCCTTCCCCATCTCCCCCCTCTGTTCCAGGCCCACAGAAAAACATTAATTGACCTTCTACGGAAGTCTTCAGCATGGCTGACTTTAGGACTTTCAGGAAAAGAGTCCCCATGAAAGACTTCAAAGTAGATAAACTTCCTCTTTCCATGTTGCCCTGTTGTACTTGGTCACTGGCTAAAAATATCAGCACTCCTAAGTTAGACACCCCCTTACTAGTTTTTCACAAAATATGTGAACAAGGCCTTTGGCATTGATCTGGGGCTTCACAGAGATGGCTACATTTCAAAGATAAAGAAGTTACCAACTGGGCTCCATGGTAACAGCTGGAAGGGGGAAAAATAAAGGGAAAAAAAAGCTCTCCTTCACCCAGGTGTCCTTGAAAAGTTAACTTGCCCAGAACAGAGGAATAAAACAGAAAAAAATCTGCTTTTTGTGAACTTCTGCAGGCTGTGAACTTCTGCGCCCCTTCCCTTATATGTTGGGTACAAAATTCTGAAACTACCTAAACGTGAGTTTCAGGGAATTAATTGATTATAACAGAAGTAATGCCCTCTGAATCCGGTTGCTAATAAAATGGAAAGTTTCCCTGTTTTTGGTAGTATCTTAGGTGCCGTGCCTTGTCCGTCTCTACAACAGTATAATTCTATAGACTTAAACATTGTTTATGTTTTCAAGAAATTGTCAAGACGATGTGATTAAATGTGTAAAGGTGCAGATGTTTCCCAGAGTGCTTTATCATAATGCAGGTTCATTTGAAGTTCAAATAGGGGGGCATAAAACTCGGTTCCACTGAGAACATATATCCATCACTTTAGCCATCCTATTAGGAATAGGAGTTGCTGCAGGTGTGAGCACAAGAACCACTGCCTTGGTCCATGGGATACAACAAATGACACAATTAGAAGCAGCAATAGACCAAAACTTAAAGATATTAGAATCCTCCATCTTGGCTTTGCAGGAATCTTTAACCTCTCTCTCTGAAGTTATTTTACAGAAAAGGCGAGGGTTGAACCTCCTCTTCATGAAAGAAGGGGGCCTTTGTTCTGCATTGATGGAGAATGTTGTGTTTTTGCCGACCATACTGGAGTTGTAAAAAAATCTAGGAGTAAATTAAATAGATGCCTTGAAGAGTGTCAATGAGAGAGAGAGGCCCAAAAAGTGTGGTTTGAGTCTTGGTTCACACAGTCCCCCTGGTTAACTACGCATTTATCAACCCTGGACAGTTCAATAATAATCCTCATATTATTGCTAACTATAAAACCCTGTTTGCTCAACCGTGTAATTTCTTTTTTCCAAGCTCAAATTGGATGAGTTAAACTTATGGTAATACCCCACTAGCAAACATAGAATGTGACACCCCGCAATGATCACTTTTATGATTAAAAGTAGCCAGAAGAAGAAGTGGGGAATGAAAGGTTAATTGAATAGGTACTTTTCACTTCCTTTTTTCCTGTATGCTTAACAAAACACTGTTGAAATCTTGAGAAATGTTTGCTAATCTTGTTCCCAGAATGTGCTGTCCCCAACTGACTAACTGCAGAATGTGCTCCCTCACTGGGTTGCATGCAAACTGACCACTCGCCCTGACCTATCAATAAACTTCCCTCCCTGCCGTCACCAAGGAAAGTGTATAAGCTCTGCTTAAGCTGTTCTAAGGGCTCTCTACTCTATTCAAGTGAGCTCTGAGCATCAGCATGCTGGACCCCCAATAAACACTGCGCTGTTGCATGAGATAGTCTCTTGGTGGTCTCTTCTTTCGACCTCATCCGACCTTTACTTGGATAATTAAATGTAGAAGAGAACATCCATTCAAAAAGGGATAGTCGGTAGGATTAGGAATATAGTTGGTAGGTTTAGGAAGAAGACTGTGTATAGGATTTGGAACAAAAGTTCCTTAGCAATAGGGTTTCGGTTAGAGAGTGAATGTAAATGTCAGCACATGTGAAGAGTCAGTCACAATGATGAACTGGAGAAAATATGTAGGAAATCAGATATCAATACACACATTATGAAATCAGGCAAAGTATAAAGTGAATGATAGGATTAGACATTAACAACAAGGTTGAGTTTCAATGTATAATCTTAGGAAGAAACAAATATGTAGTCAGCAATATGATTGAAATTTGAGAGCATTAGGCAACCTGGACATGGATGTTTTTAGTAATCCAGGATCACTTTCCATTTAGGATTTGCTACAATCATAAGTTTGACCTTTGCATTTTGTGATCAGAATATTACAGTGATAAAATGTATATGTAGATCAGGTGACATGAGTTTTTTTTCTAACATTTCTGGGAGCAATATTTTGAAGACGTATAAATTAGTGTTGGGGGTACACAGAGTTGTACCCTGTGTCTATGAATATAGAAGTAATGCATGAATTGACGATACTGTGAATAAATAATATAACTGTTTCCACTTTAAATCATGGATTGAATTGATATCTGAAAATATATAAGAAATCTTATATTGATATACAATCATTCATTCCAACGAGTTATGCATCTAATGGTAATATTAGGGTTACGTTTTATCATGAAAGGTGTGTGAGTTTACCTTCAAAAGTGATTATGGAAATGGAAAATTATGTGTTTGGAAAGAAGTCTCATGAAAAGACGAATCAAGAAACCTAAAGGAATACATGTGTTCTGAAGCAGGAAGTGATTGTAAGTATAAAAAAACGTATAAATTTCCTAACTTGTGGATGAAATATATATCCTATGATGTGCAAAAACTGAAAAAAATAGTAATGTACCAGTGTTGAAAGAAAATGAATGTCAAAATACATATCATGTCCCATAGGAATCTACTTGCATTGATGTTAAACTGGGTCAGTTACTGTAGAAACATTAGGATTTGAAAGGACCATTTACTAAAGTTAGTTTTCAGTACTAGGAATCAAATATATATTTCAGGTGGATGAATATATCTGAGCATAATCTTGTGAACATTTTATTATAAATCCACATTCATGACATGAATGAATTTAGGGAGTGTATATAAGACACATATATTTCATATTTTGAAAAATCAGGAGGGTGTAAAATATATATATATATATATATATATATATATATATATATATATATATATATATATCACAGATACATTAAAAAGTAGCAATATATAAATATATATGGGTATCAAAATTTATCTTGAAATATATATCATCCACAGATTAAAAAGTATTCATTTTAGTGAACATGGATTTATGTATAATGTTGTTCAACTAGGAACCTCACCCATAGGTGGAATTTTAAGATCCAAAAGCGTTTAGGAGTAGTGATCTCTTCTCACAATTTGTATCTGCAAAGTTAGCCACCTCACAAAAATGTACGTGTGATACCAGGTAGGATTCTATATGTGCATATAAAAATACATGTGCTGAATAGGCTCCAGAGAAATGGAGACAGAAATTCAGAAATAAGTTAACATTAAAAAGAATGGAGAACTATTTCAATTAACAATTGACTATATTTTTAACACCTACCATTTATCATGCAAATAACAAGTCCAACTATACACCATGCCTCCTCTGAACTGCTTGTGTTTCTATAATGTTTCGGTTACTTTCCTCCATTATATTAGGATTAGTAATCAGAGTCTAGTAGGGTGTGAGTTAGTGTCAGGGAATCAGTATATTGAATGGAAAATAGAAAAATGATTCCAATGTGTATGCAAATATGTGGTACACAAAAATCTTCCCACTCTCATCAAGAACAACACCTAGATATCACCTACGCCCGAAGTAACACACAATTAGAGGAGAAGAGTTAGAAAATCCATGACTACATATCTGGAATGGAATACGATCAGGAGTTCACAACCTTGGAAGTGGTAGAGGAGTTTCCAAAAGTAAGGGACAGGATAAACACTCCACAAACATGGACCTCTGCCTGCCTAAAGACTTCTTGAGAAACTGTCTCTGAGGTTGGGCACTTAAAACATATGTTGTTGTCAGGAGCTTTAGCTTCCTTTCTAGGGAGACCATCAAAGCTGGGTCTTCATCTCTGTGACCTTGTGGATATGGTTTCTTATTTTCCAATGAACATGAGGCAGCAGTGCTGAATTCTGTCTTTGTAGGTAAACTGTGGCCACGGGGGGCTAAGTGTATCCACATGTTGGCTGTGTATCCATTTGGTCATCCTCCAAATTTCGTCGTGATTCTTGGTGCTGCACTGGGAATTTAATATTTGCTTCATGGAATACAAGGAGCTCAACTGGAACACAGTGCTGGAGGGAGTTCTGTCATGTGTGGTGGGTCAGGGTCAGCAGGAGAATGCACCAACCAGGTTTCTATCTCACACAGTTTGCCCCCTTGACCATAATAACCTGATTGTTAAGATTTCCCTTAAACCTCTACTTATAAAAAGATGCCTTTACATATAAGGGTCTGCTGGATGCACCATGTCAGCCACAAGCCATATGGAAGTCAAAGGCAGATCCACAAGGCCCCACGACAGAAGTTTTATCACAAAACTGCACATCTCTGCTGTAGGCCCACTAATCAGCAGGCTTGAACTTACTGGCATCTCTGTTCTACACCATTTTCATGAAACCCAGTCAATCAAGAAACTGTCTGATACACTCATCGTCAGCAACAGTATATCCAAAGGTTCTCCTGTGCAACCTGGTCAAGGGAATTTTAAGAATTTCATGGTATTTATCTAGCCATTATTCAAGCATGAGGTTGGAGGCACTGTGGGTTTCAATTTTTTCAGGAAACATTAAATGGTGAGGAAGCTCATTTCAATGAAACCTCTGGAAAACTCTCACAGGCAAGTCTTCCCAAGGAGTGGCCAAAAGGTCACCGAAATCCAGGACTATTGAGGTCTACAATGTGAGGTCCATGTGTGTTTTGACGCTCAAGTATGCCTGCCATGTGTTTTAGAAAAAATCATGTGATATCCAGGCTGTGATTCTCAGTGCTCTGTGGAAAGCCACCCTGGACCTAGATCTCAGTTTATAAGGGGGACTCTCATGTGTGGCCTGCGAAAATCCCAACACAATTCATGGCAATACTTCTCTGAGTTCAGTTCCAGAACTCAGTCTCTAAGTCCCCTTGAACTCACACCAGAGTTCAAGACCAGTTGGACCCATTCATTTCTTCCAACCGCCACACAAATGACCAAAATTAAAACCTAAACACTCCCACAAGGCCCTCATGTTCTCCATATAGACACTCATCATAACCTCTGGCTGAATTTTTCCATGAGGGGCGCAGCCCAAGACAGTGACCAAAATGAGCACCTTTGGCCCTCATTTGCCTAAAGTCAGGGTGGCCTGGACACCATTCCTGTGAACCAGGAGTGATTAAAAAGACCTGCCGTTAATACTGCTCTGCTTCTCCATTTTGAGGCCTACTGAATGTCAGGTATAGATTCTTTATGTGGTTTGGAGTAATGAGAAAACCCAAGCACTTCTGCAGGGTTTTGAATAACTCATTTGACCCAAAGGATCCCTATTCTCACTTGATGGAGTCAGGAACATCACAGAAGAAGGCTAGAGACTTCATCCACAATGACTGATCTTTTTGCCATTTTGGTTTTGGATGCACACATGGGATCTTTCTTTAGATCCATCAGGTGCTGAGAATCTAAGCTGGAGCCTCACACAGGGCCAAGTGGCTGATTCAGACACCTCCCTTTCCAAAGCAATTATGCCAAGAGCCACAGGTGATCCTCATTCATTTCCATTTGATAACTGTTTTTTTCAGTCTTCACAAAGGGGTGGCCAGAGGCAAATACCTTCCTGACATTCAGGGCAACAGAACAAAATGTAAGCAAAAGGCCCAAAGCAGGGTATCTCCACTGAGAGTTTCCTAGCCACACTGATATCTGAGTTTTTTGAGATTCTCGCCATGCCAATTCCTTCAGCTATTCAGTACATGGTCATGTCACAGTGATTGGAGGTGGTACATATCATGGATAAAAAACAATGAGCATATTCTGGCTAGTGGCCAGAATTCTGGAAGAAAACAGGAACTTAGGAAGGTTGTAGGTGTTTCCCATTGGTAAGGAAAGCCGCAGTCCTTTCATAAATTGGACAAGTTGATTGCTGGGAGGCATTCTACTACACAGGACATATTCATTGATGCATTCTCTTTTCTAATGTCTACAACCACGGACACAGTGGCATACACAGAAATAGAAACACTCACCATGTCAAATGACTTATTAGAAACAGTCCATTCCAAAAGAAATAAATCACGTTTTTTCTACCTATTCTCAGAACATGAGACAAAACCACAAACTGACATCCACACACCCAGGCACCTCCTTCCCCCAAGTAGGTCTGTGACTCTTCTGAATGTCCTCTGACTGGTAGGCCATACGATGTTCCTCTGAAATGGCCTTTCCTGTCTCAGATCTGGTGTCATTCACCAACTCTGTGAAGTTGTCAGGAGGCAGTGGTGAGCCAATTCCAGTCTTGTCAGGAAAGGCCCCTCTTCAGAGCTTTCTTGGAATTTGGCCACCGTCACATGAAGAGGTACCTAGAAAGACTGATTCTATCCTTGGTAAATCCAAACAAGTGAGACCACTGGGACTTGGACGGGTAATGGCTTTGGGTGCCTGGCTTCCTGGATCCCAAATTCAGAGAATTCCATCACCAAGGAAGTAGGTGAGGTCACTTCCTTCAGTAACTGAATGAGGTCACTGACTTGGCCACCAATATGTCCTAACAGTTGCTTCCTAGGTTCTCATAAGATGGAGGCGGCCCCTACTTCTTGTGACACATTCACAAATTAGAATGGTATAGAAACCATAGGCACCTGGGAACAGCTCTCCACAAAGGCCTGGTTTGATCCGACTTCTCTACATTAAGAAGAGAGAGACTGATTCAGAAACATCCCTTCATCCTGACTAGGTTGTTTGCCATGGAAGATGACTTTTCCTCTCTCAGGTCCTAAATAGCTGCCTAAATCTTCTCCATCGATCATTTCTGCATGGACTTTTGAGGTTCTCAGCAGGTGGAAGATCCCCTACCTTCCTGTATTGTAAGACCAACTCGGTCCCTCCTCTTCTGTAAAGTTAGATTGACGGAACATTGTATGGTTAGGGTTAATAGCATGTTCGATTTTGGTTAGGAATCATTCTGCTGGATGAATAATGGTTTGGGAACCTCTGATACTTATAAGAATATAGACGTGAAATATAAGTACGAAAAAAGAAATCTAGGTAAGATTTGAAGCCCAGAAGGGCATTTGGCGATTGATTGGCATACTAAGCTTGAATTATGTTCTGCACCGAGGTCTCAGATAAATTTATTTACAATGGCATAGGTTGCTGTACCTCAGATGACTGAATTTAGAAGAGATCATCCAGTCCAAAAGGGATAGTCCATAGGATTAGGAAGATTGTCTGTAGGATTAGGAAGAAGAGTGAGTCTAGGAGTTAGACCAAAAGTTTTTTAGCAATAGGGTTTCAGTTAGAGAGTGAATGTAAATGTCAGCACATGTGAAGAGTCAGTCACAATGATGAACTGGGGAAAATATGTAGGAAAGAGAGTAAATATGTATCAATAGAGACATTAGGAAATCAGGCAACGTATAAAGTGAGTGATAGGATTAGATATTTTCAACAGGGTTGAGGTTGAATATATAATCTTAGGAAGAAACAATTATTTAGTCACCAATAGGATTGACATTTGAGCGCATTAGGGAACCTAGACATGGAGGTTTTTAGTAATCCATGCTCACTTTAAATTTAGGCTTTAGTACAATCATAAGTGTGACCTTTGCATTTTGTGTCAAGAATATTACTGTGGTAAAATATATATGTAGATCAGATGACATGAGTATTTCTTCCACCAATATGAGGAGCAATATTTTGAAAACTTATAAATTAGTATTGCGGATAAAATAGGCCTACCCTGTGTTGATGAATAAGAGATGATGCATGAATAGACCATATTGTGAATAAATTATATAACTGGTTCCAACTTTAAATAATGCATTGAAATTATATTTGAAAATATATAGTAAATCTTATATTGATGTATATACATTCATTCCAACCAGTTATACATCTAACGGTAATATTAGGGTTACGGTTTATCATGAAGAGTGTGTGAGTTTTGCTTCAAAAATGAGTATAGAATCGAAAATAATGTTTTTAGAAAGAAGTCTAGTGAAAAGACCACTAAAGAATCATAGAGGAATACATGTTTTCTGAAAGAGGAAGTGATTGATAGTGAACCACATGCCTATAAATTTGTGAATTTGTGGATGAAAGGACATATCCTATGATGTCCATAAACTGAAGAAATAGTAATGTACCAGTGTGGAATAAAAATGAACTTAAAAATACATATCATGTCCCATAGGAATCTAACTGCATTGATGTTAAACTTGGTCAGTTACTATAGAAATATTAGGATATATAAGGACCATTCACTGAAGTTAGTTTTCAGTACTAGGAAACAAATATGTATGTCAGGTGGTTGAATATTTCTGAGAATAATCTGTTGAGAGCCACAGCCAAAGGAGCCCCAGCAAACTTGCAGCTGCCAGCAAACTTCCATCTGCCGGCTGATGATTGGCTCACAGCGGCCCCAGCATCATCTAGCTGATTTGCTTGTCTGTGGTGATGCTCATTGAGATGCTCAATGAGCGGTTTCCCCGACCTTTCAGACTGCCAGCGGATGATTGGCTCACAGCGGCCCCAGCAACATCTAGCTGATTGGCTCCTCTGTGGTGATGCACATTGGGCTGGTTCCCTGCCCTTTCAGACCATGGAACTGCTCATTGGGGGACATTTTGGCTTCGCCCACGTGACCCAGCCAATCGGCCTCAAGAGGAGGAGACTTGTGTTTGAGGGAGAGGCTTGTGGGAAGCCTGTGGTGGCAGTTGGGCTCTGACGGCTTTTCCTGAGGAGCTGTTTTGTTTGGTGTCATCTTGTTGGGTTGTATTATAGTAGAAATACGGGATCAGAAATTAGTAAAAAAAAAAAAAAAAAAAAAAAACTGAAAGAGTGTTCAGTAAATTGTTAGAGGAAGGAGGCATCTCAGAAAAATCAAGAAAAGTCAGGGCATACGTTGATACAATACAAAAATGTAGCCCATGGCTTTTTCAGGAGGAGTTGTTAAATATATCACAATGGAACCATCATGGTGAAGATTTAAAAAGAATAGGAAAGAAAAGCCCAGGGACTCTGCCAGTTGGCACATTGCTATTGTGGACGTTTGTACCTTGTTTGCTTAGTGGAAAGCCTTCAGTTCAGACAATGGTAGAGGAAGGAGAAGACATATTGATTCAAGTAAAATAGAAGGTCTCTCAAGTTAGTCAGATAGAGGAAAAAATTCAAGTAAAAGAAAAGGTCTCTCGAACTAGTCAGACAGAGGAAAAAAATCAAGTAAAAGAGAAGGCCTTTCAAGCCAGTCAGACAGAGGAAGAAAGTGTAAAACAGAAAAAGCCATCAGGGGGAAAGTTACAACAGGAGACTACTACTAACACCTTTCTATCACCAGAGGGTGTAAGTGTCCAACCAACAGCACAACCTCTACAGGAGACTGCTACTAACACCTTTCTATCACCAGAGGAAGTAAGTGTCCAACTAACAAGGCCACCTCCATATGCTGGGAGGCCCCCAACCCCCACAGTTGATAGTTGGAATCCTGAGACAAGATCTCAAATATTAACATGCCCAGTATTTGAGGCAGGAGGGCAGTGAGATTACCATGCTTTAAATTTCAAAACAGTGAAGCAGCTAACAGAGGCTGTAACAACCTATGGTCCTCAAGCACCCTTCACTGTAAGCATTATCAAATCCATTAACAACATGAACATGAAGCCAGCAGATTGGGCTAATATGTGTAAAGCTGTGCTAAATGGAGGAAATACCTGTTATGGAAGATTGCCAATGAGAAATTTTGCAAGGAGACGGCTAGGCAAAATGCAGCAGCTAGTTATCCTCAGAGAAATCTAGATATATTGTTAGGAAAGGGACCTTATGAGGATCAGCAGCAGCAATGTGCATATGATCCTGGTGTATATGCACAGATTGCTATAGATGCAATTAAGGCATGGAAGACTTTTCAAGGAAATGGAGGTTTACAAGGTCAGTTATCTAAGGTAATACAAGGAGCTAATGAACCTTATGCTGAATTTGTAGATAGGCTTATTCAAACAGCTACCAGAGTTTTTGGAAATACACAACAAGCAATGCCATTACTAAAACAACTGGCTTATGAGCAAGCGAATCGTTGGTGCAAAGATATCATTAGACCATGGAAACATGAAGATTCAAACACATATATTAAATTATGTAGAGACATTAAAGAACAAGAGCAAGTCGTGGAAGCTGCAGTAAAACAGGCTTTAGATGCCAGAGACATTAATGAACAAGGGCAAATTGTGGCAGCTGCAGTAAAACAGGCTTTAGATGCCAGGCCAAGAACATGCTACAATTGTGAAAAAACAGGACATTTTAAAAGAAATTGTCCCATAGGAGGAGGGTTTAACAAAACTAGGTATCAAAGGAGTAGAATACCAGGTATTTGTCCACGATGCCGTAGAGGGAGACTTTGGGCTAATGAATGCTGTTCTCAAACCACCATAGAGGGTACACCATTATCAAAAAATGAACAAGGACCAGGTGTTTATCCACAATATCGTGGACAAAAACATGGAGCTCCTTTGCCAAAAAATGGACAAGGGGGCTCAATTCTCCGGGGCCCAAAACCACAAATATACGCAGCACTGGAGAAACCCATCAACCACATCAGGGTAGTGCCCAGGACACATTGTCCATCAGATCCCTCATCAGAAAAACCAGAGGGAGCGCAGGGTTAGACATCTGTGACTCTGCCAGAGCAGTACTAACTGCAGAGATGGGAGTTCAATTCATTTCCACAGGGGTAAAAGGACCTCTTCCCAAAGGAACAGTAGGCTTATTATTGGGACGCAGCTCTTCTACTCTAAAAGGACTTATGATAAGTCCTGGGGTAATTGATCTCGACTATGAAGGTGAAATAAAAATTATAGCCAGTTCTCCAAAGGGTATATTAGTAATTTCACCAGGAGATAGAATAGCACAGTTACTAATAATACCCAGCCTACGTGAAAAATTTTCCAGTCGTACTGTAGAAAGAGGTTCCAAGTGATTAGGCTCCACAGGTGTAGATTGGGCTATGCTTTCTTTAAATTTAGATTCTGGCCCCATGCTTAAACTAAATATTCAAGGGCATGAATTTAATGGGCTACTGGATACAGACGCAGACCTTAGCATCATCTCTCGTCAAGAATGGCCAAAACATTGGCCATTACAACAAGTCACTCAAACGCTTCAAGGCCTAGGAGTAGCGTATAATCCCCATAGAAGTTCAATGGTATTAGATTGGAAGGATCCTGAAGGATGTGAAGGAACTCTACAGCCATATGTATTGGATCATCTTCCCGTAAATTTATGGGGACGAGATAGTCTCCTGGACTCATTGATATTTTTTTTCGGATTCGGTATTGCCAGTCAATCGGGTTTTGCCGGCTCCTCAGTCCTGGTCTCAGTGTTGGACGTCCATTGCCTGTCTTCATTGCCTTGTCTTGTCTGTGTCATGTTTCATTGCTTTAACTGTTTGTGTATCTTTCATTATGGGACAGAGCACTTCAATGCCTCTGTCCCTGATACTTGATCACTGGACCAAAGTCCACTTAAGGGCTCAGAATCTTTGTTTTTCAGTAAAGCGCCGGATGTGGCAGACTCTCTGTGCTTCAGAATGGCCCACCTTTGGATTTGGATTACCCCTAGAAGGATCTTTCTACTTCCCACTAATTTAAAAAAGTCAGAGATATTGTCTTTCAGCCGGTGCTACATAGCCATCTGGATCAACAGCCATATATCTTAACTCGGCGGGAACTCTGCATATCTCCTCCTCCATGGGTGAAGCCTTTCCTTGTCACTGCCCCCACTCTGACTCCTTCCCCCAGGAACTCTCAAATCCTCTGATCCTCCTCCTCCTACACCCTCTGTTCTCCCTGAGTCACCAGATTTCACTCTACTGGAGTCTCCTTCCCCTCCTTATCCCCTGCCCTTGTCCCCCAAAATCCAACACCCTCTAAGTGATTCCCCTGCTGCTGACTCAGCCTCTCCTCCATTGGAGGAAGCTATGCCGGCCCAGCGCCCTCCAGATAATTCCTTTGCGGCACACACAGCACCTCTTCCCTTGGAGGAAGCTGTACCATCTAAAGGAACTCGCTGGCGGTGAATGATTGAAAACCCTGGAACTCTTGGGATGCTCCCCCTCCATCCCTATGGGCCAATGATTGACGATGGCCACGGGGAAAAAATGCAAGCCTACCAGTATTAGCCTTTCTCCTCGTCAGACCTATATAACTTAAAAAAATTATAATCCCCCTTTTTCTGAGGACCCCACCAGGCTCTCAGGTCTGGTTGAGTCATTGATGTTTTCACACCAGCCTACTTCGGATGACTGCCAAAAACTCCTAGGGATTCTCTTCATGACAGAGGAACAACAGTGAATCCTCCAGGAAGCTAGAAAAAAAATCCCTCAAACAAGATCTGCGTCTGACACAACTTCCCAAGATAATCAAAGGCGGCTTTCCCTTGAACCCACCCAACTGAGACCCCAAAATCTTTGAAGGTAGCGAGCATCTGTCCCCTTATCACCGGGCTCTAATAGTGTGTCTCCAAGCAGCCGCTAGTGACAAAGTAATTTGGCCAAGGTAAGAGAGATTATTCAAGGGCCTGATGATTCTCCCACTATGTTTCTAGAGAGAATTATGGAGGCGAGATATACTCCTTTTGATCCTCAGGAAGAGAATCAAAGGCATCTGTCACGATGGCCTTTATTGGGCAAACTGGCTTGGATATTAAAACAAAGTTACAAAGCTAGATTGATTACAAGATATGACTTTCAGAGATTTAGTCAGAGAAGCCAAGAACGTATACTATAAGAGAGAAACTGAGGAAGAGAAGGGAGCAAGGGGAGGATAAAAGAAACAAAAGGCAGACTAAGGCGTTGACTAAGGTCCTGGTCACAAAAACAAATAGGCCAGAAATTAAGAAACAGGTAGACAAGAAGGGATAACATTGGCCCATGCCAGAGGCCACCCTGGCCTCAGATCAATGTGCCTACTCTAAAGAAAAAAGGACATTGGGCCAAAATTGCCCTAAAAAGCGACAGCCACACCAGCCAGCCATTCTGACTCTGGAGGATGACTAAGAAAGTCGGGGTCAGATTCCCTCCCCAAGCTCAAGGTAACTTTTGAAGTGTTTCAAAAGTGATTATGGAAATCGAAAATGATGTGTTTGGAAAGAAGTCTCATGAAAAGATCAGTCAAGAAACATGGATGAATACATGTGTTCTGAAGCACGAAGTGAATGAAAGTCAGACAAATGCGTATGAATTTGCTAACTTGTGGATGAAATATATATCCTATGATGTGCATAAAGTGAATAAATAGTAATGTAGAAGTGTTGAATAAAATTGAACATCAAAATACACATCATGTCCCATAGTAATCTACTTGAATTGATGTTAAACAGGGTCAGTTACTGTAGAAATGTTAGGATATGTTTGCACCATTCAAAGAAGTTAGTTTTCAGTACTAGGAAACAAATATGTATTTCAGGTGGATGAATATTACTGAGAATAATCTTGTGAAAAGTTGATTAAAAATCCAAATACATCAATATGAATGAATTTAGGGAGTGCATAATAAGACACATGTTTTATATATATATATATATATATATATATATATATATATATATATATATATATATATTAAAAATAGCAATATATATGCCAATTGAAATTCATCATGAAATATATATCATCATCATATCCGAAAATATTCATTTTAATGAATATGGATTTTTATATAAGTTTGTTCAAATAGGAAGCTCACCCATGGGTTGAATTTTCAGTTCCAACATTGTTTAGGAGGAGTGATCACTTCTCACAATTTGTATGTGCCATGTCAGCCACCTCACGAGAATGTACGTGTGACACCAGGTAGGATTCTATATGTGCATATTAAAACACATGTGCTGAATAGGCTACTGAGAAAGGAAGACAGTAATTCATATATTTGTTAACTTTAAAAACACATGTAGAACTATTTCAATTAAAAATTGACTAGATTTATAACTCCTACCATATATATTTCAAAAGGCATGTCCAACTATACACCCTGCCTCCTCTGAAATGCTTGTATTTCTATTCTGTTTGGGTTATGTTTCTCCATCATATTAGGATTAGTAGTCAGAGTCTAGTAGGGAATGGGTTAGTGTCAGGGATTTAGTATTTCAAATATATGCTGCATAAAAATCTTCCCACTCTCATTCAGAACAATGCTTAGACATTACCCTCGTCCCAAGTAAGACACAATTAGAGGAGAAGAGTTAAAAATTCTGTGAATACATATCTGGAAATGAATATTCTCATGAGTTCACAACCTTGGAGGTCGTAGAGGAGTTTTCAAAAGTATGGGACAGGGTAAGCACTCCACAAACATGGAGCTCTGCTGCCCTAAAGACTTCTTGAGAAACTGCCTCTGAGGTTGGGCACTTGAAATATATGTTTTCGTAAGGAGCTTTCTTTGTACTGAGACCATCAAAGCTGGGTGTGCATCTATGCGACCTGGAGGACATGGTTTCATATTTTCCAATGAACATGAGGCAGCAGTGCTGAATTCTCTCTATGTAGGTAAACTGTGTCCACTGGGGCCTAAGTGTCTCTGCGTGTGGACTGTGAAGCCATTTGGTCATCCTCTACTTTTCCTGGTGTTTCTTGCTGCTGCACTGGGAGTTTGGTATTTGCTTATGAAGTAAAAAAAGATCACCTGGGACACAGTGCTTGAGGGAGTTCTGTCACGTGTGGTGGGTAAGGGTCTGCAAGAGAATATACCAACAATGCTTCTATTCCACAAAGCTTTTCCCCTTGACCATAGCAACATAATTCTCAACATTTCCCTGAAACCTCTCTATATAACAAGATGCCGTTACATATAAGGGTCTGGTGGTTGTACCATGTCAGTCACAAGGCATTTCGGAGCCAATGGAAGATCAACATGGCCCCACCACAGATGTTTCATCACACACCCCCCCTCCACTGCTCTAGGCCCACTACTCAGCACGCTCCAATTTACTGGCATCTCTGTTCTACACCATTTTGATGAAACCTAGTCAATCAAGGTGCTGTCTGGTATACTCATGATCAGCAACCGGTTTTCCAAATTTTCTACAGTGCCACCTGGTCATGGAAATTTCAATAATTTTATTGTATTTATCTAGCCATTTTTCACGGATGAAGTTGGAGGCACTGTGGATTTCAATTCGTACAGGAACCATTAAATGATGAGAAACCTCATTTCAATGAAAGCTCTGTAGAACTGTTACAGACAAGGCTTCCCAGGGAGTGGCCAAAATGTCACATAAAATCAGACCCACTGAGGTCTACAATGTGAGGTCCATGTGTGTTTTGACTGTCACCCGTGCCTGCCAAGTCTTTCAGAAAAAAAAAAATCATGTGATATCCTGGCTGAGATTCCCAGTGCTCTGTGGAAAGCCACCCTGGGCCTAGATCTCAGTTTCCAAGGGAGACTCTCATGCGTGCCCTCCTAGAATCCCAACACAATACATGGCACAAGTTCTCTGAGATCAGATCCAGAATGCACTCTCTAAGTGTAATCACACCAGAGTTCAAGCCCATGTGGACCCAGGCATCTCCTTTAACTGCCACACAATGACCACAATTAAAACCAAAACACTCCCACATGTCCCTCATCTGTTTCCATATAGATACTCAACATAACCTCTGGCTGGAGGTTTCCATGAGGGGCGCAGTCCAAGACAGTGTCCAAAATAAGCTCCCTTGCCCCTCATTTGCCTAAAGTCAGGGTGGCCTGGACATACTTCCTGTGAACCAGGAGTGATCAAATAGGCATGCCGTTAATACTGCAGCGCTTCTTCAATTTGAGGCCTACTGAGTTAGAGGTATAGATTGTTTATGTGAATTAGAGTCATGAGAAAACCCAAGCACCTCTGCAGGGCTTTGAAGAACTCAATTGACACAAAGGATCCCTATTCTCACTTGATAGAGGTCAGGAACCTCACAGAGGAAAGCGAGACTTTATCCACAATGACTGGTCTATTTGCCATTTTGGTTTTAGATGCACACATGGGATCTTTCTTTAGATCCATCTGGTGCTGAGAATCTAAGCCACAAACTCACACAGGGCCAAGATGCTAATTCAGACACATCCCTTTCCAAAGCAATTAAGCAAAGAGCCACAGGTGATGCCCATTCATTTCCATTTGAAAACTGTTTACTTCAGGCTTCACAAAGGGGTGGCCAGAGCAAGAACTTCCTGACATTCAGTTCAACAGAACAATATATAAGCAAAATGCCCAAAGCAGGGTTTTTCCACTGAGAATTTCCTGGTCACACTGATATCTGAGTTTTTTGAGATGCTCGCCATTCCCTTCAGCTATCCAGTACATGACCATGTCACAGAGCTTGGAGGTGGTACATATGTTAGACACAAAACCATGAGCCTATCCTGGAGAGTGAACAGAATTCATGAAGAAACCTGGAAATTAGGAATGTAGTAGGTTATGCCCATCTTTAAGTAAAGCCGCAATCCATTCATAAATTGGGCAGGATGAAATGGGAAGCTTTCTATATACAGGAAACATCCATTGATGCACTCTCTTTTCTAATGTCTACAACCACGGACACCATGGGATACACAGACATAGAATCACTCGCCTTTTCAAACGACTTACAAGAAACAGTTCACTCCAAACCATACAAACCACCTTTCCTTCCTATTCTCACAACATGAGACAAAACCACAAACTCACAACCACACCCACAAAGGCACCTCCTTACCCTAAGTAGGTCTGTGACTCTATGGAGTGTCCTCTGACTGGTGGGCCACACAATGTTCCCCCGAAATGTCCTGTCCTGTCTCAAATATGGTCTCCGTGGCCAACTCTATGAAGTTGTCAGGAGCCAGCAGTGGGCCACTACCTGCTTTTTCAGGAAAGGCCCCTCTTCAGAGCTGTCCTGGCTTTTGGCCATTCTAACATCAGTAGGTACAAAGAAAGACTGACTCTGTCCTTGGTAATTCCAAACAAGTGAACCCACTGGGACTGGTACTGGGACTGGCTCTGTGTGCCTGGCTTCCAGGATCCCAAGTTCAGAGAGTTCCATCACCAAGGGAGTAAGGTGAGGTCACTTCCTTCAGGAACTGAATTAGGTCACTGCCTTGGCAACCACTTTATCCTAACAGTTGCTTCCAAGTGTCTCATTAAATGGAGGCTTCCCCTACTTCCTGTGAAACATTCACAAGTTAGAATGGTATATCAACCATAGGAACCCGGTAATAGCTCTCCACACAGGCCTGGTTTGGTCCATCTCCTCTACATTGAGAAGAGAGGTTCTGATTCAGACACATCCCGTCATCCTGACCAGGTATTTTGCCATGGAAGATTACTTTTGCTTTCTCAGGTCCTCCATAGCTGACTACATATTCTCCAGGGATCATTTCTGCATTGAACTTGTGGTTCTAAACAGGTGAAAGATCCCCTACATTCCTGTATTGTAAGACCAACTCTGTCCCTGCTCTTCATTAAATTTACATTGAGGGAACAGTGTATTGTTAGGGTTAATAAAATGTTTGATGTTAGAAATCATTCTGCTGGATGTATAATGGTACTGGGAACCTGGGATATTTTTAAAAATATAGAGGTGAAATATATAAATGAAAAAAGGATGTCTAGGTAATTTTGAAGCCCAGAGAGGCAATGGGCCCTTCATTGGGATACTTAGCTTTGATTTATGTTGTGCACAGTTATCTCAGATAAATCGATATGCAGTGGCATAGGACCTTGTACCTTGGATGATTAAAATTCGAAGAGAACATCCAGTCAAAAAGGGATAGTCGGTAGGATTAGATAGATATTCGGTAGGTTAACAAAGAGTGAGCATAGGATTTGGAACAAAAGTTCTTTAGCAATAGGGTTTGGGTTAAAGTGTGAAAGTAAATATCAGCCCACTTGAAGGGTCAGTCACAATGATGAACAGGGGAAAATATGTAGGAAAGCAGATATCAATAGAGATATTACAAAATCAACAAGTGGGCCAAGGACCTGAACAGACACTTCTCAGAAGAAGACATACAATCAATTAATAAGTACATGAAAAAATTCTCACCTTCTCTAGCAGTCAGAGAAATGCAAATCAAAACCACCCTAAGATACCATCTCACTCCAGTAAGATTGGCAGCCATTAGGATGTCAAACAATAATAAGTGGTGGCAAGGATGTGGGGAAAAGGGTACACTTGTACATTGCTGGTGGGACTGCAAAATGGTGCGGCCATTATGGAAAGCAGTATGGAGATTCCTGGAAAAGCTGGGAATGGAACCACCATTTGACCCAGCTATCGCCCTCCTTGGACTATTCCCTGAGGATCATAAAAGAGAATGCTATAGGGATACTGCCACATCAATGATCATAGCAGCACAATTCACAAAAGCCAGACTGTGGAACCAACCTAGATGCCCTTCAATAGATGAATGGATAAAAAAAATGTGGCATCTATACACAATGGAGTATTATGCAGCACTAAAAAATGACAAAATCATGGAATTTGCAGGGAAATGGATGGCATTAGAGCAGATTATGCTAAGTGAAGCTAGCCAATCCTTAAAAAACAAATGCCAAATGTCTTCTTTGATTTAAGGAGAGCAAGTAAGAACTGAACAGAGGGAAAGAGCATGAGGAAAATATTAACATTAAACTGAGACAAGTGATTGGAGGGAAAGGGAGAGAGAAGGGAAATTGCATGGAAACGGAAGGAAACCCTCATCGTTATACGAAATCACATATACAAGGTTGTGAGGGGAAAGGGGGGGGAAGGGAGAGAACGGAGGAATAACAGATGAGGTAGAGAGGAAAAATGAAAGGGGAGGGGAGGGGGGATAGTAGGGGATAGGAAAGTCAGCAGAATACAACAGTCACTAATATGGCATTATGTAAACATTGTGAATGTGTAACTGATGTGATTCTGCAATCTGTATTTGGGGTAAAAATGGAAATGCATAACTCACTTGAATCAAATTTATGAGGGATGAAAAAAATAAAAATTTTAAAAAGTACTAAATTGGCTCATCCTAACATTAAAAAAAGAGATATTACAAAATCAGGTAAAGTATAAAGTGAGTGATATGATTAGATATTTTCAACAGGGTTGATTTTGAATATATAATCTTAGGAAGAAACAAATATGTAGTCACCAATAGGATTGATATTTGAGAGCATTAGGCAACCTGAACATGGAAGTAATCCATGTTCACTTTCCATTTAGGCTTTAGTACAATAATAAGTGTGAACTTTGCATTTTGTGTCCAGAATATTACTGTGATAAAATGTATATGTAGATTAGGTGACATCAGTATTTCTTTCACCATTTCTGTGAGTAATATTTTGAAGACATATACATAAGTATTGGTTGTACAAAAAGCTGTACCCTGTGTCTATGTATATACAGATAATTCATGAATAGACCATACTGTGAATAAATAGTATAGCTGGTTCCACTTTAAATAATGGATTGAATTCATATTCACAAAGGAGTGGTCTGAGGCAAAAACCTTCCTGAAATTCAGGGCAACAGAACAATAGGTAAACAAAACGCACAAAGCAGGGTTTCTCCACTGAGACTTTCCTGGTCACACTGATATCTGAGTTTTCCTAGATGCTCGCCTTTCCCTTCAGCTATCCAGTACATAGCCATATCACATAGCTTTGAGGTAGTACATATCTTGGTCACAAAACAATGAGGCAATTTTGGAGAGTGTCCAGAATTCAGGATGTAAACAGAAACTTTGGAAGATAGCAGGTTTTGCCCTTCAATAAGGAAAGCCGCAGTCCATTAATAAATTGGGCAGGATGAATGTTGCGAAGCTTTCTCCTAGACAGGACACATCCATTGATGCATTTTCTTTTCTAATGTCTACAACCACGGACAGAGTGGGATACACAGATATAGAAGCACTCGCCTTGTCAAAGGACTTACTAGAAACAGTCCACGCCAATTCAAACAAACAGCCTTTCTTACATCTTCTCAGAACCTGAGAAAAAAACCAGACACACACCTACACCCACAAAGGCACCTCCTTTGTGGAGTGTCCTCTGAATGGTGGGCCATACTATATTCGCCAAAAATGGCCTGTTGTATCTCAAATCTGGTCTCCTTGGCCAACTCTGTGCAGTTGTCAGGAGCCAGCGGTGAACCAATACCTGCTTTCTCAGGAAAGGCCTTTCTTCAGAGCTTTCCTGGCATTTGGCCATCCTCACATCTGTTGGTACTAAGAAAGACTGACTCTGTCCTTGGTAAATTGAAACAAGTGAGACCACAGGGACTGGGACTGCAACTGGCTCTGGGTGCCTCTCTTCCTGGATCCCAAGTTCAGAGAGTTCCATCACCAAGGAAGTGCAGTGAGGTTACTTCCTTCAGGAACTGAATGAGGTCACTGCCTTGGCAACCTCTTTGTCCTAACAGTTACTTCTAAGGGTCCCATGAGATGGAGTCTGTCCCTACTTTCTGTCACACTTTCACAAGTTAGAATGGTATATCAACCATTGGCACCTGGGAAGAGCTCTCCACACAGGCCTGATTTGGTCCATCTTCTCTACATTTAGAAGATAGAGGTTGATTCAGACACATCCATTCATCATGATCAGGTTGTTTACCATAAAAGATGACTTTTCCTCTATCAGATCCTTCATAGCTGCCTACATCTTCTCCAGGGATCATTTCTGCATGGACCTTTGATGTTCTCAGAAGGTGGAAGATCCCCTACATTCCTGTATTGTAAGACTAACTCTGTCCCTCCTCTTTTGTAAAGTTAGATTGAGGGAAGAGTGTATGTTTAGGGTTAATAACATGTTTGATTTGGGTTAGGAATCTCTCTGCCCCATGAATAATGGTATTGGGAACCTGTGATATTTACAAGAATATATAGGTGAAATGTAAGTATGAAAACAGAAATCTAGGTAAGATTCGAAGTCAGAAGGGCATTGGGTCCTTGAGTGGGATTCTTAGGTTTGAATTATGTTCTGCATATATGTCTCCGATAAATTGAAATACAATGGTTTAGGACCTTATACCTTGGATGATTAATTGTCGAAGAGAACATCGAGTCAAAAAGCAATAATCAGTAAGATTAGGAAGATAGTCAGTAGGTTTAGAAATAAAAGTGAGTATAGGATTTAGACCAAAATTTCTTTAGCAATAGGGTCTCGGGTAGACATTGAATGTAAATGTCAGCATATGTGAAGTGTCAGACACAATGATGAACTGGGGAATATATGTAGGAAAGCAGATATCAATAGAGATATAAGGAAATCAGGCAAAGTATAAACTGAGTGATAGAATTAGACATTTTCAACAGCCTTGAAGTTGAATATATAATCTTAGAAAGAAACAAATATGTAGTCACCAATAGGATTTACATTTGAGAGCATTAGGCAACCTGGACATGGTTGTTTTTAGTAATTCATGCTCACTTTCCATTTAGGCTTTGATACAATCATGAGTGTGACCTTTGTTTTTTGTGTCCAGAATATTACTGTGATAAAAAAAGAAATATATATATATATATATATATATATATATATATATATATATATATATATATATATATATATACACACACACACACACACACATATATAGATAGATAAGGTGACATGAATATTTCTTCTACCATTTCTGGGAGCAATGTTTTGAAGAGGTATAAATTAGTATTGGGGGAACAAAGAGGTGTACACTGTGTCTATGAATATAGAGATAATGCATTAATAGACCATACTGTGAATAAATAACATACCTGGTTCCAACTTTAATAATGGATTGAATTGAAATGTGAAAATGTACAGGAAATCTTATATTGATATACACACATTTATTCCAACCACTTATACATCTAATGGTAATATTAATGTTATGGTTTATCTTGAAGAGTGTGTGGGTTTAGCTTCAAAATTGATTATGGAAATCGAAAATAATGTGTTTGGAAAGAAGTCTCATGAAAAGACCAGTCAAGTAACATGGAGGAATACATGTGTTCTGAAGCAGAAAGTGATTAAAAGTGAAACAAATTTCTATAATTTTGTGAACTTGTGAATGAAATATATATCCTATGATGTGCAAAAACTGAAGAAATAGTAATGTACCAGTTTTGAATTAAAATGAACGTCAAAATAGACATCATGTCCCCTAGGAATCTATTTGCATTGATGTTAAACTGGGTCAGTTACTGCAGAAATATTAGGATTTGTAAGCACCATTGATTGAAGTTAGTTTTCAGCACTGGGAAACAAATATGTATTTCAGGTAGATGATTATTTCTGAGAATAATCTTGTGAAATGTTGATTATAAATCCACATACATGAACATGAATGAATTTATGGAGTGTATATAAGACACATATATTTCATATTTTATAAAATCTGTAGAGTGTATATATATATATATATATATATATATATATATATATATATACAAAAAAAACACAAAAATTCATTAAAAAGTATCAATATATATATGCCAATCGTAATTCATCATGTAATACATATCATCCACAGAAGCAAAAATATTTATTTTACTAAACATGGGTTTATGTATAATATTGTTCTAATAGGAAGCTCACCCATAGTTTGAATTTTCAATTCCAACAGCGTTTAGGAGCACTGATCTCTTCTTACAATTTGTTTCTGCCAAGTCAGCCAACTCATAAAAATATATGTGTGATACCAAGTAGGAATCTATATGTGCATATAAAAAGTACAAGTGCTGAGTAGGCTACAGAGAAAGGGAGACAGGAATTCACATATTTGTTAACTTTAAAAACGCATGGAGAGAGCTGCGGATGTGGCTCAAGTGGTAGCGTGCTCGCCTGGCATGCGTGCGGCATGGGTTCGATTCTCAGCACCACGTGAAAACAAAGATGTTGTGTCCGCCGATAACTAAAAAATAAATATTATAGAATTCTCTCTCTCCTCTCTCACTCTCTCTTTAAAAAAAACACATGGAGGACTATTTCAATTAAAAATTGAGTAGATTTATAAAACCGAACCTTTATCATGCAAGAGGGAAGTCCAACTATACACCATGCTTCCTCTGAACTGCTTGTATTTTCATTCTTTTGGGGTATTTTTCTCCATCATATTAGGATTAGTAGTCAGAGTCTAGTAGGGTATGAGTTAGTGTCAGGGATTCAGTATTTCGAATGGAAAATTGGAAAATGGATCAATGTGTATGCAAATGTGTACTACAAAAAAATTTTCCCACTCTCATTCAGAACAATGCCTTGACATTACCTTCACCCCAAGTAAGACACAATTAGAGGAGAAGAGTTAGAAAATCTTTGAATACATATCTGAAATTGAAAATGCTTAGGGTTCACAACCTTGGAGATTGTAGAGGAGTTTCCAAAAGTAAGGGACAGTGTAAAAACTCTACAAACATGGAGATTTGCCTGCCTAAAGACGTCTGGAGAAACTGCCTTTAGGTTGGGCACTTGAAATATATGTTGCTGTCAGGAGCTTTAGCTTCCTTTCTAGTGAGACCATCAAAGCTGGGTCTTCATCTCTGTGATCTGGAGGACATGGTTTATAATTTTCCAATAAACATGAAGCAGCAGTGCTGAATTCTTGCTTTGTAGGTAATCTGTGGCCACTGGGGGCTAAGTGTCTCCCCATGTGGACTGCGAAGCCATTTCATCATCCTCCACTTTTCATAATGTTTCTTCCTGCTGCACTCGGAGTTTGGTATTTGCTTCACGAAATACAAGGAGTTCAACTGGGACACAGAGCTGCAGCGAGTTCTGTCACGTGTGGTGGATCAGGGTCTGCAGGAGAATGCACCAACAGGGCTTGTATACCACATAGGATGCCCCCTTGACCATAGCAACCTGATTCTGAACATTGCCCTGAAACCTCTCCATATAACAAGTTGCCTTTACATATAAGGGTCTGCTCGCTGCACCATGTCAGTCACAAGCCATTTGGAAGCCAATGGCAGATCCACATGGCCCCACCTCAGATGTTTTATCACACATTTGCTCACTACTGCTCTAGGCCCACTACTCAGCAGGATCCAAATTACTGAGATCTCTGTTTTACACCATTTTCATCAAAACCAGTCAATCAAGGCACTGTCTGGTACACTCGTGATCAGCAACAGGACATCCAAAGGTTCTTCATTGCCACCTGGTCATTGGAATTTCAAAAATTTCATGGTATTTATCTAGCAAATTTTCAATTATGAAGTTGGAAGCACTATGGCTTTCAAATCATTCAGGAATCATTCAATGGTGAGGAAGCTCATTTCAATGAAAGCTTTGGAGAACTCTCACAGGCAAGGCTTCCCAAAGAGTGGCCTAAAGGTCACATGAATCCAGGCCCATCGAGGTCTACAATTGAGGTCCATGTGTGTTTTGACTAGCAAATATGGCTTCCAAGTCTTTCAGAATAAAATAATGTGATATCCTGGCTGAGATTCCCAGTGCTCTGTGGAAAGCCACCCTAGGACTAGATCTCAGTTTCCAACGGAGACTCTCATGCGTGGCCTCCTAAATTCCCAACACAATTCATGGCAATACTTCTTTGATGATTGATCCAGAACTCAGTGTTTAAGGGGAATGACACCAGAGTTCAAGCCCAGGTGGATCCAGTCATCTCTTCCAACTGCCACATGAATGACTACAATTAAAACCAAAACATTCCCACATGGTCCTTACCTTCTTCCATATAGACACTCATCATTACCTCTGGCTAGAGTTTTTCATGTGGGACGCATCCCAAGAGAGTGTCCAAAATAATCTTCCTTGCCCCTCATTTGCCTAAAGTCAGGGTGGCATCGTCACCCTTCCTGTGAACCTGGAGTGATCCAATAGGCCTGCCATGAATACTGCTCTGCTTCTTCAATTTGAGTCCTACTGACTCTCAGGGATAGATTCTTTAAGTGATTTGGAGTCACAAGAAAACACAAGCACCTCTGCAGTTCTTCAAAGAACTCATTTGACTTAAAGGATCCCTATTCTCACTTGACAGAGGTCAGAATCCTAACAGAGGAAGGCAAGAGACTGATCAACAATGACAGATTTTTGGCCATTTTGGTTTTGATTGCACACATGGGATCTATCCTTAGATCCATCATGTGCTGAGAATCTAAGCCACAACCTCATACAGGGAGAAGAGGCTGATTTAGACACATCCTTTTACAAGCAATTAAGCAAAGAACCACAGGTGATGCCCATTCATTTCCATTTGAAAATTGTTTTCTTCAGGCTTCACAAAGGGCTGGCCTGAGGCAAAGACCTTCCCGACATTCAGGACAACAGAAACATAGGTAAGCAAATGAACCAAAGCAGGATTTCTCCACTGAAAATTTACTGGTCACACTGATATCTGAGTTTTCTAAGATGTTCCCATTCTCTACAGCTATCAAGTATATAGACATGTCTCAGAGCTTGGAGGTGGTACATATCTTGGAAACAAAACCATGAGCCTATTCTGGAGAGTGGCCAGAATTCAGGAAGAAAACAGAAACTTAGGAATTTAGTAGGTGTTGCCCATCCATAAGGCAAACCACAGTCCATTCTTTAATTAGGCAGGATGAATGCTGGGAAGTTTTCTACTAGACAGGACACATCCTTTGATGCCTTCTCTTTTCTAATGTCTACAACCACGGACACAGTGGGATACTCAGACATAGAAACACTAGCCTTGTCAAACGACTTACTAGAAACAGGCCACTCCAACCCAAACAAACAGCCTTTCCTACCTATTCTCAGAACATGAGAGAAAACCACAAACTCACTCCACACCCACAAAGGCACCTCCTTAACCCAAGTAGGTCTGTGACTATCCGGAGTGTCCTCTAACTGGTGGGCCATACTATGTTCCCCTGAAATGGCCTGCCCTTTCTCAGATCTGGTCTCCTTTGCCAACTCTGTGAAGTTGTCAGGAGCCAGTGGTGAAAGAATACCTGCTTTCTCAGGAAAGGCCCCTCTTCAGAGATCTTCTGCCATTTGACAATGCTCATATCAGTCAGTACCAAGGAAGACTGACTCTGTCCTTGGTAAATCCAAACAAGTGAGACCACTGGGACTGGGACTGGGACTGGCTCTGGGTGCCTGGCTTCCTGCATCACAATTTCAGATTTTTTGATGACCAAGGAAGAGAGGTGAGGTCACTTCCTTCAGGAACTGAATGAGGTCACTACATTGGCCACCACTTTGTCCTAACAGTTGCTTCGAAAGGTCCCATGAAATGGAGGCTGCCCCTACATCCTTTGACACTTTCACAAGTTAGAATGGTATATCAACCATAGGCACCTGGAAACAGCTCTCCACACAGGCATGGTTTGATCAGTTCTCTACATTAAGAAAGGAGAGGCTGATTCAAACACATCTCTTCATACTGACCCGGTTGTTTGCCATGGAATATGACTTTTTCCCTCTTAGGTCCTTCATAGCTGCCTGCAACTTCTTAAGGGTATAATTTCTGCATGGTCCTTTTATGTTCTCAGCAGGTGGAAGAGCCGCTACATTACTGTATTGTAAGACAAACTCTGTCTCGGCTGTTCTGTAAAGTTAGTTTGAGGGAACAATGTATGGTTAGGCTTAATAACATGTTTGATTTGAATTAGGAATCATTCTGCTTAATGAATAATGGTATTGGGAACTTGCGATATTTACAAGAATATATTGGTGAAATATAAGTTTGAAAACAGAAATCTAGATAAGATTTGAATCCAGGAAGGGCATTGGGCTGTTGATTGGGATACTTAGCTTTGAATTATGTTCTGCAAAGATGTCTCAGATAAATCAATATACAATGGCATAGGACCTTGTACCTTGGATGATTGATTGTCGAAGTGATCATCCAGTCAAAAAGGGATAGTCTTTAGGATTAGGAAGATAGTCGGTATGTTAGAAAAAAGAGTAATATAGGATTTGGACCAAAAGTTCTTTAGCAATAGGGTTTCAGATAGAGAGTGAATGTAAATGTCAGCACATGTGAAGAGTCAGTCACAATGATGAACTGGGGAAAATATGTAGGAAAGCAGATATCAATAGACATTAGGAAATCAGACAAAATATAAAGTGACTGATAGGATTAGTCATTTTCAAGAGGGTTGAGGTTGAATATATTATCTTAAGAAGAAAAAAATATGTAGTCACCAATAGGATTGATTTGAGAGCATTAGGCAACCTGGACATGGATGTGTTTAGTAATCCATGCTCACTTTCCATTAGGCTTTGGTGAAAGGTTAATAAAATAGGTACTTGTTACTTACTGTTTTTCTGTATGCTTAACAAAACACTGTTGAAGTCTTGAGGACTGTTTGCTAATCTTGTTTCCAGAATGTGCTGTCCCCAACTGCCAAACTGCAAATGTATACCCTCACCCGTTTGCACACAAACCACCCACTTGCCCTGACCAATCAATAAACTTCCCTCCCTGCCCTCTCCAAGGAAAGCATATAAGCTCTGCTTAAGCTGTTCTCATTGCTCTCTGCTCTATTCAAGTGAGCTCTGAGCCCCAGAATGCTGGACCCATAATAAACCATTTACTGTTGAAGGAGACATTCTCTTGGTGGTCGCTTCCTCCGATGCTTGCCCGACCTTTACATCTGGAGGCACCAGCAAGATCCGACAGCGGCGGATGAAAGATCCCCAAGGGGCTCCTTTCAGGGTAAGTAAGGCAACTCTTTTTGGTTTTAGGTTTCAGGTTAGGGCTTGGCAAAATGGCTATGGGTGATGAGCGTGAGCTCTCTCTGACAGAGGCTGACATACGTGTCACAGAGCCACAGGCCACGTCCCTGGGGGATGCCCCAGAGGACTCAGGAAATCGAGGAACAATAGTCTCCTTGACTCAGTGATATTTTGCTTCGGATTCGGTATTGCCAGCCCATCAGGTTTTGCGGGCTACTCAGGCCTGGCCTCAGTATTGGACGTCCAATGCCTGACTTTATTGTCTTGTCTTGTCAGTGTAGTGTGTCGTTGCTTTCACTGTTGGTGTATCTCTCATTTTGGGACAGAGAACTTCAACACCTCTCTTCCTGACCCTTGATCACTGGAACAAAGTCCGCTTAAGGGCCCAGAATCTTTCTTTTTCAGTAAATCGCTGGACCTGGCAGACCCTCTGTGCCTCAGAATGACCCACCTTTGGAGTTGGATAGCCCCTAGAAACATCTACGTCCCACTAATTCGAAAAGTCAGAGATTTTGTATTTCAACCGGGGCCACATGGACATCCAGATCAACAGCCATATATCTCAACTTTGCAGGACCTCTGCAAATCTCCTCCTCCATGGGTGAAGCTTTTCCTTGTCTCTGCCCCCGCTCCTACTCCTTCCACCATGATTCTATCTCTCAAACCCTCTGCTCCTCCTCCTCCACCCTCTCTTCTCCCTGAGTCTCAAGACTCTACTGGACTCTCCTCGCCTTCTTATCCGCTGCCCTCGTCCACCAACCCCCAACAACCTCTAAGTGATTCCCCTGCTGCTGACTCAGCCTCTCCGCCACTGGAGGAAGCTAGGCCAGCCCAGCGCCCACCAAATGACTCCCCCTTGTCACACACACAGCCCCTCCTTCCCTGGAGGAAGCTGGCCTGGCAAAAAGAACTCAAAGAACTCCCTGGCGTTTTCAAACCTGCCTACTTGGGATGACTGCCAACAAATCCTAGGGATTCTCTTCATGACAGAGGAATGAGAGAGAAACTTCCTGGAAGCTAGAAAAAAAAATAGCCTCGGACCAGATGGGTGACCAACACAACTTCCCAACATAATCAAAGCCGGCTTCCCCTTGAACTTACCCAACTGGGACCCCGACACCTTTGAAGGTAGGGAGCATCTGTCCACTTATTGCCGGGCCCTAATAGTGGGTTTCCAACCGGCCGCTAGGCAACCAAATAATTTGGCCAAGGTAAGAGAGATTATTCAAGGGCCTGATGAACATCCCTCTATGTTTCTAGAGAGAATTATGGAGGCATATAGGAGATATACTCCTTTCGATCTTCAGGCAGAGGATCAAAAGGCATATGCCATGATGGCCTTCATTGGGCAAGCTGATCTGGATATTAAAAGAAAGTCACAATACTTAGATGGATTACAAGATATGACTTTGAGAGATTTAGTCAGAGTAGCCGAGAAAGTATCCTATAAGAGAGAAACAGAGAGAACGAAAGGGAGCAAAGGGAGGATGAGAGATGAAAAAGACAGATTAAGGTATTAACTAATGTCCTGGTCACAACAATAAATAGGCCAGAAATTAAGAAACAGGGAGACAAGAAGTGATACCTGGGTCCCCTCCAGAAGCCACCGTTGGCCTCAGATCAATGTGCCTACTGTAAAGAAAAAGGACACTGAGCCAAAGAGTGCCCTAGAAAGAGAAAGCCACGCCAGACAGCCTTTCTGACTCTGGAGGTTGACTAAGAATGTCGGGGCTCAGATCCCTTCCCCGAGCTCAGGGTAACTTTTGAAGTGAAGGGGACCCCATAAACTTTGAAGTGGATACAGCAGCAGTATACTCAGCCCTTAAGGCCCCACTGGGCCCTCTATCAAATAAAAGATCTCTAGTTCAAAGGGCTAACAGCAGTAAATATCAGACTTAGACAAATAAGAGGACCATGGACATGGGGAAAGACAAAATCCCACATTCCTTCCTTGTAATCCCAGAATGCCTGGCCCCATTGATGGGCAGAGATCTGCTCAGTAAGCTCCGGGCCAAAACAACTTTTAACCCCGAAGGCCCCAAAATGAAATTTCTAAATCCTTCATTAAAAACTCCTATAGTCATGGCTTTATAAATGTCAGTCGAAGATGAACATCCACTTTTCACACACCCCAAGACTGATCAAACAGGCAAGCTACCCCAGAAATGGATAACAGATTACCCAGATGCCTGGGCAAAATTGTTGGGTTAGGCCTAGCCATGAAACAACCTCCAAGAACAGTGGAGTTAAAAACCTCAGCCTCCCCAATCAATGTCAAACAACATCCTCTGAGCAAAAAAGGTAAAGATGGGATAAAGCCCCATATTCAGAAATATCTGGCCTTAGGGTCCTAAGGCCCTGTCAATCGGCCTGGAACACTCCCCTGCTACCGGTAAAAAATCCAGGAACTGGGGACTATCCCCCATACAAGACCTAAGAGAGATCAACAACAGAGTGCAGGAAATTCACCCCATGGTAAATAATTCATACAATCTGCTTATCACTCTGAACCCTGAGTAGAAATGGTATGGTCATAAAGATGCTATCTATTGCATGCCTCTGCATAAAGACAGTCAGTTGCTGTTTGCTTTTGAGTGGGTAGACCCAGAAACCGGAACGTATGGTAAACTAACATGGACTAGACACACAGGGGTTCAAAAACTCCCCCACTCTCTTTGATGAAGCCCTCCACAGAGATGTCAACAACTTCAGACCTATGCACCCTGAAGTCACCCAGCTTCAATACGTGGATGACCAGCTACTGCAGCCAACACCAAGGAAAACTGTGAGTCTGGGAACCAAGCACTATTATATAAGCTTGCTCAACTCGGGTATAGAGCTTCTTCCAAAAAACCCCAAATTTGCCAGCAAGAAGTAGTCTTCCTGGGCTATTCCCTTAGGGGTGGTAAACGATGGCTCACTGAGCACAGAAAACAAACGGTTGTGCAGATACACCCCCCCCCCCCCAGCAGCAGACAACACAGAGAGTTTCTTGGGACTACTGGGTTTTGCAGGTTATGGATTCCTGTGTTTGCGTCCTTAACTTCTCCTTTATACCCGCTGTTAAAGGGAGATGCCCAATTCCAATGGACCCCTGAGCACCAGCAAGCTTTTGATAACATCTAACAACACTGGCACTGAACTCCTCAAGTTCACTGAGCCAAGCCTGCAATTTCAGAAATCCCTACACTACGTTAAAAATGTACATCAATTCACACACCTTGGTTCAAAGAAACTGCAGGCATTCCTGAAGGATCAAGAACAGAGTTTTCCACTAACCGACTCACAGCGAAAGGACATAACTGAACGGGTAACAAAACCCTGTCCGTTCTGTCAATAGGTTAATGCTTACCCTTCCAAGCTTCCTGCAAAATAGCACCTATGAACAACCAGACCAGGACAATTCTGGGAAGTGGACTTTACTGAAATTAAGCCAGCGAGGTATGGACTTCAATATCTCCTAGTGTTTGTAGATATATTTTCAGGATGGATTGAAGCCTTCCACACAAAAAAAGGCACAAATGGTGGTAAAAAATCCTGAAAGATATTTTTCCATGATACGGCCTACCTAAGGGTATATTGTCTGATAATGAACCGGCGTCCATGGCCCAGGTAAGTAAGGTGTTAGCCAGGACCCTGGGAATAAATTGGAAGTTACATTGTGCTTATAGACCCCAGAGCTCAGGACAGGTTAAAAAAAATTAATAGAACCATTAAAGAGACCTTAACGAAATTAAGCTTAGAGAGGGCATCAAAGGTTGGACTATGCTCCTGCCTTATGCACTGTTTCATGCAAGAAATACTCCCTCTGTTTCTTTGAGTAACCTCACCTCCTATGAAATTCTCTATGGGGCCCCTCCTCCAGTAAGGACCTAACCCCAACTCTAAGACCTACCGATCCCTTCCACACCCCCTTGCTTGACAAACTTAAAGCTCTTGAAAGAACTCAGCGATACCTGTCAAACCAGCTGGCCATTGCCTACCAACCTGGTGAAGAGGAGACTCCACATCGATATCAAATAAGAGACTTCGTCTACATAAGATGACTTCAGGTGTCATCCCTGGAACCCCGATGGACAGGACCATACCAGGTGCTACTTATAAAACCTACAGTGGTAAAGGTAGATGGAATCACTTCCTGGATCCTAATTCTCATCTCAAGCCTGCGCCCTGTCCAGACTCTGGCTTGAAAGTGGAAAAGACTGGTAACCCTTTCAAATTGCATATTGTCCATGTGGATAAGGCTATAGACTCTCCCCTTGGCCACCACTAGTCCTAACCATCATCAGCCCATTCAGCAGCGATGGCTGATCACAAATCCTATTAGACAAGAAGTATGGTCTGTCTTGCATACAGCCCCCTTAGGGACCTGGTGGCCATCTCTCCACCCAGATATTTGTCAGCTGAGTATACGTCTTTCCAATTGGGATATCTCTGATGAAGAGGATCCCATTAAAATTTCATTAAATTTCTTCCGTACCATAGATAATGGAAACAAACATTATGGATGTAGGGACATGCAAGTCTGATGCAGGTTGGCTAGCCTAGATTACTATGTTTGCCCGGTGGACTATCAAAGCCACAAACAACCACGGCTGTGTGGGGGAAAAGCCGTCTTCTTCCGTAAGTCATGGGGATGTGAGCATACAGGGGCTCCCTGGTTGAACCCAAACTCCTCATCAAATTCAGTTCACAGCATTGGCCATATTACCAATTAGACAACCAAAACCGATGGCCCGCAGAGGGGTGTCTAGATCCTCAAATTCTGTGTGACTTTTTCAACTTCGGCAAGTGCTCAAAAGGATGGAAGAAAATTCCCCTATGTGTATGCCTTTTCCCTCCTTTGCTCACATCATGAACTATGTTTCTCCAATAGATCCTTCTGCTCCAGACTCTCTGCTGTCACTCTCACATCAACAACCTGATTTCTCCCCTCCAATTACTAGATCAAAAACCCAAACCTCCGCTGGTTCTCAGACCATTGCCCCCTTGCTGAGGTAGCAGGTACTGAGGTACCCTTCCACCCACTCACTCCTCTCTTCTCCTGTCAGTGCCCACACCGGGTCCCACCAGGTCCTCTTACCAGCTAACCCAAAGCTCAAACCAGCTGAGGAGTGCCCTCAGACGCCTATCCAAGTTGTAATGAAAATGGCCTTTAAAGTTGCTTTGTCATCACTAAAAACAGGTTACTAAGAATTTAATGTCCCTCACAGGCTTTTTGGGATACTCACTCCTGTCTTCCCATCTGCTCTACCTGTTCTACTGCTCACGTTTTGTTGCCAGGAAAATTCCAAACCCTTTTCCCATTATTCTTTTATATCTCTTTTTCCTCATTCTCAGAACCACAGAACTGCTCTCACCCCCCGCCTTCCCCGTCTTCCCCTCTGTACCAGGCCCACAGAAAAATCTGAAATGGCCTTCTCCAGAAGTCTTCATCGTGGCTGACTTTAGGACTTTCAGCAACAAAGTCCCTATAAAAGAGTTCAGTGTACATAAACTTCCTCTTTTCGTGTTGCTCTGTTATACTTGGCCACTGGCTGGAAAAATCAGCACTTCTAAGCTAGACACCCCCTTACTAGTTTTTCACAAAATATGTGAACAAGGCCTCTGGCCTTGAGCTCAGGCTTCCAGAGATGGCTATATTTCCAAGATAAAGAAGTTACCAACTGGGCTCCATGGTAACAGCTGGCAGGGAGAAAATAAAAGAGAAGAAAAAAGCTCTCCCCCTCCCAGATGTCCTTAAAAAGTTATCTTTCCCAGAGAAGAGGAAAATAAAAACAGAACCAAAAACTGCTTTTTGTGAACTTCTGCAGACTGTAAATTTCTGAGTCTTTTCTCTTACATGTTGGGTACAAAATTCTGAAACTACCTAAACTTGGGATTCAGGGGATTAATTGATTACAATAGAAGCAATGCCCTCTATATCCGGTTGCAACCAAATAGGACTGTTTCCCTGTCTTTGGTGCTATCTTAGGTGCCTTGCCTTGTCCATACCTACAACAGTATAATTCTATATACTTAAACATTTTTTATTCATAGAATTATCAACAGATGTGATTAATTATGTAATGGTGCAGATGTTTCCCCGAGTGCTCTATCATGAGGCAGGATCATTTAAATTTCAAATAGGGGGGCATACAACCCGGTTCTGCTGGCAACCTGTATCTTGCACTTTAGCCATCCTATGAGGAATAGTAGTTGCTGCAGAGGTGGGCACAGGTACCACTGCCCTAATCCATGGGACACAACAAATGACCCAATTAGAAGCAGCAATACACCAAAACTTAAAGATATTAAAAAACCACCATCACAGCTTTACAAGAATCTTTAACCTCTCTCTCTGAAGTTGTTTTACAGAACAGGCGAGGGTTCGACCTCCTCTTCATGAGAGAAGGGGCCTTTGTCCTGCATTGAGGGAAGAATGTTGTTATTATGCCTACCATACTGGAGTTGTAAAAGAATCTATGATTAAATTAAGAAGAAGCATTGAAGAGCATCAACAAGAGAGAGAGGGCCAAAAAGGGTGGTTTGAGTCTTGGTTCACAGAGTCCCCCTGGTTAACTACGCTTTTATCAGCCCTGGCCGGTCCCTTAATAATCCTCACATTATTGCTAACTGTAGGACCCTGTTTGCTCAACCGTGTAATTTCCTTTCTCCAAGCTCAAATTGGACAAGTTAAACTTATGGTAATCAGAAATCAATATACCACACTAGCAGACATAAAATGTGACATCCCCAATGATCACTATTATGATTTAATGTAACCAAAAGAAAGTGGGGAATGAAAGGTAAATAAAATAGGTAATTGTCACTTCCAGTTTTACGGTATGCTTAACAAAACACTGTTGATATCTTGAGAACTGTTTGCTAATCTTGTTCCCTGAATG
Organism: Callospermophilus lateralis; assembly: GCF_048772815.1. Classification (NCBI taxonomy): domain Eukaryota; kingdom Metazoa; phylum Chordata; class Mammalia; order Rodentia; family Sciuridae; genus Callospermophilus; species Callospermophilus lateralis. The sequence continues at coordinate 442,806 of NW_027514364.1, forward strand.
TGCTGTACCAACTGCAAAACTGCAGAATGTACTCCCTCACCCATTTGCACGCAAACTACCCACTCGCCCTGACCCATCAATAATCTTCCCTCCCTGCCCTCTCCAAGGAAAGTATATAAGCTCTGCTTAAGCTGTTCTCAGGGCTCTCTCCTCTATTCAAGGGAGCTCTGAGCCCCAGCATGCTGGACCCCCATAAACTTTTGGCTGTTGCATTAGACAGTCCCTGGTAGTCTCTTCCTCCGATGCTCGCCTGGCATTTACATTGGTAAAATAATAAGTGTGACCATTGCTTCTGTGTCCAAATGTACAAATTAATATTGGGGGTACAGATAGGTGTACCCTGTGATATGAATATAGAGATAATGCATGAATAGGCAATACTGTGAGTAATAATAAAATGGGTTCCAAATTTAATAATGGATTCAATTGAGATCTGAAAATATACAGGAAATCTTATATTGATACACATACATTCATTCCAACCAGTTATACATCTAAACGTTATATTAGGATTATGGTTTGTCATGAAAAGTGTGTGAGTTTTGCTTCAAAACTGATTATGAAAGTTGAAAATAATGTGTTTGGAAAGAAGTCTCATGAAAAGACCAGACGAGAAACCTGGAGGAATCCATGTGTTCTGAAGCAGGAAGTTATTGAAAGTGAAACAAATGCCTATAAGTTTGCTAATTTGTGGATGAAATATATATCCTATGATGTGCATAAATTGAAGAAATAATAATGTACCAGTGTTGAATAAAAATGAACGTCCAAATACACATCATGTCCCATAGTAATCTACTTGCATTGATGTTAAACTGGGTCAGTTACTGTACAAATATTAGTATTTGTATGCAACATTAACTGAAGTTAGTTTTCAGTACTGGAAACAAATATGTATTTCATGTGGATGAATATTTCTGAGAATAATCTTGTGAATACTTGATTATAAATCCATATACATGAACATGAATGAGTTTAGGGAGTGTATATAAGACACATATATTTCATATTTTGAAAAATCTGGAGAATATATATATATATATATATATATATATATATATATATATATATATACAAAAAAACACGCTCAGAGACATTAAATTACCAATATATATGCCAATCGAAATTTATCCATGAAATATATATCATCAACAGATGCAAAAATATTTCTTTTACTGAACATGGATTTATGTTTAATGTTGTTCAACTAGGAAGCTCACCCATAGGTTGAATTTTAAGATCCAACAGGGTTTAGGAGGAGTGATTTCTTCTCATAATTTGTATCTGCCAAGTCAGCCACCTCACAAGAATGTACATGTGATACCAGGTAGGATTCTATATGTGCATATAAAATTACATGTTCTGAATAGGCTACAGAGAAAGGGAGACAGGAATTTATATATTTATTAACTTTAAAAACACAAGGAGAACTATTTCAATTAAAAATTAACTAGATTTATAACACCTACCCTTCATAATGCAAATGGCAAGTCCAACTATACACCATGCCTTTTTTGAACTGCTTGTATTTCTATTCTGTTTGGGTTAGTTTTCTCCATCATATTAGGATTAGCAGTCAGAGTCTAGTAGTTTATGAGTTACTGTCAGGGATTAAGTATTTTGAATGGAAAATTGGAAAATGAATCTAATGTGTATGCATATATGTGCTACACAAAAATCTTCCCACTCTCATCTACAACAATGCCTTGACATTAACTTCGTCCCAAGTAAGACACAATTAGAGGAGAAAAGTTAGAAAATCTGTGAATGCATATGTGGAATGGAATATACTCAGGAGTTCACAACCTTGGAAGTGGTAGAGCAGTTTCCAAAAGTAAGGCACATGGTAAACACTCCACAAACATGGAGCTCTGCTGGCCTAAAGACTTCTTGATAAACTGCCTCTGAGGTTGGGCACTTGAAATATATGTTGTTGTCAGTAGCTTTAGCTTACTTTCTAGTGAGACCATCAAAGCTGGGTCTGCATCTATGTGACCTGGAGGACATTGTTTCTAATTTTCCAATGAACATGAGGCAGCAGTGCGAATACTCTCTTTGTAAACTATGGCCACTGGGAGCTAAGTGACTCACCGTGTGAACTGTGAAGCCATTTGGTCCTCCTCCACTTTTCGTGGTGGTTCTTGCTGCTGCACTGGGACTTTGGTATTTTCTTCATGAAATACAAGGAGATCAACTGGGACACAGTGCTGGAGGGAGTTCTGTCACATGTGGAGCTCACGGTCTGCATGTGAATGCACCAACCAGGATTTTATCCCACATGGGTTGCCCCTTTGTCCATAGCAACCTGATTCTGAACATTGCCTTGAAATCTCCCTATATAAAAAGATGCCTTTACATGGAAGGTTCTCCTGGCTGTACCATGTCAGTCACAAGCCATTTGGAAGCAAATGGCAGATCCACATAGCCCCACCACACATATTTTATCACACACCTTCACACCACTGCTCTAGGCCCACTAATTTGCAGGTTCCAACTTACTGGCATCTCTGTTCTACACAATATTCATGAAACCCAGTCAGTCAAGGCACTGTCTGATACACTCATGATCAGCAATAGGACATCCAAAGATTCTCCAGTGCCACCTGGTAATGGGAATTTCAAAAATTTCATGGTGTTTATCTAGCCATTTTTCCAGGATGAAGTTGGAGGAACGTTGGGTTTCAAAAACCATTCAATGTTGAGGAAGCTCATTTCAATGAAACTCTGGAGAACTCTCATAGGCAAGGCCTCCCAAAGAGTGGACAAAAGGTCACATGAAGCCAGTCCAATTGAAGTCTACAATGTGAGGTACATGTGTGTTTTAACTCTCAACTATGGCTGCCAAGACTTTAAGAAGAAAATCATGGATTATCTTGGCTGAGATTCCCAGTGCTCTGTGCCCTTGATCTAAGTTTATAAGGGCTACTTTCATGCGTGGCCTCCTAAAATCCCAACAAAACTCATGGCAATTCTTCTCTGAGGTCAGTTCCAGAACTCAGTCTCTATGTGGATTCACACCAGAGTTCAAGCCCAGGTAGACCCAGTGATTTCTTCCAATCGCCACACAAATGACCAAAATTTAAACGAAAACACTCCCATATGGCCCTCATCTTTTCCACATAGACACTCATCATAACCTCTAGCTGGAGGTTTCTATGAGGGGCGCTGGACAAGACAGTGTCCAAAATAAGCTCCCTTGCCCGTCATTTGCCTAAAGTCAGGGTGGCCTGGAAACCCTTCCTGTGAACCAGGAGTGATCAAATAGGCCTACCATTATTACTGTTCCACTTCTCCAATTTGAGGCCTACTGACTGTGGGGTTTAGATTCTTCATGTGGATTGGGGTCATGAGAAAACCCATGCACCAATGGGCTAGACTCTGAAGGGCTTTGAAGAACTCATTTGACCCAAAGATTCCTATTCTCACCTTATGGAGGTCAGGAAACTTACAGAGGAAGGCGAGAGACTTCATCCATAATGAATGCTCTTTTGGCCATTTTGGTTTTGGATGCACACATGGCATCTTTCTTTAGATCCATCAGGTGCTGAGAATCTAAGCCACAGCCTCACACAGGGCCAACAGGCTGATTCAGACACATCCCTTTCGAAATCAATTACTCAAAGAGGGACAGGTGATGCCCATTCATTTGCATTAGAGAACTGTTTTATTCAGGCTTCACAACGGGGTGGCCTTGGCAAAGACCTTCCTGACATTTAGTGCTATAGAACAATAGGTAAGCAAAAGTCCCAAAGCAGGGTTTCTCCACTGAGACTTTTCCTGGTAACACTGATATCTGAGTTTTCTGAGATTCTCGCCATTCCCTTCAGCTATCCAGTACATGGCCAAGTCACAGAGCTTGGAGGTGGTACCTATCTTGGTCACAAAATCATGAGCCTATTCTGGAGAGTGGCCAGAATTCAGGAAGAAAATAGGAACTTAGGAAGATTGCAGGTCTTGCCCACAAATAAGGCAATCCACTGTCCTTTTATAAATTGGGCAGCGTGAATGTTGGGAAGCTTTCTCCTAGACAGGACACATCCATTGTTGCATTTTCTTTTGTAATGTCTACACCCACGGACAAAGTGGGATACACAGACATAGAAACACTTGCCTTGTCAAATGACTTAATAGAAACAGTCCACTCCAAAACAAACAAACCAACTTTCTTACGTATTCTCAGAACATGAGACAAAACCACAAACCCACACTCATTCCCACAAATGCACCTCCTTCCCCCAAGAAGGTCTGTTACTAACCGGAGTGTCCTCTGCCTGGTGAGCCATTCTTTGTTCACCCGAAATGGCCTGTCTGTTCTCAAATCTGGACTCCTTGGCCCACTCTGTGAAGTTCTCAGGAGCCAGCTTTGAGCCGCCACTACCTGCTTTCTCAGGAAAGACACCTCTTCAGATTTTTTCTGGCATTTGGCCATCTTCACATCTGTAGGTACCAAGAAAGACTGACTCTTTCCATGATAAATCCAAACAAGTGAGATCTCTGTGACTGTTACTGGGCCTGGCCCTGGGTGCCTGGTTTCCGGGATCCCAAGTTCAGAGAGTTCCATCCCAAAGAAGTGAGGTAGGTCACTTCCTTCATGAACTGAATGAGCTCACAGCCTTGGCAAACACTTTGTCCTAACAGTTTCTTCCTAGGGTCCCATGAGATGGAGGCTGCCCTTACTTCCTGTGACACTTTCACAAGTTAGAATGATATATCAACCATAGGTACTCGGGGAGAGATCTCCACACAGGCTTGGTTTTGTCCATTTTGTCTACATTAAAATGCGAGAGGCTTATTCAGACACATCTCTTCATCCTGACAAGGTTATTTGCCATGGAAAATGACTTTTGGTCTCTCAGGTCCTTCATAGCATTCTATATCTTCTTCAGGGATAATTTCTGCATGGATCTTTGAGATTCTCAGCAGGTGGAAGATCCCCTATATTCCTGTATTGTAAGACCAACTCTATCCCTGCACTGCTGTAAAGTTAGATTGAGGGAACAGTGTATGGTTAGTGTTAATATCATGTTCTATTTGGGTTAGGAATCATTCTGCTGAATGAATAATGGTATTGGGAACCTGAGATATTTACAAGAATATATAGGTGAAATATAAGTATGGAAACAGAAATCTAGGGAAGACTTGAAGCCAAGTAGGACATTGGGCCCTTGAGTAGCATACTTTGCTTTGAATTATATTCTGCACAGATGTCTCAGATAAATCGATATACAAAGAAATAGGATCTTATACACTGGATGATTGAATAACATACAGAATATCCAATAAAAAAGGGATAGTCTGTAGGATTAGCAAGATAGTCAGTAGATTTAGAAAGAAGAGTTAGTATAGCATTTGTACCAAAAGTTCTTTACAAATAAGGTTTCGGGTAGAGAGTGAATGTAAATGTCAGCACAATGACGAATTGGGGAAAATATGTAGGAAAGCAGATATAAATAGAGACATTAGGAAGTCAGTAAAAGTATAAAGTGTGTGATTTGTTTAGACATTTTCAACGGTTTGAGTCTGAATATATAATCTTAGGCAGAAACTAATATGTTGTCACAAATTGGATTGACTTTTGAGAGCATTAGGTAACCAGGACATGGATGTTTTTATTAATCCATGCTCACTTTTTATTTAGGCTTTGGTAAAATCATAAGTGTGACCTTTGCATTTTGTGTCCAGAATATTATTGTGATAAAATGTATATGTAGATCAGGTGACATGAGTATTCCTTCCACCATTTCTGGGAGCACTATTTTGAAGAAATATAAATTAGTATTGGGGGTACAAAGGGGTATACCCTGTGTCATAGAATATATTGATAATGCATCAATTGACCATCATGTGAATAAATAATATAACTGGTTCCACTTTAAATAATGGATTGAATTGATATCTGAAAATATAAAAGAAATCTCATATTGATATACAATCATTCACTGCAACCAGTTATACATCTAATGGTAATATTATGGTTGTGGTTTATCCTGAAAGGTGTGTGAGTTTTGTTTCAAAAGTGATTATGGAAATCAAAAATAATGTGTTTGGAAAGAAGTCTCATGAAAAGAATAGTCAAGAAACCTGTAAGAATACATGTGTTCTCAAGCAGGAAGTGATTGAACATTATATATCATACTATATATAATGTGCATAAACTGCAGAAATAGTAATGTACCGGTGATGAATAAAAATGAACATCAAAATACACATCATGTCCCATAGGAATCTACTTGCATTGATGTTAATCTGGGTCAGTTACTGTAGAAATATTAGGATTTTTATGCACCATTCACTGAAGTTACTTTTCAGTACTAGGAAAAAAGTATGTATTTAAGTTGGATGAATATTTCTGAGAACAATCTTGTGAAAATTTGATTATAAATCCACATAAATCACAAAAAATTATGAACACAAAAGTCACATGGACATTAAAATGTAGCAATATATATGCCAATTTAAATCCATCTTGAAATATATATCATCCACTGATCCAAAACTATTTATTTAATGAACTTGAATTTATGTATAATGTTGTTCAGCTAGGAAGCTCCCCCATAGATTGAATTTTCTGTTCCAACAGTGCTTAGGAGGAGTGATCTCCTAAATGTGTATGCAAATATGTGCTACACAAAAATCTTCCCACTCTCATCCAGAACAATGCCTTGATATTACCTTCACCCCAAGTAAAACACAGTTGGAGGACAAGAGTTAGAAAATCTGTGAATACATATCTGGAATGTAAAATGGTCAGGAGTTCACAACCTTGCAGGTTGTAGAGGAGTTTCCAAAAGTAAAGGACAGGCTTGATAGACCCAACCTGATCTTTTATTAGAATTGGGAGCCATCTTGCCAGAAAGCCGTGAAAAGATAATTTGGGCTTTACTATAAATTACTGCAAATTCTGAACCTGCTTGGAATGCGTGCCCGTGCCTTGAACTCATCCATGCCTGGCTCTCTGACCAGATAACAGTGCTCTCTGAAACATTAGTGACACCTAATAAATATTGGCCTTCCCAAGCCAGACAACGACCCTCTCTGAGTCTCTAATGGTCCTCATAATTTCTGATGTTGGGGCCAGCAAAAAAAATGTAAACTACCATTAGTGTGATGCTTTCAAAGTTCTGTTATCTGTAACCCCCTTTTTGTGTAACTTTCTGGGCTATATAGCTGGGCTGTAGGAAAGGTGGTGTTGCTGTCTTGTTCCCGCCATTTTTGGAGGGAGAGGCAGCCTGGCCGGTTTTAATAATAAGCTTGCCTTAATTTGATTTTAATTGGAGTCAGTGGTCTTTTCTTGCATCCTAGTCCAACATTTTGGAGTTCCCCAGTGAGATGACCCTGCCCGACCAGATCACAAGGCCAGACTGCTGAAAATTCTGAAGCTGGCCTTCCCTCCAGGGCTACGGGCTGGGGAGCCACTCTAGGGGGTGCACAACTTGAGATGTTCCAAGGCCTTGGAGTGAGCCGTCGGTCTGGGGAGCACTGCAGTGAACCACCGCACTGAAACTATTAGCAAGCACCTGGTGGAGGAGGCCTCCATAGGTAAGTGGCACCTTGATAACATCTTATATCTGGTTAAGGGAGATCTATTCTAATGACAGAGAGGTGGCCTGGGGAGGCTCACATACACTCCTGTCCAGGACAGTAATGAGAATCGTTCTGTCCTCTGTTCCGTTCTGTAGGGAATTCCTTTCAAGGTTAGAGAGGTGCCGAGGAACACGCATGTGCTCCTACCCCAGAGCTTTAGCAAGACGTTGAATTGCTCCTCTGTTTTTCTGTTTTGGCACCGGGATTCTGTTGTTTTTTTTTTTTTTTTTTTGTGTGTGTGTGTTTTGTTCTGTATTCTATATGTTTTTTTGTTTTTGTGCATTTTGTTTTGTTATTTCTGTGATAAAATCTTAAGGATATTGAACGTGAAAATGGGTAACAAAGCAAGTAAGCCTGACACCCCTTTGGACTGTGTTTTAAGGAACTGTGATGAACTTTACCACCATTTGTTAAGCAGAATGAGAGAAGCCCCTAGCTGGCTGCCTGGAGCACACCCAGTGCAGATGGCAATGCCTGCTGGGGAATGAAGAACTGAGTATCTCCCAGCATCTGCCAAAGCCCTGTTTATTCAGGGAATTCCTTCCTTCGTTCCCTGCACTGTAAGGATAATGCCGCCTCTGTCTTCTTAAAAAAAGAGAAAAACAAAAAGGGGACACTAAATGCAGTAAAGTAACCATGGAGACACTTTATTTTACATTTCAGGTTGCTCCTCTGTGAAAACATTGGTCCCCTTGTGGGGACATCTGTGGTGCCACTGGGGAAGGAGATTTTTCTCTTATTTGCTCTGTTTTAAAGGGTTCTGTCTGTCAGCCATTGTCTGGAGTTCATTTCTGCCTGTCTTGTGCCTTTTTTCCGGCCCTTTAAGACATGTGCAATAATGTGTTAATATTATAAATTGTTTCTTGGAAATGATCTTAGCTGAATTTGTGTCTAAATGATGATGTTTCATTGTACCAATCTGGTATCTGAATGGGTTTTTGAAGCATTTCACAACCTTGCAGTTAAAAGTCGGGTTTAGGTAATTGTTTAGTTTATGGTTTCAGATAATTCATGCCAGAGAACATAAATACTTAGGATGGAAAACTAAAGAACTCTACTTCCAAGTTGGCAAGTAACTTCCCAATCATTCAGATTTTTTTTCACCAATTTTAAATTAGGTAGCCTGGGAAAATGTCACTGTGTGTACCAGTGCATTAATTTGGACAAGGATACTAAATCATAGTATGATATCTGTTGACAAAACAACTTGTGAAGATATAAAATTTTGTGAATTGTATCTTAAACTTGTATCATAATTTTCAACATCCTAACCTGAAAATAATGGTTAAAATACCTTAGGCCTAAGGTTTCTGCTCAGAATAGCCATTTTTTCCTGCTTCTTCCAGACCTCAGCCAGGGATTATTTTGAAATGCAAATGAAAGAAGCCTGTAAGCTTAGTAGGAGACTTATTTGAGGCCTAAGGAAAAAAAAAGTAAAATGTATGGTATTTACTTATTACTGGCCAGTCATTTTTTCTAGGACTCATATTTTTTTCCTTAGATTCTTTATTTATTTTTTGAGCTCATGATTTTTCTCCTACAGACCTAGGTTAATGTTTTTCTGATCAGTAATATCTTTGACCAACTGTGGAATTTTTAAATCATTGCAGTGGAGATTTCACCTGTGAAAAGCTACAAGGCCTTCACTTTTATTATGTGTGCACAATTTGTTATGTGTTATATGTCTATATATGTATACATATGTCCGTATATCATATATATGATACACAAATTAACATATATAAGGAGCACTCATATTACAAAGCACTCATAAAAACAATTTTAAAAAGTGGATCCAAAGATCTTTAATTCACGTGATTTAAATGTTTCAATTTAAATTGGGTAAACTGATAAATATAAATTTCTTTAAATTTAAGCTTACAAGTTTTTCTAGGTGTTCAAAAATCTAATAAAGTATTAATGTCTACAAAAGGTCTAATATGCCTATGTTCCAGGACTTTTCTTTCAATCAAAAAAATGGCTTACACTGTTCAAAACATTTGTCTAATATTTTGATAAATAAGTAAAGTAAATTTGATATGGGATTACTCATTCATGAGTACTTTTGTTTGATATCTGATTGATATACTAAGGTCTGTATAAGTTTGTACTAAAGTCTGTATAAGATTGTAAAAATCAGTCATGTGTTAAAGAGACAAAAATTTCTTAAACATAAGTTTACCCATAACATTTAGTTTATTAAGATTTAAATTTTCTAGAGCAGGCAACCATAAAAATTAAACAACTGTTTAATTAAGAACTGTTATTTTAGAGCACTGTACTGCCATTTCTTTAAAAGCTAAACTTGGTTAATGTAGAAACATCAATGTAATTGTGATGCTATTAATGTGCTCATATCTTCCAGTTATAAAACTTTATAAGGTAGAAACTTTAAAAGAGCATTATATCAAGCAGGTGTTCTGAAGTTGTATGGTAAATAAAATATATATTGGGGATTTATTTACCTGTTATCAATAATATATGTAAAGTTTTATGTTACTTTTTACATTGTGGAACAATTTAAATGTATTTTTAAGTTAATGAGACCCTAATCTATGTAAAGGTTAAAATCTTTCAGCCGTACTTTAATTCATGTTTTAAATGTGATATCATATGGTGTGAGCTAATGTTCATGTGACCTCAAAAAATTTATGTAAACTTTGTAAAATGATATTTAAAAAACAAAGATCAGCTTTAGAACTAAAGCATTTAAGGTTTATAAGGAGCCCTGCTTACCTGAGATAAGACTCTGTGTCCCATCTTACTACATGTGAGAATGACTACGAAAGCAGTAGGTCAGATTTTATTTCATTTAAAGTTATGTTCAAATTTTTTTTTCTGTCAAGATTACTAGGATCTCAAAAAGATGATATAATATATAACTCACCCAAAAAATTCAGGGTAGCTATTACATGAACTAAGTATTTTTACTCTTGTTAAAAAAATTTTATTTTTTAATTTCCTTATAAGTGATCTAAAGATTTCCTGTTGGTGTTTTACAGAAGTGTTGCTTTAAGAACACAACATGGGTTAATTTAAGATAATAAGTCATCAACTACAAGACAGACAGAATAATAAGATCCCAATTAATAATATATAAATAATTATAAACTTATAGACATTAAAGCACAGTACTCTTAATATATGGCTGTTAAAATTCATTTGCTGGTTGTTTCAGATTAGGATTGAAAATTAAAGTTAAATAAAAAGGTCCAAAAAAAACGATATTTGACTCTTGCCCTCTGAGTCAGTCTGAATCCAGGGAACAAGGGATTTCTCTATGAGCTTTGCAACTCTGGGCCACATAACCTCCCGATCAGAGAGATTAATGAGACCACTGGAGAACAGAAGGCCAATCAGTGCATTTGCTACAAAGAGGTGAGTCATCAGGAAAGGGAGACATCCCTGATGCTTCTGGGGGAAGCCACATGGTCAAGCAAGACCTGGACCCACATAGCTCAAATTGCACTAGCAGAACTGAGAAGCTGCTCTCAAGTATCCCAAAAAATGACTCCCATAAAAGCTCAGCTGACTGCTAACAATAGATAGAAACAAAAGTCAGTTTGACTGCTTCATCTTAAACACTTAGCAAAGACAGTTAAAACCAAAATACAGCCAATCCTGGGCATTTTAAATAATAATAATAATAATAATAATAATAATAATAATAATAATAATAATAATAATAATTTAAGGTATACACTTTATGTTAGCCTCCCAAAATAAGTAAAACTGTTGGCTACAAAGAAGGATTCTCAGAGAGGAATGCCTGATAACTATAAAAATAGACTATCAAGAGGAGCTTCCAGAGGCAGAAGTTTTTAGTTTAAGGCCTACAGATATTCCTAACCTACACAGGTAGGCTTGGTGTTTGCTAGTACAATTATCCAGCCCTGAGTAACAGAATTAAATGTTTCTCTATTAAACACAGAGGTCATACTAGTGAAAGGATTCTGCAAAATCAGATGACATTAAATTATTAAACTGTATATTATGGGGAGGGACAACTGTATCACTAAAAGTTAAATATTAAGTTCACAGTCCTGATAATTGGGGATATTAAAGACTGGTGAGGGTACTTCATACAGTGACATGATCCAGCTACTGCAACATTTATTCAATACTCATGTTTTTTGTTTCTCTCATAGAAGAACCCATCCCCAGATGACTTTACAACCTGTTCTTCCTCAACAAGACTTCAAAAAGAACTGACTTCAAAAAGGCAACTCATGTCCCTCACGCCATGCACACTTATGTCACCCTTTCTCAGCTGAGAAAAAGCCAAAATGAGAGACGACTCTCTACTTTCACCAATGGAGCCAAAAATAAATAGACTATCAATATAAGTAATTAATTAAGTCAGGTAATATCAGGGAGACTGGTTTTCGGTGAGTTCTAAAAATTTGGTGACTGTTAACTGAGGGATTAAAATTTCCTCAGTGCTTTTCCACTAATCTATCAAGGATTACAAAGGGACACATAAGAAAAGGGGGGAATGATACACCCAACCTTACCTTTTATTAAAATTGGGAGCCATATTGCAACAAAGCCATGAAAAAATCATTTTGGCTTTACTGTAAATTACTGCAAATTCTGAACCTGCTTGGAATGACTGCCCGTGCCTTGAACTCACCCGTGCATGGCTCTCTGACCAGATAGCAGCCCTCTCTGAAACTTTGTCACACCTCATAAATATTGGCCTTTTGTGGCCAGACAATGACCCTCTCTGAGGCTCTAATGGTCCTCATAAATTTTGATGTTGGGGCTAGCAAAAAAAAAAAAATGTAAACTCCCATTAGTGTGATGCTTGTCAGAGTTCTATTATCTGTTACCCCATTTTTGTGTAACTTTCTGGGCTACAAACCTGGGCTGTAGTAAAGGTGGGGTTGCTCTCTTGTTCTCGAAATTTTGGGAGGGAGTGGCAGCCCAGCCAGTGGAAATAATAAGCTTACTTTAATTTGATTTTAATTGGAGTCAGTGTTCTTTTCTTACATCCTGGTCTAAGAGGTAAACACTCCACAAACATAGAGCTCTGCTGGCCTAAAGACTTCTTGAGAAACTGCCTCTGAGGTTGGATACTTTAAATATATTTTGTTGTCAGAAGGTTTAGCTTCTTTTCTAGTGAGACCATCAAAGCTGGGTCTGCATCTATGTGAATGGAGAGCATGGTTTCTTATTTTCCAATGAACATGAGGCAGCAGTGCTGAATTATCTCTTGGTAGGTAAACTGTGGCCATTGGGGGCTAAGTGTCTCCCTGTGTGGACTGTGAAGCCATTTGATCATCCTCCATTTTTGTGGTGTTTCTTGGTGCTGCACTGGGAGTTTGGTATTTGCTTCACGAAATACAAGGAGTTCAACTGCGACACAGTGCTGGAGGGAGTTCTGTCACGTGTGGTGGGTCAGAAACTGCAGGAGAATGCACCAACCAGGCTTCTATTTCACATAGCTTTTTCCTTGACCATACCCACCTGATTCTGAACATTGCCTTGAAACCTCTCCATATAATAAGATGCCTTAACATGTAAGGTTCTGCTGGATGCACCATGGCAGCCAAAAGGCATTTGGAAGTCAATTGGAAATCCACACGGCCCCACCTCAGATATTTTATCACACACCTGCACACCACTACTCTGGGCCCACTATTCAGCAGTGCAAATTACTGGCATCTCTGTTCTTCACCATTTTCATGAAACCCAGTCAATCAAGGCACTGTCTGGTACACTCATGATCAGCAACAGGAGATCCAAAGGTTCTCCAGTGCCACCTGGTCATGGGAGTTTTAAAAATTTCAGGGTGTTTATCTAGCCACTTTTCAAGGATGAAGTTGGAGAAACTGTGGGTTTCAATTCATTCAGGAACCTTTTAATGTTGAGGAACCTCATTTCAATGAATGCTCTGGAGAACTCTCAAAGGCAAGGCTTCTCAAAGAGTAGCCAAACGGTCACATGAAGCCCAGCCCATTGAGGTCTACAATGTGAGGTCCATGTGTGTTTTGACTCTCAACTATGCCTGTCAAGTCTTTCAGAATAAAATCATGTGATATCCTGGCTGAGATTCCCAGTGATCAGTCGAAAGCCACCCTTGGCCTAGATTTCAGTTTCCAAGGGCGACTCTCATGCGTGGCATTCTAAAATCGCAACACAATTCATGACAATACTTCTCTGAGGTCAGTTTCAGAACTCAGTCTCTAAAGGGAATCATACCAAAGTTCCAGCCCTGGTGGATCCAGTCATTTCTTCCAACTGCTACACAAATGAACACAATTAAAACCAAAACACTCCCACATGGTCCTCACCTTCTTCCATATAGACACTCATTATAACCTCTGGCTGGAGGTTTCCATGAGGGGTGCAGCACAAGACGGTATCCAAAACAAGCTCCCTTGTCCCTTATTTGCTTAAAGTCAGCTAGGCCTGGACACCATTCCTGTGAACCAGGAGTGATAAAATAAGCCTGGGCTTAATACTGCTCTGCTTCTCCAATTTGAGGCCTACTGACTGTCAGGTATAGATTCTTTATGTGATTTGGAATAATGAAAAAACCCAAGCTCATATGGGCTAGCCTCTCCAGGGCTTTGAAGAACTCATTTGACTCAAAGGATCCATATTCTCCCTTGATGGAGATCAGAAACCTATCAGAGTAAGGCAAGATACTCCATACACAGTGACTGATCTTTTTGCCATTTTGGTTTTGAAAGCACACATGGAATCTTTCTTTAGTTCCAACAGGTGCTGAGAATCTAAGCCACTGCCTCACACAGGGCCAAGTGGCTGATTCAGACACATCCCTTTCCAAAGCAATTAAGCAAAGATACACAGGTGATGCCCATTCATTTCCATTTGAAAACTGTTTTCTTAAGGCTTCACAAATTGGTGGACTGAGGCAAAGACCTTCCTGACACTCAGAGCAACAGAAAAATAGGTAAGCAAAAGGCCCAAAGCAGGGTTTCTCTACTGAGACTTTCTTTGTCACACGGTTATCTGAGTTTTCTGAGATGCTTGCTATTCCCTTCAGCTATCCAGTACATGGACATGTCACAGAGCTTGGAGGTGGTACATATCTTGGACAGAAAACCATGAGCCTACTCTGGAGAGTGGCCAGAATTCAGGAAGAAAACAGGAACTTCAGAAGATAGTGGGTGTTGCCCGTCCCTAAAGCAACCTGCAGTCCACTCATAAATTGGACAGGATGAATGTTGGCAAACTTTCTACTAGACAGGACACATCCATTGATGCATTATCTTTTATAATGTCTACAACCACGGACACAGTGGGATACACAGGCATACCAACAATCGCCTTGTCAAATGACTTACTATAAACAGTCCACTCCAAAACAAACAAACCGCCTTTCTTACCTATTCTCAGAACATGAGACTAAACCACAAAATCACAACCACACCCACAACGACACCTCCTTTATTCAAGTAGGTCTGTGACTAATTGGAATGTACTCTGACTGATGGGCCATACTATGTTTCCTTGAAATGGCCTGTCCTTCTCAGATCGGGTATCCTTGGCCAACACTGTGAAGTTTTCAGGAGCCAGTGGTGAGCCACTACCTGCTTTCTCAGGAAATTCCCCTTTACAGAACTCTCCTGGCATTTGGCAATCCTCACATCAGTAGGTACCAAGGAAGACTTACTCTGTCCTTGGTTATTCCAAACAACTGAGCCCACTGGGAAAGAAACTGGGACTGACTCTGGGTGCCTGGCTTCCTGGATCCCAAGTTCAGAGAGATCCGTCATCAAGGAAGAGAGGTAGGTCACTTCATTCAGGAACTGAATGAGGTTACTGTCGTGGCAACCACTTTGTCCTAAAAATTGCTTTCAAGGGTCCCATGAGATGGAGGCTGCCCCTACTTCCTGTGACACTTTCACAAGTTAGATTGGTATATCAACCATTGGCACCTGGGAACAGCTCTCCACACAGGCCTGGTTTGGTC
This sequence comes from Callospermophilus lateralis, assembly GCF_048772815.1. Classification (NCBI taxonomy): domain Eukaryota; kingdom Metazoa; phylum Chordata; class Mammalia; order Rodentia; family Sciuridae; genus Callospermophilus; species Callospermophilus lateralis. The sequence continues at coordinate 458,335 of NW_027514364.1, forward strand.
CATCTTCTCTACATTAAGAAGAGAGAAGCTGATTCAGACACAACCCTTCATCCTGACCAGGTTGTTTGCCATGGAGGATGACTTTTGGTCTCTTAGGTCCTCCATAGCTGCTTACAACTTCTCGAGGAATCATTTCTGCATGGACCTTTGAGTTTCTCAGCATGTGGAAGATCCCCTATATTCCTGTATTGTAAGACCAACTCTATCCCTGCTCTTCTGTAAAGTTAAATTGACTGAACAGTGTATGGTTAGGTTAACTAACAGGTTCGATTTGGATTAGGAATCTTTCTGCGCGATGAATAATGGTATTGGGAAACTGCGATATTTACAAGAATATATAGGTGAAATATAAGTATGAAAACAGAAATCTAGCTAAGATATGAAGCCCAAAAGGGCATTGGGCCCTTGATTGGGATACGTAGCTTTGAATTATGTTCTGCACTGATGTGTCAGGTAAATCGATATACAATGGCTTAGGTCCTTGTACCATGGATGATTAAATGTAGAAGAGAACTTCCAGTCAAAAGGGATAGTCGGTAGGATTCAGAAGATTCTCAGTAGGTTTAGAAAGAAGAGTGAGTATAGGATTTGGACCAAATGTTGTTTAGCAATAGGGTTTCCGGTAGACAGTGAATGTTAATGTCAGCACAAGTGAAGAGACTGTCACAATGATGAACTGGGGAAAATAGTTAGGAAAGCTGATATCAATAGAGACATTACGAAATCAGGCAAAGTATAAAATGAGTGATAGGATTAGATATTTTCAACAGGGTTGAGTTTGAATATATAATCTAAGAAAGAAACAAATATGTAGTGACCAATAGGATTGACATTTGACAGCATTAGGCAACCTGGACATGGATGTTTAGTAATCCATGCTCACTTTTCATTTAGTCTTTGCTACAATCTTAAGTGTGACCTTTGCTTTTTTTGGCCAGAATATTACTGTGATAAAACGTACATGTAGATCAGGTGACATGACTCTTTCTTTCACCATTTCTGGTAGCAACATTTTCAAGATGTATAAATTAGTAATGGGGGTATAAAGAGGTGTACCCTTGTCTGTGCATATAGAGATACTGCATGAATAGACCATACTGTGAATAAATAATATATCTGGTTCTGACTTTAAATAATGGATTGAAATTATATCTGAAAAAATACAGGAAATCTTATATTGACATACAAACATTCATTCCAACCAGTGAAATATCTAATGGCCACATTAAATTTATGGTTTATCATGAAGGGTGTGTGAGTTTTGCTTCAAAAGTGATTATGGAAATCGAAAATAATGTGTTTGGAAAGAAGTCTCATGAAAAGACCAGTCAAGAAACCTGGAGGAATACATGTTTAATGAAGCAGGAAGTGATTGTGAAACAAATGCGTATAAATTTGTGAACTTGTGGATGAAGTATATATTTCCTATGATTTGTAAAAACTGAAGAAATAGTAATGTACCAGTGTTGAATGAAAATAAACGTCAGAATACACATCATGTCCCATACGAATCTACTTGATTGATGTTAATCTGGGTCAGTTACTGTACAAATATTAGGATTTGTAAGCACCATTTACTGAACTTAGTTTTCAGAACTATGAAACAAATGTGTATTTCAGGTGGATGAATATATCTGAGAATAATTTTGTGAAAAGTTTATTATAAATCCACATTTTTGAACATGGATGAACTTAGGGAGTGTATTTAAGAAACATATATTTCATATTTTAAAAATCAGGACAGTGTGTGTATATATATATATATATATATATATATATATATATATATATTCATAATTATATATATGTGTATATACATATATATGTGTCTATATATATATACACACACACACACACACACACACAACACACACACAGACATTTAAATGTAGTTATATATATGCCAATCGAAGTTCATCATAAAATATATAGCATCCACAGATGCAAAAATATTTATTTTACTGAACAAGGATTTATGTATAATGTTGTTCTACTAGAAAGCTCACCCATAGTTTGAATTTTCAGTTCCAACAGCGTTTAGAGGAGTGATCTCTTCTCACAAGTTGTATCTGCCAAGTCAGTCACCTCACAAAAATGAACGTGTGATACCAGGTAGAATTCTATATAAGCATATAAAAATAAATGTGCTGAATAGGCTACAGAGAAAGGGAGAGGAATTTACATATTTGTTAACTTTAACAACACATGGAAAACTATTTCAATTAAAAATTGACTAGATTTATAACACCTACCCTTTATCATGCAAATGGCAAGTCCAACTATACCCCATGCCTCCTCTAAACTGCTTGTATTTCTATTATGTTTGGGTTGTTTTTCTCCATCATGTTTGGATTAGTAGACAGAGTATAGTAGGGTATGGGTTATTGTCAGGGATTCAGTATATTCAATGGAATATAGGAAAATGAATCCAATGTGTATAAAATATATGCTACACAATTATCTTCCCACTCTCATCCAGAACAATGCCTTTACATTACCTTCACCCCAAATAAGACACAATTAGAGTAGAAGAGTTTGAAAATCCGTGAATGCATATCTGGGGTGGAAACAGTACTAAGAAACAAATAAGTATTTCAGGTGGATGAATATTTCTGAGAATAATCTTGTGAAAAGTTGATTATAAATCCACAACATAAATATGAATGAATTTAGGAAGTGTGTAATAAGACACATATTTCATGTTTTGAAAAATCTTGAGAGTGTATCTATATATATATATATATATATACATATTTATATACACAAACAGAGAGAGACATTAAAAATTGCAATATATATGCCAAACGAAATTCACCATGAAATGTATATCATCCACAGATCCAAATATATTCATTTTACTGAACATTGATTTATGTATAATGTTGTTCAACTAGGAAGCTCACTCACATTTGAATTAAATGTTCAAGCAGCATTTAGGAGGAGTGATCTCTTCTTCCAATTTGTATCTGCCAAATCAGCCACCTCACAAGAATGTACGTGTGGTACCAGGTAGGATTCTATATGTGCATATAAAAATACGTGTGCTGAATAGGCTACAGAGAAAGGGGGAAAGGAATTCATTATTTGTTAACTTTAAAAACGCATGGAGAACTATTTCAACAAATAATTGACTAGATTTATAACTGCTACACTATACCATGCAAAAGGCAACTCCAACTATAAAACATACCTCCTCTAAACTGCTTGTATTTCTATTCTGTTTGTGTTATTTTTCTCCATCATATTAGGATTAGTAGTCAGAGTCTAATAGGGTATATGTTAGTTTCAGGGATTCAGCATTTCTAATGGAAAATAGGAAATTGAATAAAATGTGTATGCAAATATGTGCTACACAAAATTCTTCCCACTTTCATCCAGAACAATGCCTTGACATTACATTCTCCTCAAGTAAGACACAATTAGAGGATAAGAGTTAGAAAATCTGTGAATATATATCTGGAATGGAGAATACTCAGGAGTTTACAACTTTGGAGGTGGTAGAGAAGATTCTAAAAGTAAGGAACAGGGTAAACATTCCAGAAACATGCAGCTCTGCTGGCCTACATACTTTTTGAGAAACTGCCTCTAAGGGTGGGCACTTGAAATATTTGATGTTCTGAGGAGATTTAGTTTATTTGTAGAGAGACCATCAAAGCTGGGTCTGCATCTATGTTACTTGGAGGACATGGTTTCTTATTATCCAATGAACATGAGGCAGCAGTGCTGAATTCTCTCTTTGTAGGTAAACTATGGACACTGGGGTCTAAGTGTTTTTCAGTGTGGACTGTGAAGCCAATTGGTCATCCTCCACTTTTCGTGGTGTTTTTCGCTGCTCCACTGGGAGTTTGGTATTTGCTTCAAGAAATACAAGGAGTTAAAATGGGACAGAGTGGTGGAGGGAGTTCTTTAAGGTGTGGTGAGTCAGGGTCTTCAGGAGAATGGACCAACCAAGGTTCTATCCCACGTAGATTGCCCCCTTGAGAATAGCAATATGATTCTGAACATTGCAGTGAATCCTCTCCATATAACAAGATGCCTTTACATATATGGGTCTGCTGGCTGCACCATGTCAGTCACAAGCCATTTGGAAGCCAATGGCTGATCCACATGGCCACAACACAGATGTTTTATCAGACAATTGCATACCACTGCTCTAGGCCAACTACTCACCAGGCTCCAACTTACTGGCATATCTGTTCTACACCATTTTCATGAAACAAAGTCAATCAAGGCAGTGTCTGGTATACCCAGGATCAGAAACAGGACATCCAAAGTTTTTTCAGTGCCAGCTGAACATGAAAATATCAAAAATTTCATGGTAATTGTCTAGCCATTTTTCACAGATGAAGTTTGCGGCTCTGAGGGCTTCAATTAATTCAGGAACCATTAAATGGTGAAGAAGCTAATTTCAATGAAAGCACTGGAGCACTCTCACAGGCATGGTTTCCCTAAGGGTGGCCAAAATGTCACATGAAGCCAGGCCCATTGAGATCTACAATGTGAGGTTCATGTGTGTTTTAAACTCAAATATGGCTGCCAAGTCTTTAAGAAAAATTGTATGTAATATCCGGGCTGAAATTCCCAGTGTTCTGTGGAAATCCAACCTGGGCCTAGATCTCAGGTTCCAAGGGCGACTCTCATGTGTGGCCTCCTAAAATCCCAACACAATTCATGGCAATACTTCTCTGAGGTCAGTTAAAGAACTCAGTCTCTAAGGGGAATCACACCAGAGTTCAAGCCCAGTGGAACAGTCATCTCTTCCAACCGCCACACAAATGACCACAATTAAAACCAAAACACTCCCACATGGTCCTCATCTTCTTCCATATAGACACTCCTTATAACGTCTGGCTGGAGTTTTCAATGAGGTCCACAGCCCAAGTCAGTGTCCAAATTAAGGTCCTGTTCCCCTCATTTGTCTAACATCAAGGTGGCCTGGACACACTTCCTGTAAACCAGGAGTGATCAAATAGGCCTGACATTAATACTGCTCAGCTTTTTCAATTTGAGGCCTTCTGACTCTGTGGTTTAGATTCTTTATGTGAATTTGAGTCATGAGAAAACACAAGCCCGTCTGCAGAGATTTGAAGAACTCATTTGGCCCAAAGGATTCCTATTCTCCCTTGATGGAATTCAGGATCCTAACAGAGGAAGGTAAAAGAATTCATTCACAATGAGTGAATATTTGCCATTTTGGTTTTGGATGGACACATGGGATCTTTCTTTTGATCCATCAGGTGCTAAGAATCTAAGCCACTGCCTCACACAGGGCCAAGAGGCTGACTCAGACACATCCTTTTCCAAAGCAATTAAGCAAAGAGCCACAGGTGATGCCCATTCATTTCCATTTGAAAACTGTTTTCTTCAGGGTTCACAAAGGTGTGGCCTGAGGCAAAGACCTTCCTGACACTCAGAGCAACAGAAAAAAAGGTAAGCAAAAGGCCCAAAGCAGGGTTTTTCTACTGAGACTTTCTTTGTCACACTGATATCTGAGTTTTCTGAGATGCTTGCTATTCCCTTCAGCTATCCATTATATGGCAATGTCACAGAGCTTGGAGGTGGTACATATCTTGGACAGAAAACCATGAGCCTGCTCTGAAGAGTGGCCAGAATTCAGGAAGAAAACAGGAACTCCGGAAGATAGTAGGTGTTGCCCGTCCCTAAAGCAACCTGCAGTCCACTCATAAATTGGGCAGGATGAATGTTGGCAAGCTTTCTACTAGACAGGACACATCCATTGATGCATTATCTTTTATAATGTCTACAACCACGGACACAGTGGGATACACAGGCATACCAACAATCGCCTTGTCAAATGACTTACTATAAACTGTCCACTCCAAAACAAACAAACCGCCTTTCTTACCTATTCTCAGAACATGAGACTAAACCACAAAATCACAACCACACCCACAACGACACCTCCTTTATTCAAGTAGGTCTGTGACTAATTGGAATGTACTCTGACTGATGGGCCATACTATGTTTCCTTGAAATGGCCTGTCCTTCTCAGATCGGGTATCCTTGGCCAACACTGTGAAGTTTTCAGGAGCCAGTGGTGAGCCACTACCTGCTTTCTCAGGAAATTTCCCTTTTCAGAGCTCTCCTGGCATTTGGCAATCCTCACATCAGTAGGTACCAAGGAAGACTTACTCTGTCCTTGGTTATTCCAAACAACTGAGCCCACTGGGGAAGAAACTGGGAATGACTCTGGTGCCTGGCTTCCTGGATCTTAAGTTCAGAGAGATCCGTCATCAAGGAAGAGGGGTAGGTCACTTCATTCAGGAACTGAATGAGGTTACTGCCGTGGCAACCACTTTGTCCTAACAATTGCTTTCAAGGGTCCCATGAGATGGAGGCTGCCCCTACTTCCTGTGACACTTTCACAAGTTAGATTGGTATATCAACCATTGGCACCTGGGAACAGCTCTCCACACAGGCCTGGTTTGGTCCATCTTCTCTACATTAAGAAGAGAGAAGCTGATTCAGACACAACCCTTCATCCTGACCAGGTTGTTTGCCATGGAGGATGACTTTTGGTCTCTTAGGTCCTCCATAGCTGCTTACAACTTCTCGAGGAATCATTTCTGCATGGACCTTTGAGTTTCTCAGCATGTGGAAGATCCCCTATATTCCTGTATTGTAAGACCAACTCTATCCCTGCTCTTCTGTAAAGTTAAATTGACTGAACAGTGTATGGTTAGGTTAACTAACAGGTTCGATTTGGATTAGGAATCTTTCTGCGCGATGAATAATGGTATTGGGAAACTGCGATATTTACAAGAATATATAGGTGAAATATAAGTATGAAAACAGAAATCTAGCTAAGATATGAAGCCCAAAAGGGCATTGGGCCCTTGATTGGGATACGTAGCTTTGAATTATGTTCTGCACTGATGTGTCACGTAAATCGATATACAATGGCTTAGGTCCTTGTACCATGGATGATTAAATGTAGAAGAGAACTTCCAGTCAAAAGGGATAGTCGGTAAGATTCGGAAGATTCTCAGTAGGTTTAGAAAGAAGAGTGAGTATAGGATTTGGACCAAATGTTGTTTAGCAATAGGGTTTCCGGTAGACAGTGAATGTTAATGTCAGCACAAGTGAAGAGACTGTCACAATGATGAACTGGGGAAAATAGTTAGGAAAACTGATATCAATAGAGACATTACAAAATCAGGCAAAGTATAAAATGAGTGATAGGATTAGATATTTTCAACAGGGTTGAGTTTGAATATATAATCTAAGAAAGAAACAAATATGTAGTGACCAATAGGATGGACATTTGACAGCATTAGGCAACCTGGACATGGATGTTTAGTAATCCATGCTCACTTTTCATTTAGTCTTTGCTACAATCTTAAGTGTGACCTTTGCTTTTTTTGTTCAGAATATTACTGTGATAAAACATACATTTAGATCAGGTGACATGACTATTTCTTCCACCATTTCTGGCAGCAAAATATTCAAGACGTATAAATTAGTAATGGGGGTAAAAAGAGGTGTACCCTATGTCTGTGCATATAGAGATAATGCATGAATAGACCATACTGTGAATAAATAATATATCTGGTTCTGACTTTAAATAATGGATTGAAATTATATCTGAAAAAATACAGGAAATCTTATATTGACATACAAACATTCATTCCAACCAGTGAAATATCTAATGGCCACATTAAGTTTATGGTTTATCATGAAGGGTGTGTGAGTTTTGCTTCAAAAGTGATTATGGAAATCGAAAATAATGTGTTTGGAAAGAAGTCTCATGAAAAGACCAGTCAAAAAACCTGGAGGAATACATGTTTTATGAAGCAGGAAGTGATTGTGAAACAAATGCGTATAAATTTGTGAACTTGTGGATGAAATATATATTTCCTATGATTTGTAAAAACTGAAGCAATAGTAATGTACCAGTGTTGAATGAAAATAAACGTCAGAATACACATCATGTCCCATACGAATCTACTTGATTGATGTTAATCTGCGTCAGCTAATGTACAAATATTAGGATTTGTAAGCACCATTTACTGAAGTTAGTTTTCAGAACTATGAAACAAATGTGTATTTCAGGTGGATGAATATTTCTGAGAATAATTTTGTGAAAAGTTTATTATAAATCCACATTTTTGAACATGAATGAACTTAGGGAGTGTATTTAAGATACATATATTTCATATTTTAAAAATCAAGTCAGTGTATATATATATATATATATATATATATATATATATATATATATATATTCATAATTATATATATGTGTATATATATATACACATATAATTATATATATGTATATATATATACACTCACACACACACACACACAAAACACACACACAGACATTAAAATGTAGAAATATATATGCCAATCGAAGTTCATCATAAAATATATAGCATCCACAGATGCAAAAATATTTATTTTACTGAACAAGGATTTATGTATAATGTTGTTCTACTAGAAAGCTCACCCATAGTTTGAATTTTCAGTTCCAACAGCGTTTAGAGGAGTGATCTCTTCTCACAAGTTGTATCTGCCAAGTCAGTCACCTCACAAAAATGAACGTGTGATACCAGGTATTCTATATAAGCATATAAAAATTCATGTGCTGAATAGGCTACAGAGAAAGGCAGAGAGGAATTTACATATTTGTTAACTTTAACAACACATGGAGAACTATTTCAATTAAAAATTGACTAGATTTATAACACCTACCATTTATCATGCAAATGGCAAGTCCAACTATACCCCATGCCTCCTCTGAACTGCTTGTATTTCTATTCTTTTTGGGTTGTTTTTCTCCATCATATTTGGATTAGTAGACAAAGTATAGTAGGGTATGCGTTATTGTCAGGGATTCAGTATTTTCAATGGAATATAGGAAAATGAATCCAACGTGTATAAAATATATGCTACACAATTATCTTCCCACTCTCATCCAGAACAATGCCTTTACATTACCTTCACCCCAAGTAAGACACAATTAGAGTAGAAGAGTTTGAAAATCCGTGAATGCATATCTGGGGTGGAAACAGTACAAAGAAACAAATACGTATTTCAGGTGGATGAATATTTCTGAGAATAATCTTGTGAAAAGTTGATTATAAATCCACAACATAAATATGAATGAATTTAGGAAGTGTGTAATAAGACACATATTTCATGTTTTGAAAAATCTTGAGCATGTATATATATATATATATATATATATATATATATATATATATATATATATATATATATATATTTATATACAGACAAAGAGAGAGACATTAAAAATTGCAATATATATGCCAAACGAAATTCACCATGAAATGTATATCATTCACAGATCCAAATATATTCATTTTACTGAACATGGATTTATGTATAATGTTGTTTAACTAGGAAGCGCACTCACATTTGAATTATCAGTTCAAGCAGCGTTTAGGAGGAGTGATCTCTTCTTCCAATTTGTATCTGCCACGTCAGCCACCTCACAAGAATGTACGTGTGGTACCAGGTAGGATTCTATATGTGCATATAAAAATACGTGTGCTGAATAGGCTACAGAGAAAGGGGGACAGGAATTCACTTATTTGTTAACTTAAAAAACGCATGGAGAACTATTTCAACAAATAATTGACTAGATTTATAACTGCTACACTATACCATGCAAAAGGCAACTCCAACTATAAAACATACCTCCTCTAAACTGCTTGTATTTCTATTCTGTTTGTGTTATTTTTCTCCATCATATTAGGATTAGTAGTCAGAGTCTAATAGGGTATATGTTAGTTTCAGGGATTCAGCATTTCTAATGGAAAATAGGAAATTGAATCCAATGTGTATGCAAATATGTGCTACACAAAAATCTTCCCACTTTCATCCAGAACAATGCCTTGACATTACATTCTTCTCAAGTAAGACACAATTAGAGGATAAGAGCTAGAAAATCTGTGAATATATCTGGAATGGAGAATTCTCAGGAGTTTACAACTTTGGAGGTGGTAGAGAAGATTCTAAAAGTAAGGGACAGGGTAAACATTCCACAAACATGCAGCTCTGCTGGCCTAAATGCTTTTTGAGAAACTGCCTCTAAGGTTGGGCACTTGAAATATTTGATGTTCTGAGGAGATTTAGTTCCTTTGTAGAGAGACCATCAAAGCTGGGTCTGCATCTATGTTACTTGGAGGACATGGTTTCTTATTATCCAATGAACATGAGGCAGCGGTGCTGAATTCTCTCTTTGTAGGTAAACTATGGACACTGGGGTCTAAGTGTCTTTCAGTGTGGACTGTGAAGCCAATTGGTCATCCTCCACTTTTCGTGGTGTTTCTCGCTGCTCCACTGGGAGTTTGGTATTTACTTCAAGAAATACAAGGAGTTAAAATGGGACAGAGTGGTGGAGGGAGTTCTTTAAGGTATGGTGAGTCAGGGTCTTCAGGAGAATGCACCAACCCAGGTTCTGTCCCACGTAGATTGCCCCCTTGAGAATAGCAATATGATTCTGAATATTGCAGTGAATCCTCTCCATATAACAAGATGCCTTTACATATATGGGTCTGCTGGCTGCACCATGTCAGTCACAAGCCATTTGGAAGCCAATGGCTTATCCACATGGACGCAACACAGATGTTTTATCAGACAATTGCATACCACTGCTCTAGGCCAACTACTCACCAGGCTCCAACTTACTGGCATATCTGTTCTACACCATTTTCATGAAACAAAGTCAATCAAGGCAGTGTCTGGTATACTCAGGATCAGAAACAGGACATCCAAAGTTTTCTCAGTGCCAGCTGAACATGAAAATATCAAAAATTTCATGGTAATTTTCTAGCCATTTTTCATGGATGAAGTTTGCGGCTCTGAGGGCTTCAATTAATTCAGGAACCATTAAATGGTGAAGAAGCTAATTTCAATGAAAGCACTGGAGCACTCTCACAGGCATGGTTTCCCTAAGGGTGGCCAAAATGTCACATGAAGCCAGGCCCATTGAGATCTACAATGTGAGGTCCATGTGTGTTTTAAACTCAAATATGGCTGCCAAGTCTTTAAGAAAAATTGTATGTAATATCCGGGCTGAAATTCCCAGTGTTCTGTGGAAATCCAACCTGGGCCTAGATCTCAGGTTCCAAGGGCGACTCTCATGTGTGGCCTCCTAAAATCCCAACACAATTCATGGCAATACTTCTCTGAGGTCAGTTAAAGAACTCAGTCTCTAAGGGGAATCACACCAGAGATCAAGCCCAGTGGAACAGTCATCTCTTCCAACCGCCACACAAATGACCACAATTAAAACCAAAACACTCCCACATGGTCCTCATCTTCTTCCATATAGACACTCCTTATAACGTCTGGCTGGAGTTTTCAATGAGGTCCACAGCCCAAGTCAGTGTCCAAATTAAGGTCCTGTTCCCCTCATTTGTCTAACATCAAGGTGGCCTGGACACACTTCCTGTAAACCAGGAGTGATCAAATAGGCCTGACATTAATACTGCTCAGCTTTTTCAATTTGAGGCCTTCTGACTCTGTGGTTTAGATTCTTTATGTGAATTTGAGTCATGAGAAAACACAAGCCCGTCTGCAGAGATTTGAAGAACTCATTTGGCCCAAAGGATTCCTATTCTCCCTTGATGGAATTCAGGATCCTAACAGAGGAAGGTAAAAGAATTCATTCACAATGAGTGAATATTTGCCATTTTGGTTTTGGATGCACACATGGGACCTTTCTTTTGATCCATCAGGTGCTGAGAATCTAAGCCACAGCCTCACACAGGGCCAAGAGGCTGATTCAGACACATCTTTTTTCAAAGCAATTAAGCAAAGAGCCACAGGTGATGCCCTTCATTTCCTTTTGAAAAAATGTTTTCCTCAGGCTTCCCAAAGGGGTGGCCAGAGGCAAAGACATCCTGAGATTCAGGGCAACAGAACAATAGGTTAGCAAAAGAGCCAAAGCAGGGTTTCTCCACTGAGACTTTTCTGGTCACACTGATATCTGAGTTTTCTGAGATGTTGGCCATTCCCTTCAGATATCCAGTACATGGCCATGTGACAGAGATTGGAGGTGGTACATATCTTGGACACAAACCCAAGAGCCTATTCTTAAGAGTTGTCAGAATTCAGAAAGAAAACAGGGACTTAAAAAGGTAGTAGGTGTTTCCTATCGATATGGAAACCACGCTCCATTCATTAAATGGGCAGGATGAATACTGGAAAGCTTTCTACTAAAGAGGACACATGCATTGATGCATTCTCTTTTATAATGTATACAACCACGGACACAGTGGGATACACAGAAATAGAAACACTCACCATGTAAAACGACTTACTAGAAACAGTTCACTCCAAACCAAAGAAACCTCCTTTTCTACCTATTCTCAGAACAGAGACAAAACCACACACCCACACTCAAAAAGACACCTCCTTCCCCAAAGTAGGGCTGTGATTATCCGGAGTGTCCTCTGACAGGTTTGCCATACTATGTTCCCCGTTAATGGTCTGTCCTGTCTCAGATCTGGTCTCCTTGTCCAACTCTGTGAAGCAGTCAGGAGCCAGGGGTGAGCCACTACATACTTAGTCAGGAAAGGCCCGTGTTCAGATCTTTCCTGGCATTTGGCCATCCTCACATCAGTCAGTACCAAGAAGACTGACTCTGTCCTTGGTGATTCCAAACAAATGAGACCACTTGGACTGGGACTGGGACTGGCTCTGGTGCTTGGTTTCCTTGGTCCCAAGTTCAGAAAGTTCCATCAACAAGGAAGTGAGGTAGGTCACTTCCTTCAAGAACTGAATGAGGTCACTTCCTTGGCAACCACTTTGTCTAACAGTTGCTTCCAAGGGTCCCATGAGATGGAGGCTGCCCCTACTTCCTTTGACACTTTCACAACTTAGAATGGTATATCAACCTTAGGAACCCGGGAACAGCTCTCCACACAAGCCTGGTTTGGTCCATCTTCTCTACATTAAGAAGAGAGAGGCTGATTCAGACACAACCCTTCATCCTGACCAGGTTGTTTGCATTGGAAAATGACTTTTTGTCTCTCAGGTCCTTCATTGAGGCCTACATCTTCTCCAGGGATCATTTCTGCATGGACCTTTGAGGTTCTTAACAGGTGGAGCATCCCCTACATTCCTGTATTGTAAGAACAATCTGTCTCTGCTCTTCTGTAAAGTTAGATTGAGTGAACAGTGTATGGTTAGGGTTAATTTCATGTTCGATTTGGGTTAGGAATCATTCTGCTGGATGAATAATGGTATTGGGAACCTGTGATATTTATAAGAATATCGAGGTTAAATATATGTATGAAAACAGAAATTAAAGTAAGATTTGAATCCCAGAAGGGCTTTGGGCAGTTGATTGGCATATTTAGCTTTGAATTGTGCACATATGTCTCAAATAAATGGATATACAATGGCAGAGGAACTTGAACCTTGGATGATTGAATGCTGAAGAGAACATCCAGTCAAAAGGGATTGTCGGTAGGATTAAGAAGATAGTCGTTATGTTTAGCAAGTAGAGTTAGTATAGGATATGTAACAAAAGTTCTTTAGCAATTTTTTTTCGGGCAGTGAGTGAATATAAATGTCAGCACATATGAAGAAATCAGACACAATGATGAAATGGGGAAAATTTGTAGAAAAGCAGATATCAATAGAGACATTAGGAAATCAGGCAAAGTATAAAGTGAGTGATAGGATAAGACATTTTCAACAGGGTTGAGATTGAATATCTAATCTTAGGAAGAAACAAATATGTAGGTCACCAATAGGATTGACATTTGAGAGCATTAGGCAACATGGACATGGATGTTGTTAGTAATCCATGTTCACTTTCCATTTAGACTTTGGTACAATCCTAAGTGGGACCTTTGCATTTTGTTTCCAGAATATTACTGTGATAAAATGTGTATGTAGATCAGATGACATGATTATTTCTTCCACCATTTCTAGGAGCAGTATTTTGAAGAGGTATAAATTAGCATTGGGGGTAAAAAGAGGTGTACCCTGTTTCTATGAATATACAGATAATGCATGAATAGACCTTAATTTCAATAAATAATATAACTTGTTCCACTTTAAGTAATGGATTGAATTGATATCTGAAAATATATAAGAAATCTTATATTGATATGCAATCATTCATGACAACCAGTTATACACCTAATGTTAATATTAGGTTACGGTTTATCATGAAGTTTGTGTGAGTTTTGCTTCAAAAGTGATTATGGAAATCGAAAATAATGTGTTTGGAAAGAAGTCTCATGAAAAGGCCAGTCAAGGAACACCGAGGAATTCATGAGTTCTGAAGAAGGAAGTGATTGAAATTGAAAAAAATGACGACAAATTTGCTTACTTGTGGATGAAATATTATAATATGATGTGAATAAACTGAAGAAATAGTAATGTACCAGTGTTGAATAAAAATGAACATCAAAATACACATCATGTCCCACAGGAATCTACTCGCATTGATGTTAAACTGTGTCAGTTACTGTAGAAATATTAGGATTTCTTTGCACCATTCACCAAAGTTAGTTTTCTTTTTTTTTAATTTTTATTTATGCTTGTTCAAAACATTACATAGTTCTTGATATATCATATTCCACACTGTGTTTCAAGTAGGTAATGAACTCCCATTTTTACCCCGTAAACAGATTGCAGAATCACATCAGTTACACATCCATTGATTTACATATTGCCATACTAGTGTCTGTCGTATTCTGCTGCCTTTCCTAACCTCTACTATCCCCCTCCCCTTACCTCCCCTCCCCTCTTCTCTCTCTACCTCTTTACTGTAATTCATTTCTCCCCCTTGTATAATTTTTTCCTTTCCCTCACCTCCTCTTGTATGTAATTTATATAACCCTGAGGGTCTCCTTTTATTTCCATGCAATTTCCCTTCTCTCTCCCTTTCCCTTCCTCCTCTCATCCCTGTTTAATGTTAATTTTCTTCTAATTCTATTCGTCCCTACTCTGTTCTTAGTTACTCTCTTTATATCAATAAAGACATTTGGCATTTGGTTTTACGGATTGGCTAGCTTCACTTAGCATAATCTGCTCTAATGCCATCCATTTCTCTGCAAGTTATATCATTTTGTCATTTTTTAATGCAGAGTAATATTCCATTGTGTATAAATGCCACATTTTTTATCCATTCATCTATGGAAGTGCATCTAGGTTGGTTCCATAGTCTTGCTATTGTAAATTGTGCTGCTATGAACATCAATGTAGCAGTGTCCCTGTAGCATTTTTTTTTAGATCTTTAGGGAATAGACTGAGAAGGGGAATACCTGGGTCAAATGGTGGTTCCATTCCCAGTTCTACAAGAAATCTCCATACTGCTTTCCAATTTGGCTGCACCAATTTGCAGTCCCACCAGCAATGTACAAGTTTACCCTTTTCTCCACATCCTCACCAGCACTTGTTGTTGTTTGAGTTCATAATAAATATCTGGAATGGAAAATGCTGAGGAGTTCACAACCTTGAAGGTGGTAGAGGAGTTTCCAAAAGTAAGGGACAGGGTAAATACCACAAACATGGAGCTGTGTCGGCCTTAAGACTTCTTGAGAAAATGCCTCTGAGGTTGGGCACTTGAAATATATGTTGTTGTCAGGAGCTTTAGCTTCCTTTGTAGTGAGACCATCAAAGCTGAGTCTGCATCTATGTGACCTGAAGAACATGGTTTTTTATTTTCCTATAAACACGAGGCAGCAGTGCTGAATTCTCTCTTTGTAGGCAAACTGGGGCTACTGGGGTCTATGTGTCTCCCCGTGTGGACTGTGAAGCCATTTGATCATCCTTCACATTTCGTCATGTTATTTGATGCTGCACTGAAAGTTTGGTATTTACTTTACGAAATAAAGGAGTTTAACTGCGATACCGTGCTGCAGGGAGTTCTGTCACATGTTGTGGTCAGGATCGGCAGGAGAATGTACCAAGCAGGCTTCTATCACACATAGTTGCCCCCTTGACCATAGCAATATGATTCTGAACATTGCCCTGAAACCTCTCCATTCAACAAGATGCCTTTACATCCAAAGGTCTGCTAGCTGCACATGTCAGTCACAAACCATTTCTAAGCCAATGGCAGATCCACGTGGCCGCACCACAGATGTTTTTTCACACACCTACACTCTACTGCTCTTGGCCCACTACTCAGCAGGCTCCAACTTACTGGCATCTCTTTTCTACACCATTATCATGAAACTCAGTCAAACCAGACACTGTCTTGTATACTCATGATAAGCACCAGGACATCAAATGGATTTCCAGTGCCAGCTGGTCATGGAAATTTCAAAAATTTCATGGTATTTTCTAGCCATTTTTCAAGGATGAAGTTGGAGGTACTGTGGGTTTCAATTCATTCAGGAACCATTAAATGTTGAGGAATCTCATTTCAATGGAAGCTCTAGAGAACTCTCACAGGCAAGTCCTCCGAAAGAGTGGCCCAATGTCACATAAAGCCAGCCACATTGAGGTCTACAATGTGAGGTCCATGTGTGTTTTGACTCTCAACTATTGCTTCCAAGTTTTTCAGAATATAATCAAGTGATATCCTCGCTGAGATTCCCAGTGCTCTGTGGAAAGCCACCCTGGGCCTAGATCTCAGTTTCCAAGGGTGACTCTCATGTGTGGCCTCCGAAAATCCCAACACAATTCATGGCAATACTTCTCTAAGGTCAGTTCCAGAACTCAGTCTCCAAGGGGAATCCCACAAGAGTTGAAACCCAGGTGGACACAGTCATCTTTTCCAACTGCCACACAAATGACCACAATTGAAACCAAAACACTCCCACATGGCCCTCATGTTTTTCCATATAGACACTCATCATAACCTCTCGCTGGAGGTTTCCATGAGGGGCGCAGACCAAGACACCGTCCAAAATTAGCTCCCTTGCCCCTAATTTGCCGAAAGTCAGGGTGGCCTACACACCCTTCCTGTGAACCAGAACTGATCAAATAGGGATGTAGTTAATACTGTTCTGCTTTTCCAATTTGAGGCCTACTGACTGTCAGGTATAGATTCTTTATGTGATTTGGAGTCATCAGCAAACCCAAGCACTTCTGCAGGGGTTCAAAGAACTCATTTGAACTAAAGGATCCTGATTCTTACTTGATGAAGGTCAGGAATCTAATAGAGGAAGGCAAGAGACTCATTTGCCATTTCTGTTTTGAGTGCACACATGGAATCTATCTTTAGATGCATCAGGTGCTGAGAATCTAAGCCACAACCTCACACAGAACCAAGAGGCTGATTCAGACACATCCTTTTACAAAGCAATTTAGCAAAGAGCAACAGGTGATGCCCATTCATTTTCATTTGAAAACTGTTTTCTTCAGGCTTCACAAAGGGGTGGCCAGAGGCAAAGACCTTCCTGACATTTAGGGCAACAGAAAAACAGGTAAGCAAAAGACCCAAAGCAGGGTTTCTCCATTGAGACTTTCCTGGTCACACTGATATCTGAGTTTTCTGAGATGCTCCCCATTCACTTTAGCTATCAAGTACATGGTCATGTCACAGAGCTTGGAGGTTGTATATATCTTGGACACAAAACCATGAGCCTATTCTGGAGAGTGGCCAGAATTCAGGAAGAAAACAGGATCTTAGGAAGATAGTAGGTTTTGCCCATCCAGAAGGCAAGCCGCGGTCCATTCATCAATTGGGCAGGATGAATGCCAGGAAGCTTTCTACTAGACAGGACACATCCATTAATTCATTCTCTTTTCTAATGTCTACAACCACAGACACAGTGGGATACACAGACATAGAAACACTCACATGTCAAACGACTTACTAGAAACAGTGCAATCCAAACCAAACAAACCGCATTTTCTACCTATTCTCAGAACATGTGACAAAACCACAAAACCACAACCACTCCCACAAAGGCACCTCCTTCCCCCAAGTAGGTCTGTGAGTATCCAGAGTGTCCTCTGACTGGTGGGCCATACAATGTTCTCCCGAAATGTCCTGTCCTGACTCAGATCTGGTCTCCTTGGCCAACTCTGTGAAGTTGTCAGGAGCCAGCAGTGAGCCACTACCTGCTTTCTCAGAAAAGGTCCCTCTTCAGAGCTCTCCTGGCCTTTGGCTATCCTCACATAGGTAGGTACCAAGAAAGACTGACCCTGTCCTTGGTAAAACCGAACAAGTGAGCCCACTGGGACTGGGACTGGGACTGGCTCTGGGTGCCTGTCTTCATGGATCCCAAGTTCAGAGAATTCCTTCACCAAGGAAGTGACGTAGGTCACTTCCTTCAGGAACTGAATCAGGTTACTGCCTTGGCAACTAATTTGTCCTAACAGTTGCTTCCAAGAGTCCAATGAGTTGGAGGCTGCCCCTACTTCCAGTGAAACTTTCACAATTTTGCATGGTATATCAACCATAGGCACCCAAAAAAAGCTCTCCAGATAGGCGTGGTTTGGTCCATCTTCTATACATTAAGAAAAGAAATGTTGATTCAGACACATCCCTTCATGCTAACCAGGTTGTTTGTCATGGAAGATGACTTTTGCTCTCTGACGTCATTCATAGCTGCCTACATTTAATCCTGGGATCATTTCTTTAATGACCTTGGAGGTTCTCAGCAAGTGGAAGATCCCCTAATTTCTGTATTGAAAGACCAACTCTGTCCCTGCTCTTCAGTAAAGTTAGATTGAGAGAACAGTGTATGGTCAGGGTTAATAACATGTTCCATTTGGGTTAGGAATCATTCTGCGGGATGAATTATGGTATTGGGAACGTGCGATATTTATAAGAATATAAGTGAATTATAAGTATGAAAACAGACATCTAGGTAATATTTGAAGCCCAGAATTGCATTGGACCCTTAGCTGGGATTCTTAGCTTTGAATTATATTCTGCACAGATGTCTCAGATAAATCGATATACAATGGCATAATTACTTGTACCTTGGTTTATTGAATGTTGAAGAGAACATCCAGTCAAAAAGGGATAATTTGTAGGATTAGTAAGATAGTTGGTAGGTTTTGAAAGAAGAGTGAGTATAGGATTTGGATAAAAAGATCTTTATTTGGGCTGGGGATGTGGCTCAAGTGGTAGCGCGCTGGCCTGGCATGCGTGCGACCTGGGTTCGATCCTCAGCACCACATACAAACAACGATGTTGTGTCTGCCAAAAACTGAAAAATAAATATTTGGGTTTTGTTTAAAAAAAAAAAAAAAAAAAAGATCTTTAGCTGTAGGGTTTCGGATAGAGTGAATGTAATTGTCAGCACATGTGGAGAGTCTGTCAAAAGGATGAACTGGGGAAAAAAGTAGGAATGCAGATATCAATTGACATTAGGATATCAGGCAAAGTATAAAGTGAGTGATAGAATTATACATTTTCAACAGGCTTGAGTTTGAATATATAATCTTAGGAAGAAACAAACATGTAGTCACCAATAGGATGAACTTTTGAGAGCATTAGGCAACATGGACATGGATGTTTTCCGTAATCCATGCTCACTTTTCATTTAGGCTTTGGTACAAACATAAGTTTGACCTCTTCTTTCTGTGTGCAGAATACTACTGTGGTAAAATGTATATGTAGATCAGGTGACATGAGTATTTCTTCCACCATTTCTGGGAGCAATATTTTGAAGACGTATCAATTATTTTTGGAGGTAAAAATGGTGTACACTGTGTCTATAATTATAGAAATAATGCATGAATAGACCATACTGTAAATAAATATTATAACTGGTTCTAACTTTAAATAATGGATTGAATTGATATCTGAAAATATACAGAAAATCTTACATTGATATACAATCCTTCATTCCAACCAGTAATATATCTAATGGTTATATCAGCATTATGGTTTTTCATGAAGAATGTGTGAGTTTTGCTTCAAAAGTGATTATGGAAATCGGAAATAATGTGTTTGGAAAGAAGTCTCATGAAAAGACCAGTCAAGAAACCTGGAGGAATACATGTGTTTTGAAGCAGAAAGTGATTGAAAGTGAAACAAATGCCTATATATTTGTGAACTTGTGGATCAAATATATATCCTATGATGTGCATAAACTGAAGAAATAGTAATGTACCACTGTTACATAAAAATGAACGTCAAAATACACATCATGTCCTCTCCCACAGGAATCTACTTGCATTGATGTTAAACTGGGTCAGTTATTGTAGAAATATTAGGATAATGCCGCAGTCTTGCTGGGCACAATCAGGAGCCACTTGCCAAAAGAAACGAACTTTATTTTTAGAACCACACACGCCAAACAAAACAGCCTCTCAGGAAAAACCTTCAGAGCCCCAACTGCCACCACTGGCTTCCCAAAACCTCTCCCTCCCACATGAGCCTCTCTCCGCCTCCCACAATCCTCCTGCTCTTGAGGCCGATTGGCTGGGTCATGTGGGCAAAGTCAAAAAAAGTCCCCCAATGAGCAGTTTTGTGGTCTGAAAGGGCAGGGAAACAGCCCATTGAGCATCACCGCAGAGGAGCCAAACAGCTAGTTGTTGCTGGGGCCGCTGTGAGCCAATCATCAGCCGGCAGCTGGAAGTTTGCTGGCAGCAGGAATTTTGCTGGGGCCCCTTCGGCTGTGGCTCTCAACATCTTCCCCTCTCTGTTTAAACAACACGCATGTGGCTTAGGGACCGTGCCTGCCTTAGGTTGTCCAATAGTACATATGGTCTTTACCCGTTAAGTTGGTACCATTGCAATTGGATCTTACCCGTCACTGACTACCCGTCCAGTATAGAGCCACACCTGTGGAGAGGTCTTTGTACCAGCGGGGGTGGGTGAGGTTCTTTGCCTCACCTCTGTTGGCCCCCCCAAATTTTAGCTGGACGATCATGACACGCAGAAGGGAGGAAGATACACCAAGCCAATTGACGGCTCCTTTTGGAAAAATTGTACCACCGATGACATCATCAGCAAATATACCCCAACACTACGACAAGTCGCTGCACCAACAGATAGTTCACAATGCATTTAGGTGAGTTCACATGTGTCCAGGCAAGTTCTGCAAGCAGTACAGGGATGGCTATTGCAGAAGCTGTAGATTGGAATTATCTTTGATTTCACCTGCACTGGGATGAAGATAGGAACTCTGGCAATAATGTCTAAAGAAAAAAATTATGTAACATTCCAGAAGGCACTAAAACCAAAAAAAAAAAAAAAACATATGTAACATTCCAGAAGGCACATCAAAAACCAAAATGGCCCAAAAAGCATTCATTGAGGATGAAGTCTCTCACCTTCCTCTGTAAGGTTCCTGACCTCCATAAAATGAGAATAGGGATTCATTGGGTCAAATGAGTTCTTCAAAACCCTGCAGAGGGTAGCCAATGGGTTATTGGGTTTTTTCATTACTCCAATTCACATCAAGAATCTATACTTCACAGACAGTAGGCCTCAAATTAGAGAAGCAGAGCAGTACTAAAGTCAGGGTTATTTGATCACTCCTGATTCACAGAATGGGTCTCCAGGCCACCTTGACTTTAGGCAAATGAGAGGAAAGGGAGATTATTTTGGACACTGTCTTGGGCTGTGCCCCTCAAGGAAACGTCAAGCCAGAGGTTATGATGAGCGTCTATATGGAAGAAGATGAGGGCCATTTGGGAGTTTTTTGGTTTTCCTTGTGGTCATTTATGTGGCAGTCGGAAGAGATGACTGGGTCCACCAGGGCTTGAACTCTGGTGTGATTCCCCTTAGAGACTGAGTTCTGGAACTTACCTCAGAGAAGTATTGCCATGATTTGTGTTGGGATTTTAGGCGGCCACCCATGAGAGTCGCCCGTTGAAACTGAGATCTAGGCCCGGGGTGGCTTTCCACAGAGCACTGGGAATCTCAGACAGAATATCATATGATATTATTTTGAAATACTTGCCAGACATAGTTGAGAGTCAAAACACACATGGACCTCACATTGTAGACCTCAATTGGCCTGGCTTCATGTGACTATTTGGCCACTCTTTGGAAAGCCTTGCCTGTGAGAGTTCTCCAGAACATTCCTTGAAATGAGCTTCCTCAACATTGAATAATTCCTGAAAGAATTGAAACAAATAATGCCTCCAACTTCATCCTTGTAAAATGGCTAGATAAATACCATGAAATTTTTGAAATTCGCATGATGAGGTGGCACTGGAGAACCTTTGATGTTCTGTTGCTCATCATTAGTGTACCAGACAGTGCCTTGATTGATTGGGTATAATGAAAGTGGTGTAGAACAGAGATGCCGGTTAGATGGAGAGTGCGGAGCATTTGGCCCAGAACTGTGGTGTGCAGGTGTGTGATAAAATATTTATGGTGGTGCCATGTGGATCTGCCATTGATTTCCAAATGGCTTTTAGCTGCCATGGTGCACCCAGCAGACCCTTATATGCAAAGGCATCTTGTTATATGGAGAGGTTTCAGGGCAATCTTCAGAATCAGGTTGCTATGGTCAAGGGGGCAAGCTATGTGGGATAGAAGCCGGATTGGTGCGTTCTCCTGGAGACTCTGACCCACCACATGTCACAGAACTCCCTCCAACACTATGTCCCAGTTGAACTCCTTGTATTTCTTGAAGCAAATACCAAACTCCCAGTTCAGCACCAAGAAACACCATGAAAATTGAAGGATGACTAAATGGCTTCATCGTCCACACAGTTAGACACTTTGGCCCAGTGGCCTCTGTTTACCTACAAAGAGAAAAATCAGCACTGCTGCCTCAGGTTCATTGGAAAATAAGAAACCATGTTCTCCAGGTCACATAGATTCAGACCCAGCTTTGATGGTTTCACTACAAATGAAGACAAAGCTACTGACAACAACATATATTTCAAGTGCCACACCTCAGAGGCAGTTTCTCCAGAAGTCTTTTTTCCAGCAGACCTCCATGGTTGTGGAGTGTTTACCCAGTTCCTTACTTCTGGAAACTCCTCTACCTGCTCCCAGGTTGAGAACTCCTGAGAATTTTCCATTCCAGATATGTATTCACAGATTTTCTTACTCTTCTCCTCTAATTGTGTCTCACTTGGGGCAAAGGTAATGTCAAGGCATTGTTCTAGGTGAGAGTGGGAAGATTATTGCGTAGCACATATTTGCATACACATTGGATACATTATCCTATTTTCCATTTGAAATACTGAATTCCCGACACTAACCCATACCCTACTAGACTCTGACTACTTATCCTAAAATGATGGAGAAAAAGAAACCTAACAGAATAGAAATACAGGCCTTTTGTAGGAGGCATGGTGTATACTTGGATTTTCCTTCTCCTTTATCAAGGATATGTGTTATGAATCTAGTCAACTTTTCATTGTAAAATTTCTCCATGAGTTTTCAAAGTTAACACATATGTAAATTCCTGTCTCCTTTTCTCTGTAGCCTCTTTAGAACATGTATATTTTTATGCATATATAGACTCCTACCTGGTAACACACGTACATTCTTGTGAGCTCACTGACTTTGGAATATACAAATTATGAGAATAGATAACTTCCCCTAAATACTGATGGAACTGAAAATTCAACCTATGGGTGAGCTTCCTAGTGAACAACATCATACATAAATCCATGTTCAGTAAAATGAATATTTTTAGATATGTGGATGATATATATTTCATGATAAATTTTGATTGGCATATATATTGCTACATTTTATTGTTGTGTGTGTGTGTATATGTATATATATGTATATATATATATATATATATTTATATATATGTATATATATATATATATATATATATATATATATATATATATATATTCACAAGATTTTCCAGATTTTCCAAAATATGAAATAAATGTGTCTTATTATACACTCCCTAAATTCATTCAAGTTCATGTATGTGGATTTAAAATCAACATTTTACATGATTATCATCAGTCTGGCTGGGCACAATTCAGGAGCCAACTGTCAAAAGAAACGAACTTTATTTTTAGAACCACACAAACCAAACAAAACAGCTTCTCAGGAAAAACCCTCAGAGCCCAACTGCCACCACAGTCTTCCCACAAGCCTCTCCCTCAACCACAAGCCTCCTCCTTTTGAGGCCGATTGGCTGGGTCACATGGGCGGAGCCAAAAAAGTCCACCAATGAGCAGCTCCGTTGTCTGAAAGGGCAAGGAAACATCCCATTGAGCATCACCACAGAGGAGCCAATCAGCTAGATGTTGCTGGGGCCTCTGTGAGCCAATCATCCACTGGCAGTCTGAATGGGCGGGGAAACAGCTCAATGAGCATCTGCAGTGAGCATCACCACAGAGGAGCCAATGAGCTAGATGTTGCTGGGGCCGCTGTGAGCCAATCATCAGCCGGCAGCTGGAAGTTTGCTGGCAGTTGGAGGTTTCCTGGGGCCCCTTTGGCTGTGGCTCTCAACATCTCCCCCTCTCTGTTTAAACAACAAGCATGTGGCTTAGGGACCATGCCTGCCTTTGGTTGTTCAAAACTACATATGGTCCTTACTGGAGAACCTTGGCTGTGGCTATCAACAGGATTTGTATGTACCATTCACTGAAGTTAGTTTTCAGTACTAGGAAACAAATATGTATTTCAGGTGGATAAATATTTCTGCGAAAAATCTTGTGAAAAGTTGATTTTAAATCCACATACTTGAACATAAATGAATTTAGGGAGTGTAAATAAGATACATATATTTCATATTTTGAAAAATCAGGAGAGTGTGTGGGTGTGTGTGTGTATACACACACACACACACACAGATATTAAAATGTAGCAACATATATGCAAATCGAAATTCACCATGAAATATACATCAATCACAGATCCAAAAATATTCAATTTTCTTAACAGGGATTTATGTATAATGTTGTTCTACTAGGAAACTCACCCATTATTTGAATTTTCAGTTCCAACAGCGTTTAGGAGGAGTGATGTCTTCTCACAAATTGTATCTCCCAAGTCAGTCACCTCACAAGAATGTAGGTGTGACACCAGGTAGGATTTGATATGTGCATATAAAAATACATTGCTGAATAGGCTACAGACAAAGGGAGACAGGAATTCACATATTTGTTAACTTTAAAAACACATGGAGATCTATTTCAATTAAAAATAGACTGGATTTATAACACCTAACATTTATCATGAAAAAGGCAAGATCAACTATACACCATGCCTCGTCTGAACTGCTTGTATTTCAATTCTGTTTGTGTTACTTTTCTGCATCATATTAGAATTAGTAGTCAGAGTCTAGTAGGGTATGGGTTCGTGTCAGGGATTCAGTATTTCGAATGGAAAATTGGAAAATGAATCCAATGTGTATGCAAATATGTGCTACACACAAAAAATTCCCACTCTCATTCAGAACAATGGCCTGAAATAACCACGCCCCATGTAAGAAACAATTAGAGGAGAAGAGTTAGAAAATCTGTGAATACATACGTAGAATGGAAAATGCTCAGTAGTTCACAACCTTTGAGGTGGAAAAGACGTTTCCAAACCTTAGGGACAGGGTAAAACTCCACAAACATGGAACTCTGCTGGCCTAAACACTTCTGGAGATACTGACAATGAGGTTGGGTACTTGAAATATATGTTGTTGTCAGAACCTTTAGCTTCCTTTGTAGTGAGACCATCAAACTTGGGTCTGCATTTTTGTGACCTGGAGGACATGAATTCTTATTGTCCAATGAACATGAGGCAGCAGTGCTGAATTCACTCTTTGTAGCTAAACTGTGGCCACTGGGGGATAAGTGTCTCCCCGTCTGGAATTTGAAATCATTTGGTCATGCTCCACTTTTCGTGGTGTTTCTTGCTGCTGCAGTGGGTGTTTTGTATTTGGTTCATGACATACAAAGAGTTAAACTGGGACACAATGCTGGAGGGAGTCCTGTAACATATGGTGTGTCAAGGTCTGCAGGAGAATGCACCAACCAGGCTTCTATCCCCCATTGCTTGCCCCCTTTACCATAGGAACTTGATTCTGAATATTGCCTTGAAAACTCTCCATGTAACATGATGCCTTTACATACAAAGTTCTGCTAGCTGCACCATGTCAGTCACAAGCCATTTGAAAGCCAATGTAAGATCCACATGACCCCACCACAGATGTATTGTCACACACCTGCACACAACTGCTCTAGGCCCACTACTCAGCAGGCTCCAACTTACTGGCATCTCTGTTCTACACCATTTTCATGAAATACAGTCAATGAAGGCATTTTCTGGTACACTCATGATCAGCAACAGGACATCCAAAGGTTCTCCAGTGCCACCTGGTCATGGGAATTTCAAAATTTGGTGGTAGTTATCTAGCCATTTTTGAAGGATGAAGTTGGAGGCACTGTGGGTTTAAATTCATTCAGGAGCCATTAAATATTGAGTAAGCTCATTTCGATGAAAGCTCTGGAGAACTCTCACAGGAAAGGCTTCCCAAAGAGTGGCCCAAGGTCACATGAAGCCAGGCCCATTGAGGTCTACAATGTGAGGTCCATGTGTGTTTTGACTCTCAACTATGGCTGTCAAGTCTTTCAAAATAAAATCATGTGATATCCTTGCTGAGATTCTCAGTGCTCTGTGGAAAGTAACCCTGGGCTTAGATCTCAGTTTCCAAGGGTGACTCTCATGCATGGCCTGCTAAAATCCCAACACAATTCATGGCAATACTTCTCTGAGGTCAGTTCCAGAACTCAGTCTCTAAGTTAAATCACACCTGAGTTCAATCCCAGGTGGACCCAGTCATCTCTTCCAAACGCCACACAAATGACCACAATTAAAACCAAAACACTCCCACATGGCCCTCATCTTCTTCCATATAGACACACATCATAACCACTGGCTGGTGGTTTTCATGAGTTGCGCAGCCTAAGACAGTATCCAAAATAAGCTCCCTTGCCCCTCATTTGCCTAAAGTCATGGTGGCCTGGACACCCTTCCGGTGAACCATGAGTGATCAAAAAGGCTTGCTGTTAATACTGCTTCGATTTTCCAATTTTAGGCCTACTGACTCTTCGGTTTAGATTCTTAATGTTAAATGGAGTCATGAGAAAAACCAAGCACCTCTGGGCTAGCCTCTTCAGGGCTTTGAAAAACTCATTTGACCAAAAAGATCTTGATTCTCACTTGATGGAGGTCAGGATCCTTAGAAGAATTCGAGAGACTTCATCCACATTGACTGCTCTTTTGGCCATTTTGGTTTTGGATACACAAGAGATCTTTCTTTAGATCCCTCAGGTTCTGAGAATCTAGGCCACAGCCTCACAGGGGGCCAAGAGCCTGAATCAGACACATCCCATTCCAAAGCAATTAAGCAAAGAGCCACAGGTGATGCCCATTTATTTCCATTTGAAAACTGTTTTCTTCATGCTTCACAAAGGGGTGGCCTGAGGCAAAGATGTTCCTGACATTCAGTGCAACAGAACAATAGGTAAGCAAAATTCCCAAAGCAGGGTTTCTCCACTGAGACTTTCCTGGTCACACTGATATCTGAGTTTTCTGAGATGCTCACCATTCCCTTCAGCTATGTAGTACATGGCCATGTCACAGAGCTTGGAGGTGGTACATATTTTGGACACAAAACCATCAGTCTATTCTGGAGAGTGCCCACAATTCAGGAAGAAAACAGGAACTTAGGAAGATAGTAGGTGTTGCCCATCTATAAGACAAGCCACAGTCCATTCATAAATCGGGCAGGATGAATGCTGAGAAGATTTCAACTAGACAGGACTCATCCATTGATGCATTTTCTTTTCTAATGTCTACAACCAGGGGCACAGTGGGATACACTGATATCCAAACACATGCCTTGTCAAACGACTTACTACAAACAGGTCCCGCCAAAACAAACAAACCGCCATTCCTACCTATTCTCAGAACATGAGACAAATTCACAAATCCCCACCCACACCCACAAAGACACCTCCTTCCCCCAAGTAGGTCTGTGACTATCTGGAGTTTCCACTGACTTGTGGGCCATAGTATGTTCCAAATAAATGGCCTTCCTGTCTCAGACCTGCTTTCCTTGTGCAACTCTGTGAATTTGTCAGGAGCCAGCAGTGTGCCACTACCTGCTTTCTCAGGAAAAACCCTATTCAGAGCTTTCCTGCGTTTTGGACATCCTCACATCAGTAGGTACCAAAAATGAATGTCTGTGTCCTTGGTAAATCCAAACAAGGAGACCACTGGTACTGGGACTGGACTGGCTATGGGTTCCTGTCTTCCTGGATCCCAAGTTCAGAGAGTTCCAACACCAAAGAAGTGATGTGAGGTCACTTCCTTCAGGAACTGAATCAGATCACTGCCTTGGCAACCTCTTTGTCCTAACAGTTGCTTCCAAGGCTACCATGAGAAAGAGGCTGCCCCTACTTCCTGTGACACTTTCACAAGTTAGAATGCTATATCAACCATAGGCACCCGGGAGCAGCTCTCCACACAGGCCTGGTTTGGTCCATCTTCTCTACATTAAAAAGAGAAAGGCTGATTCAGAAATAACCCTTCATTCTGACCATGTTGTTTGCCAGGGAAGATGACTTTTGCTCTCTCAGGTCCTTCATAGCTGCCTACATCTTCTCCAGTGATCATTTCTGCATGGAATTTTGTGGTTCTCAGCAGGTGGAAGATCCCCTACATTCCTATATTGTAAGACCAACTTTGTCCCTGCTCCTCTGTAAAGTTAGATTGAGGGAACAGTGTATGGTTAGGGTTAATAACATGTTCGATTTGGGTTAGAAATTATTCTGCTGGATGAATAATTGTACAAGAATAATGAGGTGAAATGTATGTAGGAAAACAGAAATCTAAGTAAAATTTGAAGCCCAGAAGGGGATTGGGCTTCAAGGGATTGTGATACTTAGAATTGCGATCAAGGGATTGTGATACTTAGCATTGAATTATGTTCTGCAGAGATGTCTCAGAGAGATCGATATACAATGGCATAAGACCCTGTACCTTGGATTATTGAATGTAGAAGAGAACATCCAGTCAGAAAGCGTTAATAGGTAGGATTAGGAAGATAGTCAGTAGGTTTAGGAGGAAGAGTGATTATAGGATTTGGAACAAAAGTTTCTTAGCAATAGGGTTTCGATTAGAGTGTGAATGGAAATGTCAGCACATGTGAAGAGTCAGTCACAATGATGAACTGGGGAAAATATGTAGGAGAGCAATCAATAGAGACACTATGAAATCAGGAAAAGTATAAAGTGAGAGAAAGGATTAGATGTTTTCAACAGGGTTGAATTTGAATATATAATCTTAGGAAGAAACAAATATATTGTCACAAATAGGATTGATTTTTGAGAGCATTAGGCAACTTGGACATGGATGTTTTTAGTAATCCATATTCACTTTACATTTAGGCTTTGGTACAAACATAAGTGTGACCTTTTCTTTTTGTGTCCAAATATTACTGTGATAAAATGTATATGTAGATAAGGTGACATGAGTATTTCTTCCATCATTTCTGAGACCAATAATTTGAAGACGTATAAATTAGTATTGGGTTTACAAAGAGGTGTACCCTGTGTCTATGAATATAAAGAAAAAGCATGAATAGACTGTACAGTGAATAAATAATATAACTGGTTTCACTTTAAATCATGGATTGAATTGATATCTGAAAATATATAAGAAATATTATATTGATACAAAATCATTCATTCCAACCAGTTATACATCTAATGGTAATATTGGGGTTATGGATTATCATGAAGGGTGTGTGAGTTTTGCTTCAAAAGTGATTATGGAAATCGAAAATAATGTATTTGGAAAGAAGTCTCATGAGAAGACTAGTCAAGAAACATGGAGGAATACATGTGTTTTGAAGCAGAAAATGATTGAAAGTGAAACAAATGCCTATAATTTTGTAACTTGTGGATGAAATATATATCTTATAATGTGCATAAACTGAAGAAATAGTAAAATACCAGTGGTGAATAAGAATGAACATAAAAATACACATCATGTCCCATAGGAATCTACTTGCATTAATGAGAAACTGGGTCAATTATTGTAGAAATATTAGGATTTGTATTCATGATTCACTGAAGTTAATTTTCAGTAATAGGAAACAAATAGTATTTCAGGTGGTTGAATATTTCCGAGAATAATCTTGTGAAATGTTGACTATAAATCCTCATACATGAACTAGAATGAAATTAAGGAGTGTATAATAAGACACATATATTTAATATTTTAAAACATCTGGAGTGTGTATACACACACACACACACACACATTAAAAAGTAGTAGTATATATGCCAATCGAAATTCATCATGAAATATATATCATCCACAGATCGAAAAATATTCATTTTCCTGAACATGGAATTATGTATAATATTGTTCAACTAGGAAGCTCACACAGAGGATGAATTTTCAGATCCCACAGTGTTTAGGAGGAGTGATCACTTCTCACAATTTGTATCTGCCAAGTCAGACACCTGACAAGAATGTACGTGTGATACCAGGTAGGATTCTATATATGCATATAAAAATAGATGTGCTGAATAGGCTACATAGAATGGGAGAGAGGAATTCACATATTTGTTAACTTTAAAAACACATGGAGAACTATATCAATTACAAATTGACTAGATTTATAACACCAACACTTTGTCACGCAAAAGTCGTGTCCAACTATACACTATGCCTCCTCTGATATGCTTGTATTTCTATTCTGTTTGAGTTATTTTTCTCCATCATATTAGGATTAGTAGTCAGAGTATAGTAGGTTATGGGTTAGTGTCAGGGATTCAGTATTTCAAGTAGAAAATAAGAAAATGAATCTAATAAGCATGAAAATATGTGCTACAAAAAATATTCCCACTCTCATCCAGAAGAATGCCTTGAAATTATCTTCGCCCATAGTATGACACAATTAGAGGAGAAGAGTTAGAAAATATGTGAATACATATCTGGACTGGAAAATGCTCAGCATTACACAACTATGGAGGTGGTAGAACAGTTTCCAAAAGTAAAGGACAGTGTAAACCCTCCACAAACATGGAGCTATGCTGGCCTAAAGACTTCTTGAGAAACTGCCTCTGAGTTTGGGTAGTTGAAATATATGTTGTTGTCAGGAGCTTAACTTCCTTTGTAGTGAGACCATCAAAGTTTGGTCTGCATCTATGTGACCTGGAGGACATGGTTTCTTATTTTCCAATGAACATGAGGCTGCAGTGCTGAATTCACTCTTTGTAGCTAAACTGTGGTCACTGGGGGCTAAGTGTCTCCCCATGTGGACTTTGAAGCCATTTGGTCATCCTCCACTTTTCCTGGTGTTTCTTGCTGCTGCACTGGGTGTTTTGTATTTGCTTCACGACATACAAGGAATTCAACTGGGAAACAGTGCTGGAGGGAGTCCTGTAACATGTGGTGGGTCAGGGTCTGCAGGAGAATGCCCCAACTTGGCTTCTATCCCACATTGCTTGGCCCCTTGACCATACCAACCTGATTCTGAACATTGCCCTGAAACCTCTCCATATTACAAGATGCCATTTCATATAATGGTCTGATGGCTGCACGAAGTCAGTCACAAGCAATTTGGAAGCCAATGTAATATCCACATGGCCACACCACAGATGTATTATCACACACCTGCACACCACTGCTCTAGGCCCACTACTCAGCACGCTCTAACTTACTGGCATCTCTGTTCTACACCATTTTCAAGAAACCCAGTAAATCAAGGCACTGTCTGGTACACTCATGATCAGCAATGGGACATCCAATGGTTATCCAGTGCCACCTGGTCATTGGGAATTTCAAAAATTTTTTGATATTTAACTATCCATTTTTCAAGAATGAAGTTGAAGGCACTTTGGGGTTTCCATTCATCCCAGAACCATTAAATGGTGAGGAAGCTCATTTCGATGAAAGCTCTGAGGAACTCTCACAGGCAAGGCTTCTCAGAGTGTGCCCAAAAGGTCACATGAAGCCAGGCCCTTTAAGGTCTATAATGTGAGGTCCTTGTGTGTTTTGACTCTTAACTGTGGCTGCCAAGTTTTTCAGAATAAAATCATGTGATATCCTTGCTGAGATTCTCAGTGCTCTGTTGAAAGCTTTTCTGGGCCTAGATCTCAGGTTTCAAGGGCGACTCTTATGCATGGCCTCCTACAATCCCAACACAACTCATGGCAATACTTCTCTGAGGTCAGTTTCAGAACACAGTTTCTAAGGGGAATCACACCAGAGTTCAAGCCCATGTGGACCCAGTCATCTATTCCAAACGCCACAAAAATGACCACATTTAAAACCAAAACATTCCCACATTGCCCTTATCTTTAACCATATAAACACTCATCATTAACTCTGGCTGCAGGTTTCCAAGAGTGGCGCAGCCCAAGACAGTGTCCAAATAATGCACCCTTGCCCCTGATATGTCCAAAGTAAGGGTGGCCTGTTCACCCTTCTTATGAACCAGGAGTGATCAAATAGGCCTGCCATAAATACTGCTCTGCTTCTCCAATTTGAGGCCTACTGACTGTCAGGTATAGATTCTTTATGTGATTTGGCATCATGAGAAAACCCAAGCAGTTCCGCAGGAATTTGAAGAACTCATTTGATCCAAAGGATCCCTATTCTCACTTGATGGAGGTCAGGAACCAAACAGAAGAAGGCAAGAGACTTCATCCACAATGACAGATTTTTTGCCATTTTGGTTTGGATGCACACATGGGATCTTCTTTAGATCTATCAGGAGCTGAGAATTTTAGCCACAGCCTCAAACAGGGCCTAGTGTCTGATTAAGACACATCCCTTTCCAGAGCAATTAAGCAAAGAGCCACAGGTGATGCCCATTCATTTCCATTTGAAAACTATTTCTTCAGGCTTCACAAAGGGGTGGCCTGAGGCAAAGACCTTCCTGACATTCAAGGCAACAGAAACATAGATAAGCAAATGGAGCCAAGCAGGGTTTCTCCACTGAGACTTTACTGGTCACACTGGTATCTGAGTTTTCTGAGATGTTCCCATTCCCTTCAGCTATCAAGGACATGGCCATGTCACAGAGTTTGGAGGTGGTACATATCTTGAACAATAAACCATGATACTATTCTGGAGAGTGGCCAGAATTCAGGAAGAAAACAGCAACTTAGGAAGTTAGTAGGTGTTTCCCATCCATAAGGCAAGCAACAGTCCATTAATCAATTGTGCAGGATGAATGCTCTGAATCTTTCTACTAGACAGGACACCTCCATTGATGCATTCTCGTTTCTAATGTCTAAAACCACGGACACAGTGGCTACACAGACATAGAAACACTCGCCTTGTCTAAAGACTTACTAGAAAAAGTCGACTCCAAACCAAACCAACCACCTTTCCTACCTATTCTCAGAACATGAAACAAAACCACAAACTCACACCCACAACCAAAAAGGCACCTCCTTCCCAAAAATAGGTCTTTAACTATCTGGAGTGTCCTCTGACTGGTGGGCCATACTATGTTCCACTCGAAATGGCCTGTCTGGTCTCAGATCTTGTCTCCTTGGCCAACTCTGTTATTCTGGGAGGAGCCAGTGGTTAGCCACAACCTGCTGTCTCAAGAAAGGCCCCTCTTCAGAGCTCTACTGGCATTTGGCCATCCTCACATCAGTAGGTACCAAGAAGGTCTGACTCTGTACTTGGTAAATCCAAACAAGTGAACCCACTGGGACTGGGACTGGGACTGGCTCTTGGTGCCTGGCTTCTTGCATCCCAATTTCAGAGAGTTCCATCACCAAGAAAATGAGGTATGTCACTTTCTTTGGAACTGAATGAGGCCACTGCCTTGGCAACAACTTTGTCCTAACAATTGCTTACAATGGTCCCATGAGTTGGAGGGTGCCCCTACTTCCTGTGACAATTTGACTAGTTAGAATGGTATATCAAAATAGACACCATGGAACAGCTCTCCACGAAGGCCTGGTTAGGTCCATCTTCTCTACATTAAGAAGAGAGAGTCTGATGCATACACATCCCTTCGTCCTGTGCAGGTTGTTTGCCATGGAAGATGGATTTTGCTCATTCAGGTCCTTCATAGCTGCCTACATCTTCTCCAGGGATAATTTCTACATCGAACTTTGAGGTTCTCAGCAGTTGGAAGATCACCTACATCCCTTATTGAAAGAATAGCCCTGTCCCTGCTCTTTTGTAATGTTAGATTGAGGCAACAGTGTATGGTTAGGGTTAATAACAGGTTCGATTTGGGTTAGGAATCATTCTGCGGGATGAATAATGGTATTGGGAACCTGCAATATATAGAAATATAGTGGTTAAATATAAGTATGGAAACAGAAATCTAGGTAAGATTTGAAGCTCAGAAGTGCATTGGGCAATAGATTGGGACACGTAGCTTTGAATTACGTTCTGCATACATATTTCAGAAAAATCGATATACAATGGCATAGGACCTTGTACCTCGGATGATTGAATGTAGTAGAGTACATCCACTCAAAAAGGGATAGTCGATAGGATCAGGAAGATAGTCAGTATGTTTCGGAAGAAGATAGAGTATAGGATTTGGACCAAAGTTCATTAGCAATAGGGTTTTGGTTAGAGAGTGAATGTCAATGTCATCACATGTGAAGGGTCAGTCACAATGTTGAACTGGGAAAAATATGTAGGAAAGTAGATATCAATAGAGACATTAGGAAATCAGGCAAAGTATAAAGTGAGTGAAAAAACTAGACATTTCCAACAGTTTTGAGGTTGAATATATAATCTTAGGAAGAAACAAAAATGTGGTCACTAATAGGATTGACATTTGAGAGCATTAGGCAACCTGGATATGGATGTTTTTAGTAATCCATCTTCAGTTTCCATTTAGGCTTTGGTACAATCATACGTGTGACTTTTGCATTTTGTGTCCAGAATATTACTGTGGTAACATGCATATGTAGATCAGGTGACATGAGTATTTCTTCCACCATTTCTGGGAGCAATATTTAGAAGAAGAATAAATTAGTATTGGGCATACTAAGAGGTGTACCCTGTGTCTATGAATATAGAGATAATGCATGAATAGACCATATAGTGAATAAATAATATAACTGGTTCCACTTTAAATAATGGATTAAACTGATATCAGAATATATATAAGAAATACTATATTGATATGAAATCATTCCTTCCAACCAGTTATACATCTAATGGTGATATTATAGTTATGGTTTATCATAAAGTGAGTGTCAGTTTTGCTTCAAAAGTGATAAAGGAAATCAAAAATAATGTAAGACCAGTCAAGAAACCTGGAAGAATCCATGTGTTCTGAAGCAGGAAGTGATTGAAAGTGAAACAAATGCCTATAAGTTTGCTAACTTGTGGATGAAATATGTATCCTATGATGTGCATAAATTGAAGAAATAGTAATGTACCAGTGTTGAATTAAAATAAATTTCAAAATACACATCATGTCACATAGGAATGTACTTGCATTGATGTTAAACTGGGTCAGTTACTGTAGAAGTATTAGTATTTGTATGCAACATTAACTGAAGTTAGTTTTTAGTACTGCAAACAATATGTATTTCAGGTGGATGAATATTTCTGAGAATGATCTTGTGAAAAGTTGATTATAAATCCATATACATGAACATGAATGAATTTAGTGAGTGTATATAAGACACATATATTTCATATTTTGAAAAATCTGGAGAGTGTATATATATATATACAAAAAAAACACACACAGACAATAAATTAGCAATCGAAATTTATCATGAAATATATATCTTCCACAGATGCAAAATTATTTCTTTTAGAACATGGATTTATGTATAATGTTGTTCTTCTAGGAAACACACCCCTAGGTTAAATTTTCAGTTCCAACAGAGTTTAACAGGAGTGATCATTTCTCACAAATTGTATTTGCCAAATTAGCCTCCTCACAAGAATGTAGGTGTGATACCAGGTAGTGTTCTATATGTGCATTTAAAAATACATGTGCTGAATAGGCTACAGAGAAAGGGAGAGAGGAATTCACATATTTGTTAACATTAAAAACACATGGAGAACTATTTCAATTAAAAATTGACTAGATTTATAACACCTACAATTAATCATGCAAAAAACAAGTCCAACTATACACCATGATTCCTCTGAACTGCTAGTATTCCTATTCTGTTTGTGTTATTTTTCTCCATCATATTAGGAGTAGTAGTCAGAGTTTATTAGGGTATGCGTTAGTGTCAGGGATTCAGTATTTCGAATGGAAAATTGGAAAATGACTCTAAAGGGTATGCAAATATGTGCTACACAAAAATGTTCACACTCTCATCCAGAAGATTGCCTTGGCATTACCTTAGTTCCAAGTAAGATACAATAAAGGAGAAAAGTTAGAAAATCTGTAAATACATATCAGGAATAAAAAATGCTCAGGAGTTCACAAACTTGTAGGTGGTAGAGGAGTTTCCAATAGTAAGGGACAGGGTAAACACTCCACAAACATTGAGCTCTGCTTGTGTAAAGACTTCTTGAGAAACTCTCTGAGGTTGGGCTCTTAAAATACATGTTGTTGTCAGGAGCTTTAGCTTCCTTTGTTGTGTGACCATCAAATCTGGGTGTGCAAATATGTGACCTGAAGGACATTGTTTCTAATTTTCCAATGAAAATGAGGCAGCAGTGCTGAATACTCTTTTTGTAGTTAAAATATGGCCACTGGGGTGTAAGTGTCTCCCCGGGTTGACTGTGAAGCCATTTGGTCATCCTCCAATTTTCGTGGTGTTTCTTGCTGGTGCACTGGGAGTTTGGTATTTGCTTCATGAAATACAAGGAGTTCAACTGGGACACAGTGCTGGAGGGAGTTCTGTCACGTGTGGAGGGACACGGTCTGCATGAGAATGCACCAACCAGGATTCTGTCCCACATAGGTTGCCCCTTTGTCCATAGCAACCTGATTCTGAACATTTCCCAGAAACCTATCCATATAACAAGATGCCTTTACATATAAGGGTCTGCTGGCTGTACCCTGTCAATCACAAGGCAATTGGAAGCCAATGGCAGATCCACATGCCCCAACACACATGTTTTTTCACACACCTTCACACCACTGCTCTAGGCCCACTAATGAACAGGCTCCAACTTACTGGCATCACTGTTCTACACAATTTTCATGAAACCCAGTCAGTCAAGGCACTGTCTGATACACTCATGATCAGCAACAGGACATCCAAAAGTTTTCCAGTGCCACCTGGTGATGGGAATTTCAAAAATTTCATGGTATTTCTCAAGCCATTTTTCGAGGATAAAGTTGGAGGCTCTGTGGGTTTCAATTCATTCAGGAACCATTAAATGTTGAAGAAGCTCATATCAATGAAAGATCTTGAGAACACTCACAGGCAAGGCTTCCCAAAGAGTGGCCAAAAGGTAACATGAAGTCAGGCCCATTGAGGTGTACAATGTGAGGTCCATATGTGTTTTGACTCTCAAGTGTGGCTTTAAAGAATTTCAGAATAAAATCATGTGATATCCAGGCTGAGATTCCCAGTGCTGTGGGCAAAGCCACCCTGCACCTAGATCTCCCTGCACCACAATTAATACCTGAGATGTTGGTTGCATGGCCTAGTAAAATCCAAACACAATTCATGACAATACTTCTCTTATGTCACTTCCAGAATTCAGTCTCTCAGGGGAATCATACCAGAGTTCAAGCCCAGGTGGACCCAGTCATCTGTTCCAAGCACCAAACAAATTACCACAATTCAAAACAAAATGCTCCCACATGCCCCTTATCTTATTTCATGTAGACACTCATCATAACATCTGGATGGAGGTTTCCATGAGGGGCACAGCACAATACAGTGTCCAAAATAACCTTTCTTGCCCCTCATTTGCCTAAAGTCAGTGTGGCCTGGAAATCCTGACTGTGAACCAGGAGTGATCAAATACGCCTGCCGTTAATACTCCTTGGCTTCTCCAATTTGATGCCTACTGACTGTGGGGTTTAGAATCTTTATGTAAACTGGATTCATGAGAAAACCCAAGCACCTATGGGCTAAACTCTGCAGGGCTTTAAAGAACTCATTTGACCCAAAGGATCCCTATTTTCACTTGATGGATGTCAGGAATCTTAGAGAAGAAGGTGAGAGTCTTCATCCACAATAACTGCTCTTTTGGCCATTTTGGTTTTGGATGCACCCATGGGATCTTTCTTTAGATCCATCAGGTGCTGAAAATCTAAGCCACAGCCTCACACAGGGCCAAGAGGGTGATTCAGACACATCCCTTTCCAAAGCAATTAAGCAAAGAGCAAAACACACACAGACATTATAAAGTGGCAATATATATGCCAATTGAAATTCATGATGAAATATATATCGTCCACAGATCCAAAAATATTAATTTTACTGAACATGGATTTATGAATAATGTTGTTAAACTAGAAAGGTTACCCTTAGGTTGAATTTTAAGATCCAATAGCATTTAGGAGGAGTGATCTCTTGTCATAATTTGTATCTGCCATGTCAACCACCTCACAAGAATGTATATGTGATACCAGGTAGGATTCTATATGTTTATATAAAAATACATGTGATGAATAGGCTACAGAGAAAGGGATAGAGGAATTCACATATTTATTAACTTAAAAAACACAAGGAGAACTATTTCAATTAAAAATTAACTAGATTTATAACACCTACCCTACATAATGCAAAAGGAAAGTCCAACTATACACCATGCCTCTTCTGAACTGCTTGTATTTCTATTGTGTTTGTATGCACTGTGGGTTTCAAGAACCATTAAATGTTGAGGAAGCTCATTTGAATGAAACTCTGGAGAACTCTCATAGGCAAGGCTTCCCAAAGAGTGACCAAAAGGTTAGATATAGCCAGGCCCATTGAGGTCTACAATGTGAGGTCCATGTGTGTTTTGACTCTCAACTATGGCTACCAAGTCTTTAAGAATAAAATCATGGGATATCTTGGCTGAAATTCTCAGTGCTCTGTGGAAATCCACCCTCGTCCTTGATCTTAGTTTCCAAGGGCGACTCTCATGCTTGGCCTCCTAAAATATCACCACAATTCATGGCAATACTTCTCTGAGTTCAGTTCCAGAAGTCAGTCTCTAAGGGGAATCCCACAAGAATTCAAGCCCAGGTGGACCCACTCATCTCTTCCAACCGTCACACAAATGACCACAATTAATACCAAAACACTCTCACATGGCCCTCCTCTTCTTCTATAAAGGCACTCATCATAACATCTGGCTGGAGGTTTCCATGAGGGGCACAGCCCAAGACAGTGTCCCAAATAAGCTCCCTTGCCACTCATTTGCCTAAATTCAGGGTGGCTTGGACACCCTTCTTGTCCACCAGGAGTGATCTGAAAGGGTAAAATAAATTGAAATTAAAGTGTAAAAGTTGAAGTGTAAAAGACTGGGTTTTGTAAAGTTTCTAAGCTGCAAGGCCTGAGTTAAAATGTAAAGGACCAGGTATTGTTAAGTTCCTATGCTACATGCAAAACCTGAAATTCCTGTAGCTTGTAGTACAATTCCCGACTGCCCAGTAAATATTCCCCCTGACCGCCTGGTTATTTAATAACCTAGGACCCTGTGTGGCCTGGCACATAGGCATTGCAAGGCCTAAAGCAATCTGTTTGAATGTGTACCTCGCTTTAGAACTGACCTATCACTCCTGCCTCACCTGTTCCTGCCAATGAGTGAACTAATCATGTTTAGGAATTGTTGTTTGATTTTTCTGCGGTGTATGTTGATTTCTTAAAGGAGACTGTGATATATGTAAAGTCCCGCCCTCCCCAAAAAGTGTACTTAAGCACTGCTCAACCCCTGCTCGGGGCTCTGGGCTGCTCTCCCTTCTTGAGTGAGCACGTAGCCCCAGCATGCTGGATTGGATCCTCAATGAACGCCTTTTTCTGTTGCATGAGCTGTGGTCTCTTGGTGGTCTCTTCCTCCGACGTTCACCGGATCCTTACATTTGGAGCGTTGGCCGGGAATCACGCAGCATAGGACAAGGACACCCCAACAGACCCCTCTGGGGGTAAGTAAGGCGCTTCTTTCCATTTTTCCTTGCGATCGCTCAGAGCTTTTTGTTCAGGTTCCGTTTTTCCGTTTTTGGTTTGGGTTGGCAGAGTGGCTGCCAGCGGAGAACGTAAGTTCCCCCTGTCAGTGGTGGACAAACGTGTCCTAAAGCCACAGACCACGTCCTCGCAAGGGATGCCTTGGAGGACTCAGGGAGTGATGGATGTGCCCTCATTGGGTGAGGAGGGACGGATGAGCCCACATTAGGTGACTCTGCTGCCAACCCATCATATCTTGCTGGCTACTTTTTTATCTCAGGTTGAATTCACTGTCTGTCTTTGTGGTCTAACCCATCAGGTTTTGCCAGTTACTAGGTTCTAATCTTTACTTCTGAACTCGTGTTAAATGTTACCTGTGTGTACATGTTTGTGTCACGTTTGTATTGTCCTTGTCTCTGTTTGAGAAACTCTCATTATGGGACAAAGCCATTCCATGCCTCTGTTCTTGAAGCCTTTCCTGGTCCCTGCCTCCAATCCGACACCGTCACCCAGGATCCTATCACTCAAACCTTCTACTCCTTCCCCTCTTCCCTCCATTCTCCCTGAGTCACAAGATTGTAGATCTTGGGGTTGTGAACAAACGGGAGCTGCATGATGGTCTTTGTGTGTCTTTTTATCTGAGTTTCTGTTAAATGTGATGGCATTGTTTGGACCGATGCAGAGTCCCGAGTTCCAACCTGCCTTACATATGTGGAAGTTACTTTAGCTAAATTTTAAACTAATGCTTCTCCTGTGAGGGACCAAAAGTCAATAGAACCGCCAGTTTTTCTGTTCTCACCTTTTGCACCTCTCTTAGCTGTGTTTTAAAGAACTTTGATAAACTTTACTCCCCTTTGTTAAGCAATATTACGGAAGCAGTGATTTTTTTCTTCCCGTAGTTGGCTTGAGCATGCCCACTGCAGAGGGAAATGTCTGGGGTCAAAGAACTTTGATATCTCGCTTAAACTTTTCTCAAAACCCTGTCCTCATTATTAAATTGGCATTAATTGGCTTTGGGATGGGAACCAAGCCTTCAGTCATAAATTTTGACACCCCAGAGGGGACTTTAAATAAACCCCACTCTGCCCTCTTGGGGAAGCCTAGCACTCAAAACAACTGCAAGCAGAGGATGAAATTTTTGGGAGCTGACTACTGCAAAGTTGGGAGACATAGAATATGCCTGGTGCCTGGGGTCAAAGCAAACCAGAGGAACTAATCCTGTAAGTAAATGGTGAGGCTAAGGGACTCCCAGCAGCTGACAGAGCCATTTTGCTGTGGGGAACTCCCTTATTCCTTACGTGCACTTTAAGGATTTCTCCACCTCTGTTTACTTAACAAAAGGGACAATGAATGCATTAATATGTTGATATTATAGATTTTTTCTTGGGGATGATCTAGGGTGAATGTGTATCTAAAAATGATTTTTTTTTTATTTTAACGATCTCGTATCTAAATGGGTTTCTAAAGCATTGCCCTATGTTACAGTTAAAAGTTGGGTTTAAACAATTGTTTAGTTTGATTTCAGGTAGTTCATGCTAGGAAACTTAAATACTTAGGATAAAAAATAATTAAAGAGTTTTAATTTTGAACTAGGCAGCCTGAAAAAATTTCACTAGATATACCAGTGCATTAACTTGGGAAGAGATAATAAATTATGATATGGTATCTATTCCCATCAGTGTGTAAGATTTTAAAAAATGGTACTAAATTAAAACGTTGGTCTGGCTTATTGAAATGACATTAATTAGCAACAGTCTTGGAAATTTTTAAAGCTTAATTTCGGATACACATGGTAGTGTGTGGTTCTTTTTAAAAAATTTTCAGCCAATTTAATGTAACTTAATACTATTAGAAACTTCATAACAAAGAAAGGGGCTTAACGATCCTATAGAAACTTCTTCTGATGGTGGCTTTAATATTATCAAAAAATGATCCTATTTTCAGTTTTGTGTGAGCAAGTTTTTCTAGTGTAGAAAAATCTAAAGATATAAAATTTTGAGAATTACATCTTAAACTTGCATCAAAATTTTCAACATCCAAACCTGGAAATTATGACTTATAGCTAAAATGCCTTAGGCCTGAGGTTTCTGCTACGAATTCCAGTCTTTTCAGTTTTCCAGACCTCAGCAAGGACTTAAGTTGATATGCAAATAAAAGAAGCCTGCAGCACTCAGCAGGAGACAGATAAAAAAGAGTAAATGTGTCTTTTTACCTGAACTCAAACAGGACCTAACCAAAAAATTATATTATACGGTATTTACTAATTACTGGCCAGTCATCTTTTTTAGGACTCTTGCTTTTCTTAGATTCTGTATTTTTTTTTTGAACTCATGATCTTGATTCTGCAAATGGGTTAATGTTTTCTGATCAGTTCTATTTTTGATCGACTCTGGAGTTTTTAGCATTTCAATGGAGATTTCACCTGAAAAAGCTACAAGGCTTTTATTATTGTGTTATGTGTTACATTTGTGTTACGTGTTGTATGTTGGTATGTCTGTATGTGTGTATGTCCATATATCATGCAGTGATATGACAATTGACAGATGAGGAGCAGTCATGAAAAATTTAAGAATGTATCCAAATGTCTTTGATTCACGTGATTCATATGTTTTAATTCAAATTGGGTAAACAGATAAAAATAAAGATGTCTTTAAAATTAGGCCAATAAGTTTTCTAGGTTTTCAAAAAGGCCCTAATAAAATGTAGATGTCTATAAAATAATCTGCCTAAATTCAGAAATTTACAAGTATTGTATTGAAATGTGAACAGAAAGAGGTTAGTAGATGAAAAAGAGAAACTAAAAGGTTCCAGATATAGATCTAATAGAGGAAAAATGTGTTTCTGGATAAGAGAGTCTATATGATTAAGTAATTAAAGGGGTTTAAGTAAATAATAAAAAAAGGTTTGTGTAACTTGGTTATATGTGTAAGTTTTGAGCAAGTAATCTTAAAAAAATAAACAGCTGGTAAAACAAGTACTGTTTTTATAAAATTGTGCCATGTTATTTCTTTAAAATCTAAACTTGTTTAATACAAAAACATCAATGTAATTGTGGTGTTAATGTGTTCATATCTTCCAGGTATACAAGTCTGTAAGGTAGAAGCTTCCAAAGACCATTGTATCAAGCTGGTGTTCTAAGGTTGTATGGTAATTCTAGGCTTAAAAGAAAAACATGTTGGAGATTTATGTATATCATTTGTGTTCTATAATTGGACTTGTTATCAATAAGATATGTACAGTTCCATGTTACTTTTTTCACTGAGATGCAATTAAAAGTATTTTTAACTTAATGAGAGCCAAATCTGTGAAGGTTTTATTGTAAACACAAAGGTAATACCCATTCATTTCCATGTGAAAACTGTTTTCTTCAGGCTTCACAAAGGGGTGTCCTGAGACAAAGACTTTCCTGATATTCAGGGCAACATAACAATAGGTAATCAAAAGGCCCAAAGCAGGGTTTCTCCACTGAGACTTTACTGGCTACACTGATATCTGAGTTTTCTGAGATGCTTGCCATTCCCTTCAGCTATCCAGTATATGGCCATGTCACAGACCTTGGAAGTGGTTCATATATTGGACACAAAATCATGAGCCTATTCTGGAGAGTGGCCAGAATTCAGGAAGAAAACAGGAACGTAGGAAGATAGTTGGTGTTGCCCATTGATAAGGCAAGCCACACTCCATTTATAAATTGTGCCGGATGAATGCTGGGAAGTTTTCTCCTTGAGAGGATACACCCATTGAGGCATTCTCTTTTCTAATGTCTACAACCACGGACACAGTGGGATACACAGACCTAAAAACACTCGCCTTGTCAAAGGACTAACTAGAAACACTCCACTCCAAACCAAACACACCCCCTTTCCTAACTATTCTCAGAACAAAAGAAAAAACCACAAACCCATACCCACAACCACAAAGGCACCTCCTTCCCCCAAGTAGGTCTGGAACTATCCAGAGTGTCCTCTGACCGGAGGGCCATACTATGTTCCCCAGAAATTGTCTGTCCTGTCTCAGATCTGGGCTCCTTGGTCAACTCTGTGAACTTTTCAGGAGCCAGCAGTGAGCCTCTACCTGTTTTCTCCGGAAGGGCCGCTCTTCAGAATTTTTCT
This sequence comes from Callospermophilus lateralis, assembly GCF_048772815.1. NCBI lineage: Eukaryota > Metazoa > Chordata > Mammalia > Rodentia > Sciuridae > Callospermophilus > Callospermophilus lateralis. The sequence goes on from NW_027514364.1 coordinate 502,329, forward strand.
GGAATTTGGCCATTCTCACATAAGTAGGTACCACAAAAGACTGACTCTGTCCTCGGAAAATCCAAACAAGTGAGAACACTGGAACTGGTGCTGGGACTGGGTCTTGGTGCCTGGCTTCCTGGAACCCAAATTTGGAGAGTTCCATCAACAAGGATGTGAGGTGAGGTCACTTCCTTTAGTAACTGAATGAGGTCACTGCCTTGGCAACCAATTTGTCCTAACATTTGCTTCCTAAGGTCTCATAACATGGAGGATGTCCCTACTACCTGTGACACTTTCACAAGTTAGAATAGTATAGAAACCATAGTCACCTGGGAACAGCTCTCCACAAAGGCCTAGTTTGGTTCATCTCCTCTACCTTAAGAAGAGAGAATCTGATTCAGACACAACCCTTCATCCTGACCAGGTTGTTTGCCATGGAAGATGCCTTTTGCTCTATCATGTCCTTCATAGCTGCCTACATCTTCTCCAGGGATCATTTCTGCATGGAACTTTGAAGTTTTCAGCAGGTGGAAGATCCCCTGCATTCCTGTATTGTAAGACCAAACCTTTCCCTGCTTTTCTGAACACTTAGATTGAGGGAACAGTGTATGGTTAGGGTTAATATTATGTTCAATTAAAACCAAAATACTCCCACATGGCCCTCATTTTCTTCCATGTAGACATTCATCATAACCTCTGGCTGGAGGTTTCCATAAGGGGCGCAGCCCAAGACAGTGTCCAAAATAAGTTCCCTTTCCCCTCATTTTCCTAAAGTCAGGGTTTCCTGGACACCCTTCCTGTAAACCAGGATTGATCAAATAGGCCTGCCAGTAATACTGCTCTGTTTCTTCATTTTGAAGCCTACTGACTGTGAGGTATAGATTCTTTATGTGATTTGGAGTCATGTGAGAACCCAAGCACTGCTGCAGGGCTTTGAAGAACTCATTTGTCTCAAAGGATCCCTCTACTTACTTGATGGAGGTCAGGAACCTAACAGAGGAAGCAAGAGACTTCATCCACAATGACTGATCTTTTTGCCATTTTGGTTTTGGATGCACACATGGGATCTTTCTTTAGATCCATCAGGTGCTGAAAATCAAAGCCACAGCCTCTCTCAGAGCCGAAAGGATGATTCAGACACATCCCTTTCCAAAGCAATTAAGCAAAGAGCCACAGGTGATGCTCATTCATTTCCAATTGAAAGCAGTTTTTTTCAGGCTTCACAAAATGGTGGCCTGAGGAAAAGACCTTCCTGACATTAAGGTCAACAGAACAGTAGGTTAGCAAAAGGCACAAAGCAGGGTTTCTCTACTGAGACTTTACTGGTCACACTGATATCCGAGTTTTCTGAGATGCTCCCAATTCCCTTTATCTATCCAGTACATGGCCATGTCACAGAACTCGACAGAGGTCCATATCTTGGACAAAAAAACATGAGCCTATTCTGGAGAGTGGCCAGAATTCAGGAAGAAAACAGGAACTAAGGAAAGAAGTAGGTGTTGCCCATATAAGGCAAGCCACAGTCCATTCATAAATTGGGCAGGATGTGTGCTGAGATGCTTTCTACTAGACAGGACACATCCATTGATGCATTCACTTTTCTAATATCTACAACCACGGAAAAAGTGGGAAACACAAACATAGAAACACTCGCCATGTCAAATGACTTACCAAAAACAGTCCAATCCAAACCAAACATACTGCCTTTCCTACCTATTCTCAGAACATGATACAAAACTACAAATTCACACCCACACCCACAAAGGCACCTCCATTACCCAAGTAGGTCTGTGACTATCCAGAGTGTCCTCAGACTGGTGGGCCTTACTCTGCTCCCTCGATATGGACTTTCCTGTCTCAGATCAGGTCTCCTTTACCAACTCTGTAAAGTTGTCAGCATCAATCAGTGAGTCACTACCTGCTTTCTCAGGAAAGGCCCCTCTTCAGAGCTTTCCTGGCATTTAGCCATCCACACATCAGTATGTACCAAGAAAGACCGACTTTGTCCTTGGTAAATCCAAACAAGTGAACCCACTGGGACTGGGACTGGGACTGGCTCTGAGTGCCTGGCTTCCTGGATCCCAAGTTCAGAGAGTTCCATCACCAAGGAAGTGAGGTAGGTCACTTCCTTCAGGAACCGAATGAGGTCACTATCTTGGCAACCACTTTATCCTAAATTTGCTTCCAAGGGTCCCATGAGAGAGAGGCTGCCCCTACTTCCTGTGTCACATTCACAAGATAGAATGGTATATCAACCATAGGCACATGTTAACAGCTCTCCACACAGACCTGGTTTGGTCCATCTTCTCTACATTAAGAAGAGAGAGGCTTATTCAGACACATCGCTTCATCCTGACCAGGTATTTTACCAAGGAAGATATCTGTTGCTCTCTCAGGTTCTTCATAGCTGCCTACATCTTCTCCAGGGTTTATTTCTGCATGGAACTTGAGGTTCTCAACAGGTGGAAGATCCCCTATCTACCTGTATTATAACACCAACTCTGTCCCTGCTCTTCGTAAAGTTAAATTGAGGGAACAGTGCATGGTTAGGGTTAATAGCATGTTCGATTTGGGTTAGGAATCATTCTGTGAGATGAATAATGGTATTGGGAACCTCCGATATTACAAGCATATATAGGTGTAATATAAGTATGAAAACAGAAATCTAGGAAAGATTTCAAACCCAGATGAACATTGGGCCCTTGATTGGGATACTTAGCTTTGAATTATTTCCGCAAAGTTGTCTCAGATAAATCGATATACAATGGTATAGGACCTTGTACCTTGGATGACTGAATGAGGAAGAGATCGTCCAGACAAAAAGAGATAGTTCGAAAAGTTATTTAGATATAGGGTTTTGGTTAGAGAGTGAATGTAAATGTCAGCATATGTGAAGAGTCAGTCACAGTGATGAACTGGGGAAAATGTGTAGGAAAGCAGATATCAATAGAGACATTAGGAAATCAGGGAAAGTACAAAGTGAGTGATAGGATAAGATGTTTTTAACATGGTTGAGTTTGAATATATAATCTTAGGAAGAAACAAATATGTAGTCACCAATAGGAATGATATTTGAGATCATTAGTTAATCAGGACATGGATGTTGTTAGTAATACATGCTCACATTAAATTTAGGCTTTGGTACAATCATAAGGGTGTCCTTTGCATTTTTTGTCAGGAATATTACTGTGTTGAAATGTAAATGTATATCAGGTGACTACAGTATTTCTTCAACTATTTCTGAAAGCAACATTTTAAGACTGATAAGTTAGTATTGGGGACACAAGTACGTGTACCCTGTGCCTATGATTATAAAGATGATGCCTTAATAGACCATACTGTAAATAAATAATATAACTGGATCAAACTTTAAATAATTGATTGAATTGATATCTGAAAATATATAGGAAATCTTATATTGATATACATAAGTTCATTTTAACCAGTTATACATCTAATGGTAATTTTAGCATTATGGTTTATGATGAAGAGTGTGGGAGTTTTGCTTCAAAAATGATTATGGAAATCGAAAATAATATGTTTGGAAATAATCTCATGCAAAGAACACTCAAGAAACATGGAGGAATACATATGTTCTGAAACAGCAAGTATTTGCAAGTGAACCAAATGCGTACAGATTTGTGAACTTGTGGATGAAAAGTATTATCCTATGATGTCCATAAACTGAAGAAATTGTAATGTACCAGTGTTGAATAAAAATGAACTTCAAAATACACATCATGTCCCATAGGATTTTACTTGCATTGATGTTAAACTGGGTCAGTTACTGTACAAATATTAGTATTTGTAAGCACCATTCACCAAAGTTAGTTTTCAGTACTGGGAAATAAATATGTATTTCATGTGGATGAATATTTCTGAGAATAATCTTGTGAAAATTTGATTATAAATCCACATATAGGAACATGAGTTAAATAAATGAGTGTATAATAAGACACATATATTTCATATTTTGAATAATCTGGAGAAAAAAAAAATATATATAGATACAAACACAGACATTAAAATGTAGTAATATGTATGCCAATCAAAATTCATTATGAAATATATATCATCCTCATATCCAAAAATATTCTTTTTACTGAGCATGGATTTATGTATAATGCTGTTCATCTAGGAAATTCACCAATACGTTGAATTTTCAGTTCCATCAGTATTTAGGGGGAGTGATCTCTTCTCACAATCTGTATCATCCTAAAACAGCAAGCTCACAAGAATGTACGTGTGATACCAGGTAGGATACTAAATATGCATAATAAATTTCATGAGATGAATAGGCTACAGAGAAAGGGAGACAGAAATGTACATATGTGTTAACTTTAAAAACTCATGGAGAAGTATTACAATAAAAAGTTGACTAGATTTATAACACATACACTTGATAAAGCAGAAGGCAAGTCCTAGTATACACCATGCCTCCTATGTACGGCCTGTATTTCTATTCTGTTAGGTTTCTTTTTCTACATCATATTAAGATTAGTAGTCAGAGTCTAGTAGGGTATGGGTTAGTGACAGGGATTCAGTATTTCTAATGGAAAATAAGAAAATGAATCTAATGTGTATGCAAATATTTGCTAGACAAAAATCTTCCCACTGTCCTCCAAAACAATGCCTTGATATTTCCTTCGCCACAAGTAATACACAATTAGTGGAGAAGAGTTTGAAAATCTGTGAATATATATCTGGAAAAGAAAATGCTCAGGGGTTCACAACCTTGGAGGTGGTAGAGGAATTTCCAAAAGTAAGGTACAGGGTAAACACTCCACAAACATGGAACTCTGGTGGCCTAATGAGTTTTTGAGAAACTGCCTCTGAGTTTGGGCCCTTGAAAAATTTGTTGTTGTCAGGAGCTTTAGCTTCCTTTGTATTGAGACCATCAAACCTGGGTTGGCATCTATGTGACCTGGATGACATGGTTCCTTATATGCTATTGAACATGAGGAAGAAGTTCTGAATTTTCCCTTTGTTAGTAAACTGAGGACACTGGGGTCTAAGTGTCTAACCATGTGATCTGTGAAGCCATTTGGTCATACTCCACTTTTCGTGGTGTTTCTTTCTGCTGCACTGGGAGTTTGGTATTGGCTTCACGTAATACAAGGAGAAAAACTGGGACACAGTGCTAGAGGGAGTACTCTCACGTGTAGTGGTTGAGGGTCTGCAGGAGAATGCACCAACCAGGCTTCTATCCCAAAAAGCTTGCACCCATGTCCATAGCAACCTGATTCTGAACATTGCCCTGAAACCTCTCCATATAACAAGGTCCCTTTACTTGTAAGGTTCTGCTGGCTGCAACATGTCAGTCACAAGTCATTCGGAAACCAATGGCAGAACCACGTGTCCCCACAACAGATGTTTTATCATACACCTGCCCACCACTGCTCTGGGCCCACTAATCAGCAGGCTCCAACTTTCTGGCACCTCTGTTCTCACCATTTTCATGAAACCCAGTCAATCAATGCAATGTCTGGTACACTCATGATCAGCAACAGATATCCAAAGGTTCTCCAGTGCCATCTGTTCATGGAAATTTAAAAAAATCATGGTATTTATCTAGCCAATTTTCAAGGATGAAGTTGGAGGCACTGTGGCTTTCAATTTATTCAGGAACCATGAAATGGTGAGGAAGCTTATTTCAATTAAAGCTCGGGAGAACTCTCAGAGGCAAGGTTTCCCAAAGAGTGGCCAAAAGGTCACATTAAGCCAGGCCCATTGAGGTCTACAATTGAGGTCCATGTGTGTTTTGACTCTCAACAATGGCTGCCACGTCTTTCTGAATAAAGTCATGTGATATCCTGCCTGAGATTCCCAGTGCTCTTTGGAAAGCTATCCTGAGCCTAGATCTCAGTCTCCAAGGGCAACTCTCATGTGTGGCCTCCTAAAATCCCAACACAATTCATGCCAATACTTCTCTGAGTTCATTTCAGTCTCTAAGGGGAATCACTCCAGAGTTGAAGTCCATGCGGACCCAGTCATCTCTTCCAACCACCACACAAATGACCACAATTAAACCAAAACACTCCCACATGGCCCTCATCTTCTTCAATATAAACTCTCATCATAACCTCTTGCTGGAGGTTTCCATGAGGGGCGCAGCCTAAGGAAGTGTCCAAAATAAGCTCACTTGCCCCTTATTTGCCTAAACTCAGTGTGGCCTGGAAACCCTTTCTGTGAACCAGATGTGATAAAATAGGCCTGCCATTAATACTGCTCTACTTCTCCAATTTGAGGCCTACTCTCTGTGGGGCATAGATTCTTTATGTGAATTGGGGTCATGAGAAAATCAAGCACCTATGGGCTACCCTCTGCAGGGCTTTGAAGAACCCATTTCAGTGAGTCGAGGAATTGGACCAAATGTTCTTTAGATATAGGGTTTTTGTTAAAGAGTGAAAGTAAATGTCAGCATATTTGAAGAGTCAGTCACAGTGATGAACTGGGGAAAATGTGTAGGAAATCAGATATCAATAGAGACATTAGGAAATCAGGCAAAGTACAAAGTGAGTGATAGGATAAGACATTTTTAACAGGGTTCAGATTCAATATTTAATCTTAGGAAAAAACAAATATGTAGTCACCAATAGGAATGATATTTGAGATCATTAGTTAATCAGGACTTGGATGTTGTTAGTAATACATGCTCACTTTCAATATAGGCTTTGGTACAATCATAAGTGTGTCCGTTGCATTTTGTGTCAGGAATATTACTGTGATAAAATGTGTATGTATATCAGGTGACTAGAGTATTTCTTCCACCAATTCTTAAAGCAATATTTTAAAGACTTATAAATTAGTATTTGGGATACAAATAGGTATACCATCGGTCTATGAATATAGAGATGATGCCTTAATAGACCATACTGTGAATAAATAATATAACTGGTTCAAACTTTAAATAATGGATTGAATTGATATCTGAAAATATATAGGAAATCTTATATTGATATACATAAATTTATTCTAACCAGTTATACATCTAATGGTAATTTTAGCATTATGGTTTATCATGAAGAGTGTCTGAGTTTTGCTTCAAAAATGATTATGGAAATCAAAAATAATGTGTTTGGAAAGAATCTTATGAAAAGAACAGTCAAGAAACATGGAGGAATACATGTGTTCTGAAGTAGGAAGTGATTGAAAGTGAACCCAATGCCTATAAATTTGTGAAATTGTGGATGAAAGGATATATCCTATAATGTCCATAAACTGCAGAAATAGTAATGTATCAGTGTGGAATAAAAATGAACTTCAAAATACACATCATGGTCCCATAGGTGTCTACTTGCATTGATGTGAAACTGGGTCAGTCACTGTGGAAATATTACGATTTGTATGCACCATTCACTGAATTTAGTTTTCAGTACTAGGAAATAAATATGTATTTAAGGTGGATGAATATTTCTAAGAATTATTTTGTAAAAATTTGATTATAAATCCACATACACACACATGAGTGAATTTAGAAAGTGTATAATAAGACACATATATTTCATATTTTGGAAAATCTAAAGAGTAGATATCTATATCTAGATAGATAGATAGATAGATAGATAGATAGATAGATAGATAGATAGATAATTAGATACTCACATACACAGACATTAAAATGTAGCAATATATATGCCATTCGAAAATCATAATAAAATAGATATCATCCACGTATCCAAAAATATTCATTTTACTGAACATTTATTTATGCATAATACTGTTCATCTAGGAAATTCACCCATAGGTAGAATTTCCAGTTCCATCAGTATTTAGAGGGAGCGATCTCTTCTCACAATTTGTATCTTCCAAAATAAGCAAGCTCACAAGAATGTACATGTGATACCAGGTAGAATTCTAAAGATGCATTAAAAAATACATGTGATGAATAGGCTACAGAGAAAGTGAGACAGAAATTTACATATGTGTTAATTTTAAAAACTCATGGAGAAGTATTACAATGAAAAGTTGACTAGATTTATAACACATACCATTGATAAAGCCGAAGGCAAGTCCAAGTATACACCATGACTCCTATGAAAGGCCTGTATTTCTATTCTGTTAAGTTTCTTTTTCTCCATCATATTTTGATTAGTAGTCAGAGTCTAGTAGGGTATGGGGTAGGGTCAGGGATTCAGTATTTCAAATGGAAAATAGGAAAATGAATCTAATGTGTATGCAAATATGTGCTACACAAAAATCTTCCCACTCTCATCCAGAACAATGCTTTGACATTACCTTCGCCCCAAATAAGAAACAATTAGTGGAGAAAAGTTAGAAAATCTGTGAATACATATGTGGAAAGGAAAATGCTCAGGAGTTCACAAACTTGTAGGAGGTAGAACGGGTTACAAAAAGAGAGAGGGTAAACACTCCACAAACATGGAGCTCTGCTAGCCTTTTTGAGAAACTGCCTCTGAGCTTGGGCAGTTAAAATATATGTTGTTGTCAGGAGCTTTAGCTTCCTTTGTAGTGAGACCATCAATTCTGGGTCTCCATCTATGTGACCTGGATGACATGGTTTTTTATTTTCTAGTGAACATGAGGCAGCAGTGCTGAATTCTCTCTTTGTAGGTAAACTTTGGCCACTGGGGTCTAAGTATCTAACTGTGTTGTCTGAAAAGCCATTTGGTCATTATCCACTTTCGTGGTGTTTTTTACTGCTGCACTGTGAGTTTGGTATTGGCTTCACGAAATACAAGGAGTTCTACTGGGACACAGTGCTGGAGGATGTACTCTCACGTGTGGTGGGTTACTAAAATGCACCAGTGGGGCTTCAATCCCACATAGCTTTTCAACTTGACAATAGCAACCTGATTCTGGACATTGGCAGGAATCCTCTCCATATAATAAGATGCCTTTACATACAGTCTGCTGGCTGTACCATGTCAGTCACAAGTGATTTCTAAGCCAATGGCAGATCCACGTGGCCCCACCAGAAATGTTTTTTTCACACACCTACACTCCACTGCTCTAGGCCCACTAGTCTGCAGGCTCCAACTTTCTGGCATCTATGTTCTACACTTTTTCCATGAAACCCAGTCAATCAAGGCACTGTCTGGTACAGTCATGATCAGCAACAGGACATCCAGAGGTTCTCCAGTGCAACCTGGTCATGGTAATTTCAAAAAATTCATGGTATTTATCTAGATATTTTTCAATAATGAAGTTGGAGGCACTGTGGGATTCAATTTATACAGGAACCATTAAAAGGTGAGGAATCTCATTTCAATGAAAGGTCTGGAGAACTCTCACAGGCAAGGCTTCCCAAAGAGTGGGCAAAAGGTCACATGAAGCCAGGCCCATTGAGGTCTACAATGTGAATTCCATGTGTGTTTTGACTCTCAACTATGGCTGACAATCTTTCAAAATAAAATCTTGTGATATCCTGGCTGAGATTCCCAGTGCTCTGTGGAAAGTCACCCTGGGCCTAGATCTCAGTTTCCAATGGCGAATCTCATGCTTGGCCTCCAAAAATCTCAACACAATTCATGGCAATACTTCTCTGAGCTCAGTTCCACAACTCAGTCTCTAAGGGGAATCACAACAGAGTTCAAGCCCAGGTGGACCCAGGCATCTCTTCCAATTGCCACACAAATGACGACAATTAAAACCAAAACACTCCCACAGGGCCCTCTTCTTCTTTTATATAGACACTAATCATAACCTCTAGCTGGAGGTTTCCATGAGGGGCACAGCCCAAGACAGTGTCAAAAATAATCTCACTTGCCCCTCATTTGCCTAAAGTCAGGGTGGCCTGGACAACATTCCTGTGAAACAGAAGTGATCATATAGGACTGCTGTTAATACTGCTCCACTTCTCAAATTTGAGGCCTACTGACTGTGGGGTATAGATTCTTTGTGTGAATTGGAGTCATGAGAAAACGCAAGCACCTATTGTCCAGCCTCTGCAGGGCTTTGAAGAACTCATTTGACACAAATGATCCCTATTCTCACTTGATGGAGGTCATTAATATTACAGAGGAAGGCGAGAGGCTTCATGTACAATGACTGATCTATTTTTCCATTTTGGTTTTGGATGCCCACATGGGATCTTTCTCTAGATACATCAGGTGCTGAAAATCTAAACCACAGGCTCACACAGGGCCAAGAGGCTGATTCAGACAAATCCCTTTCCAAAGCAATGAAGTAAAAAGCCACAGGTGATTCCCATTCATTTCTATTTGAAAACTCTTTTCTTCAGGCTTCACTAAGGTTTGGCCTGAGGCAAAGACCTTTCTGACATTCAGAGCAACAGAACAATAGGTAATCAAAAGCCCCCAAGCAGGGTTTCTCCTAGGAGACTTTCCTGGTTACTCTGATATGTGAGTTTTCTGAGATGCTCGCCATTCCCTTCAGCTATCCAGTACATGGCTATGTCACAGAGCTTGGAGGTGGTACATATCTTGTACAAAAATACATGATACTAATCTTTAGAGTGGCCAGAATTCAGGAACAAAATGAGAACATAGGTAGATAGCAGGTGTTGCCCATGGATAAGGCAAGCCTCAGTCCATTCATTAATTGGGAAGGATGCATACTGGGAAGTTTTCTACTAGACAGGACACACCCAATGAGCTATTTTCTTTTCTAATATCTACAAAGAAAAACACAGTGGGATACACAGACACAGAAACAGTCTCCTTGTCAAATGACTTACTAGAAACAGTCCACTCCATACCAAACAAACCTCCTTTTTTACCTATTCTCAGATCATGAGAAAAAACCACAAACACAAACCAACACCCACAAATGCACCTCCTTCTTCCAAGTAGGTCTGTGACTATCTGGAGTGTCCTCTGACTGGTAGGACATACGATGTAACCCAGAAATGGCCTTTCTGTCTCAGATCTGGTCTCCTTCGTCAAATCTGTGAATTTGTAAGGAGGCAGTGGTGAGCCAATTCCTATGCTCTCAGGAAAGACCCCTCTTCACAGCTTTCTTGGTATTTGGCAACCCTTACATCAGTAGGTACCAAGAAAGACTGACTCTGTCCTTGGTAAATCCAAAGAAATGAGCCCACTGTGACTGCGACTGGGACTGGCTCAGGGTGCCTGGCTTCCTGGATCACAAAATTCAGAGACCTCCATCACCAAGGAAGTGAGGTGAGGTCACTACCTTCAGAAAATGAATGAGGTCACTGTCTTGGCCACCACTTTGTCCTAACAGTTTCTTCCTATTCTCTCCTGACATGGAGGCTGCCCTACTTCCTGTGATACTTTCACATGTTAGAATGGTATAGAAACCATAGTCACCTGGGAACAGCTCTCCACACAGGCCTAGTTTGGTCCATCTTCCCTACATTAAGAATAGAGAGGCTGACTCAGACACATCCTTTCATCCTGACCATGTTGTTTGCCATGGAATATGACTTTTGTTCTCTCAGGTCCTTCATAGCTGCCTGCATCTTCTCCAGGGATAATTTCTGCATGGATTTTGAGGTACTCAGCAGGTGGAAGATCTTCTAACTTCCTGTATTGTAATACCAACTTTGTCCCTGCTCTTCTGTAAAGTGAGATTGAGGGAATATTGTATGGTCAGGGTTAATAGCATGTTCGATTTGGGTTGGAAATCATTCTGCTGGATGAATAATTGTATCGGGAACCAGCGATATTTATAAGAATATAGAGGGAAAACATAAGTATGAAAACAGAAATCTAGGTAATATTTGAAGCCCAGAAGGATTTGGACCCTTGATTGGGATCCTTAGCTTGAGTTATGTTTTGCACCGAGGTCTCAGTTAAATTGATACACAATGGCATAAGACCCTGTACCTCAGATGATTAAATGTAGAAGAGAACATCCAGTCAAAAAGGGATTGTGTGTAGGATTAGGAAGATAGTCAGTAGGTTTAGGAGGAAGAGTGAGTCTAGGATTTGGACCAAATGTTCTTTAGCAATACGGTTTTGGTTAGAGAGTGAATATAAATGACACCATATGTGAAGAGTCAGGCACAATGATGAACTGGGGAAAATATGTAGGAAAGCAGACATCAATAGAGACATTAGGAAATCTGGCAAAGTATAACATGATAGGATTAAAGATTTTCAACAGGGTTGAGGTTGAATACATAATCTTAAGAAGAAACAAATTTGTAGTCACCAATAAGATTGACATTTGAGAGCATTAGGCAACCTGGACATGGATATATTTAGTAATCCATGTTCACATTCCATTGAGGCTTTGGTACAATCATAAGGGTGACCTTCGCATTTTGTGTCCAAAATATTACTGTGATAATATGTATATGAAGATCAGGTGACATGAGTATTTCTTCCACCATTTCTGGGGGAAATATTTTGAAAAGATATAAATTAGTACTGGGGATACTAATAGGCTTACCCTGTGTTCATGAATATAGAGATGATGCATTAATAGACCATAATGTGAATAAAGTATATGACTGGTTCCAAATTTAAATAATGGATTGTATTGATATCTGAAAAAATAGAAGAAATCATTTATTGATATACATACATTCATTCCAACCACTTACATATCTAATGGTTATCTTAGGGTTACCGTTTATCATGAATAGTGAATGAGTTTTGCTTCAAAAATTATTATGGAATCGAAAATAATGTGTTTAGAAAGAAGTCTAGTGAAAAGACGAGTCAAGAAACATGGAGAAATATAAGTGTTCTGAAGGAGGAAGTGATTTAAAGTGAACCAAATATTTATAAATTTGTGAATTTGTGAATGAAAGGATATATTTTATGATGTCTATAAACTGAAGAAATAATAACGTACAAGGTTTGAATAAAAATGAACTTTAATAAACACATCACATCCAATAGGAATCTACTTGCATTGATGTTAAACTTGGTCAGTTACTGTAGAAATATTACGATTTGTAAGCACCCTTCCCTGAAGTTAGTTTTCAGTACTAGGAAACAAATATGTATTTCAGTGGATGTATATTTCTGAGAATAAACTTGTTAAAAGTTGATTATAAATCCACATATATGAATATGAATGAATTCAGGCGGTGTATAAGAAGACACATATATTTCATATTTTGGTAAATCTGGAGAATATATATATATATATATATATATATATATATATATATATATATAGACACACAAACACACACACATTATAATGTAGCAATATATATGCCAACTGAAATTCATCATGAAAAATAACTCATCCGCATATCCCAAAATATTCATTTTACTGAACAGTAATATATGTATAGTGTTGTTCATCTAGGAAGCTCACTCATGGGTTGAATTTTCTGTTAAAACAGCGTTTAGAAGGAGTGATCTCTTCTCACAATTTGTATCTGCCAATTCAGCCACCTCACAAGAATGTACATGTGAAACCAGGTAGGATTCTATTTGTGCATATAAAAATACATTTGCTTAATAGGCTACAGAGAAAGGGAGACAGGAATTCACATATTTCTTAACTTTAAAAACACATGGAGAATTATTTCAACAAATAATTGACTAGATTTATAACTCCTACCTTATATCATGCAAAAGGTAAGTCCAACTATACACCATGCTTCCTCTGAAATGCTTGTATTTCTATTCTGTTTGGGTTATTTTTCTCCATTATATTAGGATTAGTAGTCAGAGTTTAGTAGGGTATGGGTTAGTGTCAGGGATTCAGTATTTCAAACAGAAAATTGTAAAATGAATCCAATGTTTATGCAAATATGTGCTAAACAAAATCTTCTCTCTCTCATCCAGAACAATGACTTGACATTCCCTTCGCCACAAGTAAGTCAGAATTAGAGGAGAAGAGTTAGAAAATCTGTGAATATATATTTAGAATGGAAAATGCTCAGGAATTCACAACCTTGGAGTTGATAGAGCAGTTTCCAAAAGTAAGTGACATGGTAAACACTCCACAAACATGGAGATCTGCTGGCCTAAACACTTCTTGAGAAATTGCCTCTGAGCTTGGGCACTTGAAATATATGTTGTTTTCAGGAGCTTTAACTTCCGATGTAGTGAGACCATCAAAGCTAGGTCTGCATCTATGTGACCAGGAGGACATGGTTTATTATTTTCCAATGACCATGAGGCAGCAGTTCTAAATTCTCTCTTTGTAGCTAAATTGTGGCCACTGGGGCTAAGTGTCTCCCCATGTGGACTGTGAAGCCATTTGGTCATCCTCGACTTTTCGTTTTGTTTCTTGCTGCTGCACTGGGAGTTTGGTATTTGCTTCACGAAATACAAGGAGTTCAAGTGGGACACAGTGCTGGAGGGAGTTCTGTCACGTGTGGTGGGTCAGTGTCTGCATGAGAATGCACCAACTAGGCTTCTATCCCACATAGCTTGCCCCTTGACCATAGCAACCTGATTCTAAACATTGCCGTGAAAAATCTCCATATAACAAGATGCCTTTATATAGAAGGGTCTGCTGGCTGCACCGTGTCTGTCTCAAGGCATTTGAAAGTCAATGGCAGATCCACATGGCCCCACCAGAGATGTTTTATCACACACCTGCACACCACTGCTCTAGGCCCACTACTCAGCAGGCTCCAACTTACTGGCATCTCTGTTCTACACGATTTTCATAATACCTAGTCAATCAAGGCACTGTCTGGTATACTCATGATCAGCAACAGGACATCCAATGGTTCTCCAGTGCCACCTGGTCATGAGAATTTCTAAAATTTTATGGTATTTATCTAACTATTTTTCACAGATGAAATTGTTGGTACTGTGGGTTTCAATTCATTCAGGATCCATTAAATGTTGAGGAAGCTCATTTTAATGAAGGATCTGGAGATCTCTCACAGGCAAGGCTTCCCAAAGAGTGGCCAAATTGTCACATGAAGCCAGGCCCATTGAGGTCTACAATGTGAGGTCATGTGTGTTTTGACTCTCAACGATGGATGCCAAGTCTTTCAGAATAAAACCTGTGATATCCTAGCTGAGATTCCCAGTGCTCTCTGGAAAGCCTCCCTGGGCCTAGACCTCAGTTTCCAAGGGCGACTCTCATGTGTGGCCTCCTGAAATCCCAACAACATTCATGGCAATACTTCTCTGAAGTTAGTTCCAAATCTCATTCTCTAAGGGGAATCACATCAGAGTTCAAGCCCAGGTGGACCCAGTCATCTCTTCCAACTACCACACAAATGACCACAATTAAAACCAAAACACTCCCACATGGTTCTCATCTTCTTCCATATAGACACACATCATAACCTGTGGATGGAGTTTTCCATGAGGGGCACAGCCAAACCAGTGCCCAAAATAAGCTCCCTTGCCCCTCATTTGCCTAACGTCAGGGTGGATTGGACATGCTTCCTGTGAACCAGGAGTGATCAAATAGGCCTGCCGTAAATGCTCCACTTCTCCACTTTGAGGCCTTCTTACTGTGGGGATTATATTCTTCTTTTTCTAAATTTTTTTGGAAATTTAATTGGAAAGTTAAAAAAATTGTTTTGCAGAATGTTAAATTTCTAATGGCAAAGCCTTCACCTTGTTTGTGAAGGAAACCTTGATGCCTTGCCAATCTGGTAACATGGAGACACTCAAAATTTTCTTTTACATACTACATGGATGAATGGCTACAGCTCATAGTTTTTTAAAACTGAAAGGCAGATACCAGCAAGTAAGATAACAAATAAAAGACAATTTTATTAAAAAAATAAAGTTGTTAAATGACTCAAATATTGGAAATTCAATTCTTTTTATTTTTGGTTGTTCAAAACATTATAAAACTCATGATATATCATCTTTCATACATTTGACTCAATTGGGTTATGAACTCCCATTTTTACCCCAAATACAAATCGCAGAATCACATCAGTTACACACTCACGTTTTTACATAATAGCATACTAGTTATTGTTGTATTCTGCTACCTTTCCTATCCCCTACTATTCCCCCTCCCCTCCCATCTTCCCTCTCTACCTCATCTGCTGTTGTTTAATTCTCTCCCTTGTTTTCCCCTCTTTAGCCTCACAACCTCTTATATGTAATTTTGTGTAACATTGAGTAGTCTCCTACCATTTCCATATGCTTTTCCTTCTCTCTCCCTTTCTCTCCCCCCACTCATCTCTGTTTAGTTTTAATATTTTTCTCATATTCTTCCTCCCTGTTCTCTTCTTATTTGCTCTCTCTATATAAAAGGAAACATTTGGCATTTGTTTTTTAAGGATTGGATAGATTCGCTTAGCATAATCTATTCTAATGCCATTCATTTCCCTGCAAATTCTATGATTTTGTCATTTTTCAGTGCTGTGTAATACTCAATTGTGTATAGATGCCACATTTTTATTATCCATTCGTCTATTGAAGGGCATCTAGGTTGGTTCCAAAGTCTAGCTATTGTGAATTGTGCCGCTATGATCATCGATGTGGCAGTATCCTTATACTGCTCTCTATTAACATCCTCAGGGAAGAGTCTGAGAAGGGCGATATCTCGGTCAAATGGTGGTTCCATTCCCAGCTTTCCCATGAATCTCCATACTGCTTTCCATATTGTACTCACCAATTTGCAGTCCCACAAGCAGTGTACAAGTGTACCCTTTACCCCACATCCTCACCAACACTTATTGTTGTTCGACGTCATAATGGCTGCCAATCTTACTGGAGTGAGATGGTATCTTAGGGTGGTTTTGATTGCATTTCTCTGACTGCTAGAGATGGTGAGCATTTTTTCATGTACTTGTTGATTGATTGTATGTCCTCCTCTGTGAAGTGTCTGTTAAGATCCTTGGCCCATTTGTTGATTGGGTTATTTGTTATCTCATTGTTTAATTTTTTTGAGTTCTTTGTATATTCTAGATATTAGGGCTCTATCTGAAGTGTAAGGGGTAAAAATTTGTTCCCAGGATGTAGGCTCTCTATTTACCTCTCTTATTTTTTCTCTTGCTGAGAAAGATCTCTTTAGATTAAGTAAGTCCCATTTGTTTATTCTTTTTATTAACTCTTGGGCTATGGGTTTCCTATTAAGGAATTTGGAGCCCAACCCCACAGTATGTACATCGTAGCCAACTTTTTCTTCTATCAGACGCAGTGTCTCTGATTTTATATCTGGCTCCTTGATCCATTTTGAGTTAACTTTTGTGCATTGTGAGAGAAAGGGATTCAGTTTCATTTTGTTGCATATGAATTTCCAGTTGTCCCTGCCTCATTTGTTGAATATGCTATCCTTCTTCCATTGCATGCTTTTAGGCCCTTTTTCAAATATAAGAAAGTTGTAATTTTGTGGATTTGTCTCTGTGTCCTCTATTCTGTACCATTGGTCCATCTGCCTGTTTTGATACCAGTACCACACTGTTTTTGTTACTATTGCTTTGTAGTACAGTTTGAACTCTGGATTCACACTTCCTGCTTAGAATTGCTTTCGCTATTCTGGGTCTTTTGTTGTTCCATATGAAATTCATGATTACTTTATTTATTTCTACAAGAAATGCCATTGGGTTTTTGATTGGCATCGCATTAAACCTGTAGAGAACTTTGGGTAATATCGCCATTTTGATGATGTTATTTCTGCCTATCCATGTACAGGGCATACTTTTCCATCCTCTAACATCTTCTTCTATCTCTCTCTTTAGGATTCTGTAGATTTCATTGCATAAATCTTTCACCTCTTTGGTTAGGTTGATTCCCAAGTTTTTTATTTTCTTTGAGTATACTGTAAAAGGAGTGGTTTTCCTCATTTAAATTTCAGAAGTTTTGTTGCTGATATACAGGAATGCCTTAGATTTATGCGTGTTGATTTTATATCCTGCCACTTTGCTGAATTCATTTACTAACTCTAGCAGACCCTTTTGGGTCTGTTAAATATATTATCATGTCATCCAAAAATAGCGATAATTTAAGTTCTTCTTTTCCTATTTTTAAGTCTTTAATTTATTTTGTCTGTCTAATTGCTCTGGCTAGTATTTCAAGAACTAAATCGAATAGAAGTGGTGATAGATGGCATCCCTGTCTTGTTCCAGATTTTAAAGGGAATGCCTTCAGTTTTTCTCCATTTACAATGATGCTAGCCTGAGGTTTAGCATATATAGCTTTTACAATGTTGAGGTAAGTTCCTGTTATTCCTAGTTTTTATAGAGTTTTAAACATAAAGGGATGCTGTACTTTGTAGAATGCTTTTTCTGCATCTATCGAGATGATCATATGGTTCTTCTCTTTAAGTCTATTGATGTGGTGAATAGTATTTATTGATTTCCGTATATTGAACCAGCCTTGCATCCCTGGGATGAATCCCTCTTGATCATGATGCACAATTTTTTTATGTGCTTTTGTATTTGATTTGCCAGGATTTTATTGAGAATTTTTGCATCCAAGTTTATTAGAGATATTGGTCTGTAGTTTTCTTTCTTTGAAGTGTCTTTGTCTGGTTTTGGGATCAGGGTGATGTTGGCCTCATAGAATGAATTTGGAAGAACTCCTTCTTTTTCTATTTTTTGAAATAGCTTGAAAAGTATTGGTATTAATTCATCTTTGAACATTTTGTAGAACTCTGCTGTATAACCATCTGGTCCAGGGTTTTTTTTGGTAGGTAGTCTTTTGAAGGTTTCTTCTATTTCTTCCTTTGTTATTGGTCTATTTAAATTTTGTGTGTCTTCCGGACTCAATCTGGGCAGATCATATGACATAAGAAATTTATCGATATCTTCATTATCTTCTGTTTTATTGGAATATAGGGTTTCAAAATACTTTCGAATTATCTTCTGTATTTCTGTAGTGTCTGTTGTGATATTGCCTTTTTTATCCCATATGTTAGTAATTTGAGTTCTCTCTCTGCTTCTCTTCATTAGCATGGCTAAGGGCCTGTCGATTTAATTTATTTTCAAAGAACCAACTTTTATTTGTTCAATTTTTTTGTTTCAATTTTGTTGATTTCTCCTCTAATTTTAATTATTTCTTGTCTTCTACTACATTTGTTGTTTTGCTCTTTTTTTTCTAGGTTTTTGAGATGTAGTGTGAGATCATTTATTTGTTGTTTTTTTTCTTTTTTTGAGGAAAGAATTCCAAGAAATGAATTTCCCTCTTAAAACTGCTTTCATTGTTTCCCACAGAATCCGGTATGTTGTGTCTGTATTTTCATTTGTATCTAAGAGATTTTTTTATCTCCTCCTTTATGTCTTCTGTAACCCATTGATTATTCAGTAACATATTGTTCATTTTCCATGTGATGTAGAATTTTTCCTTCCTTCTTCAATCATTAATTTCAAGTTTCATTCCATTATGATCAGATATGGTGCATGGTATTATCTCCATACTTTTATATTTACTAAGAGTTTCCATATGGCATAATATATGGTCTATATTTGAGTAGGACCAATGTGCTGCTGAGAAGAACATGTATCCACTTTATGATGTTTGATATATTCTATATATGTTGGTTAAGTCTAGGTTATTGATTGTGCTATTGAGTTCTATAGTTTCTTAATTCAGATTTTCTCTAGAGGATCTGTCCAATGGCGAGGGTTGTGTGCTGAAGTCACCCGTAATTATTGTGCTATAGCCTATATGACTCTTGAACTTGAGGAGAGTTTGTTTTATGACTTGGCACCACCATTGTTTGGTGCATACAAATTGATAATTGTTATGTCTTGTTGGTGAATGTTGCCTCTTAACAGTATATAGTGTCCTTCTTTATCACTTTTGATTAACTTAGGTTTTAAGTTGATTTTATTCGATATGAGTATGGCCACTCCTTCTTGCTTCCGAGGGCCAACAATGGCTGCGAAGTCTTTCAGAATAAAATCATGTGATTTCCTGGCTGAGATTCCCATTGCTCTGTGGAAAGCCACCTTGGGCCTAGATCTCAGTTTGAAAGGGTGACAATCATGCGTGGCCTCCTAAAAACCAACACAATTCATATCAATACTTCTATGAGGTACGTTCCAGAACTCAGGCTCTAAGGGGAATCACACCAGAGTTCAAGCCCAGGTGGACCAAGTCATGTCTTCCAACCCCCACACAAATGACCACAATTAAAACAAAAAAACTACCACATGGCCCTCATCTTCGTCCATAAAGACCCTCATCAAAAGTTCTGGATGGAAGTTTCCATGAGGGTTGCAACTAAAGACAGTTTTCAGAATAAGCTCCCTTGCCTCTAATTTCCCTAAAGTCAGGGTGGCCTGGACACCCTTCCTGTGAACCAGGAGTGATCAAAAAGGCCTGCCATTAATTCCGCTTTGTTTCTATAATTTGAGGCTTACTGAATGTCAGGTATAGATTTTTTATGTGATTTGGAGTCATGAGAAAATCCAAGCACATCTGGAGAGCATTCAAGAATTCATTTGACAAAGAGGATCCCTAATCTCACTTGAAGGGGGTCAGGAACCTAACAGAGAAAGGCAAGAATCCTCATCCACAATGACTGCTCTTTTTGCCATTTTGGTTTTGAATGCACACATGGGATCTTTCTTTAGATCCATCAGGTGCAGAGAATCGAAGCCACAGCCTCACACAGGGCCAAGAGGCAGATTCAGACAAATCCCTTTCCAAAGCAATTAAGCAAAGAGCCACAGGTGATGCCCATTTATTTCCATTTGAAATTTTTTTCTTCAGGCTTCACAAAGGGGTGGCCTGAGGCAAAGACCTTCCTGACATTCAGGGCAACAGAACCTTGATTGGTATACTGAGCTTGAATTATGTTCTGCACCGAGGTCTCAGATAAATCGATATACAATGGCATAGGACCGTGTACCTCGGATGATTGAATGTAGAAGAGAACATCCAGTCAAAAAGGGATAGTCTGTAGGATTAGGAAGATAGTCAGTAGGTTTAGGAAGAAGAGTGAGACTAGGAGTTGGACCAAAAGTTCTTTAGCAATAGGGTTTCAGTTAGAGAGTGAATGTAAATGTCAGCACATCTGAAGAGAAAGTCACAATGATGAACAGGGAAAAATATGTAGGAAAGCAGATATCAATAGAAAGATTAGGAAATCAGGCAAAGTATAAAGTGAGTGATAGGATTAGACATTTTCAACAGGCTTGAGGTTGAATATATAATCTTAGGAAAAAACAAATATGTAGTAATCAATAGGATTGACATTTGAGAGCATTAGGCACCCTGGACATGGATGTTTTTAGTAATCCATGGTCACTTTCCATTTAGGCTTTGGTACAATCATATGTGTGACCTTTGCATTTTGTGTCCAGAATACTACCGTGATAAAATTTATATGTTGATAAGGTGACATGAGTATTTCTTCCACCATTATGGGGAGTAATATTCTGGAAACTTATAAATTAGTACTGGTGATACAAATAGGTGTACCTTGTGTTGATCATTATTGAGATGTTGCATGAATAGACCAGATTGTGAATAAAGTATATAACTGGTTCCAACTTTAAATAATGGATTGAGTTTGCATCTGAAAATGTATTGGAAATCTTATATTGATATATATACAATCATTCCAACCAGTTATATATGTAATGGTAATATTAGGGTTACGGTTTATCGTGAAGAGTGAGTATTGCTTCAAAAATGATTATGGAATCAAAAATAATGTGTTTAGAAAGAAGTCTAGTGAAAAGACCAGTAAAGAAACATGGAGGAATACATGTGTTCTGAAGTAGTAAGTAAATGAGAGTGAACCAAATGCGTATAATTTTGTGAAGTTGTGGGTGAAAAAATATATCCTATGATGTCCATATACTGAAAAAATAGTAATGTACCAGTGTTGAGTAAAAATGAACTTCAAAATACACATCATGTCCCATAGCAATCTACTTGCATTGATGTTAAACTGGGTCAGGTACTGTAGAAATATTAGGATTTGTATGCACCACCTACTGAACTTAGTATTCAGTAGTAGGAAACCAATATGTATTACAGGTGTATAAATATTGCTGAAAATAATCTTGTAAAAAGTGGATTTTGAACCCACATACATGAATATAAATGAATTTAGGGAGTGTATAATAAGACACATATTTTTCATATTTTTTTAAAATCTGGAGAATATACATATATATATATATAATATATATATATAATATATATACATATATATATATACATATATAATATATATATATATATGTATATATATACACATATATATTTTTTTCCAGATTTAAAAAAAATACATACACACACACACACACACATTAATATTTAGCAATATATATGCCAATCGAAATTCATCATGAAATATAATTCATCCACATATCCAAAAATATTCATTTTACTGAACATGGATTTATGTATAGTGTTTTTCACTAGGAAGCTCACCCATAGGTTGAATTTTCAGTCCCATCATTATTTAGGGAGAGTCATCTGTTCTCACAATTTTATATTCCAAAATCAGGGAGCTCACAAGATTGTCCGTGTGATACCAGGTAGGATATTATATATATATGTATAAAAAAATACATGTGCTGAATAGGATACAGAGAAAGGGAGACAGGAATTTATATATGTGATAATTTTAAAAAATCATGGAGAAATATTACAATGAAAAGTTGACTAGATTTAAAAAACATACTCTTGATAATGCAGAAGGCAAATAGAAGTATACACCATGCTTCCTATGAAAGGCCTGTATTTCTATTCGGTTAGGTTTCTTTCTCTCCATGATATTAGGATTAGTAGTCAGAGTCTAGTAGGGTATGGGTTAGTGTCAGGGATTCAGTATTTCAAATGGAAAAAAGGAAAATGAATCTAATGTGTATGCAAAAATGTGATACACAAAAATCTTCCCTCTCTCATCCAGAACAATGCCTTGACATAACCATCGCTAAAAGTAAGACACAATTAGAGGAGAGGAGTTAGAAAATCTGAATATATATGTGGAATGGAAAATGCTCAGGAGTTCACAACACTGGAGGTGGTAGAACAGTTTCCAAAAGTAAGGGAGAGGGTAAACAATCCAGAAACATGGAGCTGTGCTGGCCTTGAGACTTCTTGAGAAACTTCCTCTGAGGTTGGGAACAAGAAATATATGTAATTGTTAGGAGATTTAGCTTCGTTTGTAGTGACACCATGAAATCTGGGTCTGCATCTCTATGACCTGGAGCACATGGTCCTTATTTTCTAATGAACATGAGGGAGCAGTTCTGAATTCTCTCTTTGTAGGTAAACTGTGGCCACTGGGAGCTAAGTGTCTTTCCGTGTGGACTGTGAAGCCATTTGGTGATCCTCCACTTTCCAGGGTGTTTCTTACTGCTGCACTGGGAGTTTGGTATTTGCTTCACGAAATACAAGGAGTTCAACTGGGACAAAATGCTGGAGGGAGTTCTGTCATGTGTGGTTGGTCAGGGACGCAAAGAGAATGTACGAACCAGGCTTCTATCCTACATAGCTTTCACCTTGACTATAGCAACCTGATTCTGAACATTGCCCTGAAACCTCTCCATATGACAAGATGCCTTTACATATAAAGGTCTCCTGCCTGCACCATGTCAGTCGCAAGTCTTTCGAAGCCAATGGAAGATCCAGGTGGTCCTACCAAAAATATTTACTTACACACCTACAGTCCACTTCTCTAGGCTCACTACTCATTAGGCTCCAAATTACTGGCATCTCTGTTCTACACCATTTTCACGAAAACCAATCAATCAAGGCACTCTTTGGTACACTCATGATCAGCAACAGGAAATCCAAAGTTTATCCAGTGCCACCTGGTCATGGGAATTTCAAAAATTTTATGGTATGAATCTAGTCATTTTTCAAAAATGAAGTTAGAGGCACTGTGGGTTTCAATTAATTCAGGAACCATTAAATGGTGAGGAAGCTCATTTCAATGAAAGCTCTGGAGAACACTCACAGAAAAGCCTTCCAAAAGACTGGCCAAAAGGTCACATGAATCCAGACACATTGAGGTGTACAATGTGAGGTCCATATGTGTTTGGACTCTCAACTAGGGCTGCCAAGTCTTTAAGAATTAAATCATGTGATATCCTGGCTCAGAATCCCCGAGCTCTGTGGAAAGCCATCCTGGGCCTAGATCTCAATTTCCAAAGGCGATTCTCACGTGTGGCCTAGTAAAATCCCAAGAGAACTCACGACAATACTTCTCTGAGGTCAGATCCAGAACTCATTCTTTAAGGGGAATCACACCAGAGTTCAAACCCAGGTGATCCGAGTCATCTTTTCCAACTACCACACAAATTACCACAATTAAAACAAGAACACTCCCATATGGCCCTCATCTTCTTTCATATTGACACTCATCATAATTTTGCTGGAGGTTTCCATGAGGGGAGCAGACCAAGACAGTGTTCAAAATAAGCTCCTTTGACCCTCATTTGCCTATAGTAAAGGTGGCCTGGACACCCATCCTGTGAACCAGGAGTGATCAAATAGGCCTGCCATTAATACCGCTCCAATTCTCCAATTTGAGGCCTACTGACTGTTTGGTTTAGATTCTTTATGTGAATTTTAGTCATGAAATAACCAAGCACCTATGGGCTAGCCTCTGCAGGTTTTGAAGAACTCATTTGACCCAAAGGATCCCTATTTTCACTTGATGGAGTTCAGGAACCTTACAGAGGAAGTCGAGAGACTTCATCCCAATGGCTGCTCTTTCTGCCATTTTTCCTTTGGATGCAAACATGGGAACTTTCTTTAGATCCACAGGTGCTGAGAATCTAAGCCTCAGCCACACACAGGGCCATGGGGCTGATTCAGTCACATCCCTTTTCAAAGCACTTAAGAAAAGAGCCACAGGTATGCCCAATCATTTCCATTTGAAAATTGTTTTCTTCAGGCTTCACAAAGGGGTGGCCAGATGCAAAGAACTTCCTGACATTCAGGGCAACAGAACAATAGGTAAGCAAAAGGCCCAAAGCAGGGTTTCTCCTCTGAGACTGTCCTCGTCACACTGATATCTGAGTTTTCTGAGATGCTCGCCATCACCTACAGCTATCCAGTACATGGCTATGTCACAGAGCTTGGAGGTGGTACATATCTTGGACACAAAACCATGGGCCTATTCTTGAAATTGGCCGGAATTCAGGACAAAAATAGAAACTTAGGAAGGTAGCAGGTGTTGCTCATCGATAAGGCAAGCTACAGTCCATTCATAAACGGGGCAATATGAATGCTGAGAAGCTTTCTACTAGACACGACACATCCATTGATGAATTCTCTTTTCTAATGTCTACAACCACGGAAACAGTGGAATACACAGACATAGAAACTCTCGCCCTGTGAAAAGACTTACTAGAAACAGTCCAATTCAAATGAAACAAACCGACTGTCCTACCTATTCTCAGAAAATGAGACAAAACCACAAACCCACAACCACACCCACAAAGGCACCTCCTTCCCCTAAGTAGGTCTTTGACTATCCGGAGTGTCCTCTGACTTGTAGGCCATAATACGTTCCCCCGAAATGGCCTGTCCTGTCTCAGATCTGGTCTCCTTGGCAAACTCTGTGAACTTCTCAGGAGCCAACGGTGAGCCACTAACGACTTTCTCAAGAAAAGCCCCGCTTCCGAGCTTTCCTGGCATTTGGCCTTCTCACGTCTGAAGGTACCAAGAAAGACTGACTGCATTTAGTAAATCCAAACAAGTGAGACCATAGGGACTGGGACTTGGACTGGCTATGGGTGCCTGGCTTCCTGGATCCAAAGTTCAGAGAGTTCCATCACCATGGAAGTGAGGTGAGGTCACTTCCTTCCTGAACAGAATGAGGTCCCTGTCTTGGCAACCACTTTGTCTTAACTGTTACTTCCAAGGGTCCCATGAGATTGAGGCTGCCCCTACTTCCTGTGACACTTTCACAAGTTAGAATGGTATATCAACCATAGGCACCCAGGAATAGATCTCCACACAGGCCTGTTTTGGTCCATGTTCTCTACATTAAGAAGAGAATCTGATTCAGACACAACCTTTTATCCTGACTGGGTTGTTTGCCATGGAAGATGACTTTTGGTCTCTCAGGTCCTTCATAGCTGCCTACATCTTCTCCAGGGATCATTTCTGCATGGGCCTTTGAGGTTATCAGCAGGTGGAAGTTTCCCTACATTTCTGTATTGTAAAATCAACTCTTTCCCTGATGTTCTATAAAGTTAGATTGAGGGAATAGTGTATGATTATGGTTAAAAACATGTTTGATTTGGGTTAGAAATCATTGTGCTGGATGAATAATGGTATTGGGAACCTGCTATGTGTATAAGAATATATAGGTGTAATATATGTATGAAAAAAGAAATCTAAGTATGATTTGAAGGCCAGAAGGGCATTGGGCCCTTGATTGGGATACGCAGCATTGAATTACGTTCTGCAGAGATGTCTCAGATAAATCGATATACAATGGCATAGGACCTTGTACTTTGCATGAATTAATGTAGAAGGAACATCCAGTCAAAAAAGGATAGTCGGTAGTGAAAGGTTAATAAAATAGGTACTTGCTATTTCCTGTTTTTCTGTATGCTTAAAAAAACACTGTTGAAATCTTGAGAAATGTTTGCTAATCTTGTTCTAGAATGTACTGTTCCCAACTGCCAAACTGCAGAATGTACTGCCTCACTCGGTGTCACACGAACCGCCCACTCACCCTTACACATCAGTAAACTTCCCTCCCTTCCATCTCCAAGGAATGTATGTAAGCTCTGCATAAGCTGTTCTCAGAGCTCTCTGATCTATTTAAGTTAGCTGTGAGCCCCAGCAAGCTGGACGCAAAATAACCCTTTGCTGTTGCATGAGACAGTCTCTTGGTAGTCTCTTCCTCCAACACTCACCTGACCTTTACATATTGAGGTTCCACCGAGTTCCGGCAGTGGCGGATGAGAGACCCCAACGGGCTCCTCTCGGAGCAAGTAAGGCGCCTCTTTCTGGTTTCAGGTGTCATGTTAGGGCTTGGCAAAATTGCTGGCGATGAAGAGCCTGGGGTCTCTCCGACGGTGGCTGAGAGACGTGTCACAGAGACATAGGGCACCTCCCTGGGGGACCCCAAAGAGGACTCGGAGAATCAAGGAACAATTGCTTCATCGACTCAGTGATATTTTCTTTTAGATTCGGTATTGCCATCCTATCGGGTTTTGCCGGCTACGCATTCCTGGTCTCAGTGTTGGATGTCCATTGCCTGTCTTTATGGTCTTGTCTTATCTGTGTCATGTGTCTTTGCTTTTACTGTTTGTGTACCTTTCATTATGGGACAGAGCACTTCAATGCCTCTGTCCCTGACCCTTGATCACTGAACCAAAGTCCGCTTAAGGGCTCAGAATCTTTCTTTTTTTAGTAAAACGCTGGACCTGGCAGACTCTCTGTGCCTCAGAATGGCCCATCTTTGGAGTCGTATGGCCCCAAGAAAGATCTTTCTACTTCCCACTAATTTATAAAGTCAGAGATATTGTCTTTCAGCCAGGGCCACATAGCCATCCTGATCAACAGCCATATATCTTAACTTTTCAGGACCTCTGCAAATCTCCTCCTCCATGGGTGAAGCCTTTCCTTGCCCATGCCTCTGCTCATACTCCTTCCCACATGATCTCTCAGACCCTCACCTCTTCCTCCTCCTCCACCCTCTGTTTTCCCTGAGTCACAAGATTTGACTCTACTGGACTCTTCCTCCTCTCCTTACCCCCTGCCCTCGTCCCCTAACACAGAACACACTCTAAGTGATTCCCCTGCTGCTGACTAAGCCTCTCTACCATTGGAGGAAGCTAAGCTGGTAATAGGATCTGATAATGGACCGATGTTCATGGCCCAGGTAAGTCAGGGGTTAGCCAGGAACCTGGGGATTAATTGGAAGTTATATTGTGCTTATAGACCCCAGAGTTCAGGACAAGTAGAAAAAATGAATAGAACCATTGAAGAGACCTTAACGAAATTAAGCTTAGAGACCAGCATAAAAGATTGGACTGTGCTCCTGACTTATGCAATGTTTCATGCAAGAAAAAATCCTTCTGTTTCTTTGAGTAACCTTACCCCCTGAGAAGTTCTCTATGGTGGCCCTCGTCCAGTAAGGGTCCTAAGCCCAACTGTAAGACCTAAGGATCCTTTCCACACCCTCTTGCTTGACAGACTTAAAGCTCTTGAAAGAACTCAGTGATACCTGTGAAAATAGCTGCCCACTGCGTAACAAACTGTGTACCAGGGGATTCCACATCCATATCAAATAAGAGACTTCATGTATGTAAGATGACATCAGGTGTCATCCCTGGAACCCAGCTGTAAAGGACCATACCAGGTGCTACTTATAACACCTACAGTGGTAAAGGTATACAGAATCACTTCTTGGATCCATGCCTCTCATCTCAAGCCTGCTCCTTGTCCAGAATCTTTCTGGAAACTGGAAAAGACTGGTAACAGTTTCAAATTGTGTATTCGCCATGTGGATAAGGTTATATACTCTCCCCTTGGCCACAAGTAGTCCTAACCCTCATCAGCCTTTTAAGCAGCGATGGCTGATCACAAATCCTACTGGAAAAGTGTATAATCGATCTCACATACATCCCCCTTAGGGACCTGGTGGCCATCTCTCCACCCAGACATTTGTCAGCTGGCCATAGGTTTTTTCTATTGGGATATCCCTGATGAAGAAAATCCCACTAAAATACCATTAAATCCCTTGTGTACCATAGATAATGGAAACAAACATTATGGATGTAGGGACACGCGAGCCAGATGCAGGTTGGCTATCCTAGATTACTTGTTTGCCCGGGAAACTATCAAAGCCACAAACAGTAACGGCTGTGTGGGGGAAAAACCGACTTCTTCAGTATGTCATGGAGATGTGAGCATACAGAGGCTGCCTGATGGAACCCAATACTTCATCAAATTCAGTACACAGCATTGGCCATATTACCAAGTAGACAACAGAAAAAGGATGGCCCCCAGAGGGGTCTCTAGATCCTCAAATTTTGCGTGACCTTTTTAACTTCTGCAAGTGCTCAAAAGGGTGAAAGGAGATTCCCCTATGTGGAAGCCCTTTCCCTCCTTCACTCACATCCTGAACTATGCTTCTCCAATAGATTTTTATCCTCAGCCTTCTGCTCCAGACTCTCTGCTGTCACTCCCACCTCAGCAACGTGATTTCTCCCCTCCAATTACTAGATCAGAATCCCAAACCTCCACCAGTTCTCAGACAATTGCCCGCTTGTGAGGTAGCAGGTACTGAGGTACCCCTCCACCCACTCACTCCTCTCTCTTCCTGTCAGTGCCCACACCGGGTCCCACCAGGTCCTCTTTCCAGCTAACCCAAAGCTCAAACGAGCTGAGGAGAACTCTCAGACCCTTATCCAAGATGTAATATAAATGGCCATTAAAGTTGCTTTGTCATCACTGAAAACAGGTTACTAAAATTTAAAGTCCCTCACAGGATTTTGGGATACTCACTCCCGTTTTCTGCTCTTCTCTACCTGTTCTACTGCTCAAGTTTTTTGCTAGGAAATTCCCAAACACCTTTCCAATTATTCTTTTACATCTCTCTTTTTCCTCATTCTCAGATCCTCGGAGCTTCTCTCAGCCCCACTTTCCCCGTATTCCCCCTCTGTACCAGGCCCACAGAAAAGTCTTAAATGTCCTTCTCCAGAAGTCTTCACCATGGCTGACTTTAGAACTTTCAGCATAGAGTTTCTATAAAGAGTTCAATGTAGATAAACTTTCTCTTTTTGTATTGCCCTGTTATACTTGGCCACTGGCTAAAAAACTCAGTACTTCTAAGCTAGACAACCCCTAACTAGTTTTTCACAAAATATGTGAACAAGTCCTCTGGCCTTCAGCTGGGGCTTCACAGAAATGGCCACATTTCTAAGATAAAGAAATTACCAACTGGGGTCCGTTGTAACAGCTGGCAGGGGGAAAATAAGAAAGGGAATAAAAAGCTCTCCTCCTCCCAGGTGTCCTTGAAAATTTAACTTGCCCAGAACAGAGGAAAAATCAGAAACATATACTGCTTTTTTGAACTTCTGCAGACTGTAAACTTCTGAGCCCCATCCCTTATATGTTGGGTACACAATTCTGAAACTACCTAAACTTGAGTTTCAGGGGACTAATTTATTACAACAGAAGCAATGCCCTCTGAATCCAGTTGCAACAATATAGGACTGTTTCCCTGTCTTCAGTGCTATCTTAGGTGCCTTGCCTTGTCTGTCCCTACAACAGCATAATTCTATATACTTAAACATTGTTTATGTTTTTATGAAATGGTCAACAGATGTGATTATTTTGAAATGTTGCAGATGTTTCCCAGAAAGCTCTATCATGACGCAGGTTCATTTGAAGATCAAATAGGGGGGGCATACAACCGGTTCCACTGGGAACTTGTATCCCTCACTTTAGCCATCCTGTTAGGAATAGGAGTTGCTGCACGGGTGGGCACAGGAACCACTGCCATTGTCCATGGGACACAACAAATGACCCAATTAGAAGAAGCAATAGAGCAAAACTAAGATATTAGAAACCTCCATCAGAGCTTTGCATGAATCTTTAACCTCTCTCTCTGAAGTTGTTTTAAAGAACAGTTGAGGGTTGGACCTCCTCTTCATTAGAGAAGGGGGCCTTTGTGCTGCATTGAGGGAAGGATGTTGTTTTTATGCTGACCATACTGGAGTTGTAATAAAATCTATGAGTAAATTTAAAAGACACCTTGAAGAGCATCAACAAGAGAGAGAGGCCCAAAAAGGGTGGCTTGAGTCTTGGTTCACACACTCCTCCTGGTTAACTACGTTTTTATCAACCCTGGCCGGTCCAATAATAATCCTCATATTATTGCTAACTATAAAATCCTGTTTGCTCAACCGTGTAATTTCTTTTCTCCAGGCTCAAATTGGACGAGTTAAACTTATGGTAATACCCCACTAGCAGACATAGAATGTGACACCCTCCAATGATCATTTTTATGATGAAAAGTAGCCAGAAGAAGAAGTGGGGAATTAAAGTTTAATAAAATAGGTACTTGTCACTTCTTGTTTTTCTGTATGCTTAACAAAACACTATTGAAATCTTGAGAAATGCTTGCAAATCTTGTTCCCAGAATGTTCTGTCCCCAACTGCCCAACTGCAGAATGTACTCCCTCACCCAGGTGAATGCAAACCACCCTCTCACCCTGACCCATCAATAAAATTCCCTCCCTGCCCTCTCCAGGGAAAGTATATAAGCTCTATTTAAGCTATTCTCAGGGCTATCTGCTCTATTCAAGTGATCTCTGAGCCCCAGCATGCTGGACACCCAAAAAACCCTTTGATGTTGCAAGAGATAGTCTGTTGGTGGTCTCCTCCTCTGAAGCTCGCCCCAAATTTACTTGGATGATTGAATGTAGAAGAGAACATTCAGTCAAAAACGATAGTCTGTAGCATTAGGAAGATAGTACTTTTATGAAGAAGGGTGAGTATAGGAATTGGAAAAAAATTTCTTTAGCAATAGGGTTTCGATTAGAGAGTGAATGTAAATGTCAGCACAGGTGAAGAGTCAGTCACAATGATGAACTGGGGAAAATATGTAGGAAAGCAGATATCAATAGAGACATTACAAAATCAGGCAAAGTATAAAGTGAGTGATAGGATTAGATATTTTGAACAGGGTTGAGTTTAAATATATAATCTTAGGAAGAAACAAATATGTAGTCACAATTAGGATTGACATTTGAGAGCATTAGGCAAATTTCAGGTGGATGAATATTTCTCAGAATAATCTTGTGAATAGTTGATTATAAATCCACATAATAAACATGAATGAATTTAGGGAGTGTATATAAGACACATATATTTCATATTTTGAAAAATCTGGAGAGTGTATATATATATATATATATATATATATATATATATATATATATATATATACAAAACACACACACAGACAAAAAAGTAGCAAAATATATGTCAATCAAAATTCATTATAAAATATATATCATCCACAGATCTAAAAATATTAATTTTACTGAACATGGATTTATGTATAATGCTGTTCAACTAGCAAGCTCAACCATAGGTTGAATATCCAATTCCAACAAGTTTAGTAGGAGTGATCTCTTCTAACAATTTGTATCTGCCAAGTCAGCCACCTCACAAGAATGTACGTGTGGTACCAGGGAGGAATCTATATGTGCATATAAGAATACAGAGAAAGGGAGACAGGAATTCACATATTTGTTAACCTTAAAAATACATGGACAACTATTTCCACAATAAATTGACTAGATTCATAACTCCAACTCTGTATCATGCAAAAGAAAAGTACAACAATACACCAGGCCTACTCTGAACTGCTTGTATTTCGATTCTGTTTGGGTTATTTTTCTCCATCATATTAGAATTAGTAGTCAGAGTCTGGTCGGGTATGGGTTAGAGTCAGGGATTCAGTATTTTGAATGGAAAATAGAAAACTGAATCCAATGTTTATGCAAATATATGCTACAGAAAATTCTTCCCACTCTCCTCCAGAACAATGCCTTGACATTACCTTCGCCCCAAGTAAGACACAATTAGAAGAGAAGAGTTAGAAAATCTGTGAATACCTATCAGGAATGGAAAATGCTCCAGATTTCACATCTTTGGAGGCGGTAGAGGAGTTTCCAAAAGTAAGGGACAGGGTAAACACTCCACAAATATGGAGCTCTGCTGGCCTAAAGACTTTTTGAGAATCTGCCTTTAAGGTTGGGCACTTAAAATATATGTTGTTTTCAGGAGCTTTAGCTTTATTTGTAGTGAGACAATCAAAGCTCGATCTGCATCTATGTGACCTGGAGGACATGGTTATTTATTTTTCAATAAAAATGAGGCAGCAGTGCTGAATTCTCTCTTTGTAGGTAAACTGTGGCCACTGAGGGCTAAGTGTCTCCCCGTGTGGACTGTGAAACAACTTGGTCATCCTCCAATTATCGTGGTGTTTCTTGCTGCTGCACTGGGAGTTTGGAATTTGCTTCATTAAATACAACGAGTTCAAATGGGAAACAGTGCTGAAGGGAGTTCTGTCAGCTGTGGTGTGCAGGGTCTCCAGGAGAATGCACCAACCAGGGTTCTATCCCACGTAGCTTGCCCCCTTGACAATAGCAACATGATTCTGAACATTGCCCTAAAACCTCTCCATATAAAAATGTGCCTTTACGTATATGGGTCTGATGGCTGCACCATGTCAGTCTCAAGCCATTTGGAAGCCAGTGGAAGATCCACATGGCCCCACCACAGATGTTTTATCACTCACTTGCGTAACACTTCTCTAGGCCCACTACTCACTAGGCTTCTACTTACCAGCATCTCTGTTCTACACCATTTTCCTGAAACCCAGTCAATCAAGGCCCTGTCTGGTATATTCATGATCATCAACAGGACATCAAAGGTCCTCCAGTGACATCTGGTCATGGGAATTTTAAAAATTTCATGGTAATTATCTAGCAATTTTTCACGGATGAAGTTGGAGGCACTGTGGTTTGCAATTCATTCAGGAACCATTAAAGGGTTAGGAAGCTAATTTCAGGGAAAGCTCTGGAGCATTCTCACAGGCAAGGCTACCCAAAGAGTGGCCAAAAAGTCACATGAAGCGAGGCCAATTGAGGTCTATAAAGCGAGGTCCATGTGTGTTTTGAATCTCAATAATGCATGCCAAGTCTTTCAGAATAAAATCATGTAATATCCTGGCTGAGATTCGCAGTGTTCTGTGGAAAGCCAACCTGTGCCTAGATCTCAGGTTCCAATGGCAACTTCATGCCTGGCCTCCTAAAATCCCAACACAATTCATGGCAATACTTCTCTCAGGTCAGTTCCAGAACTCAGTCTATAAGGAGAATCACACCAGAGTTCAAGTCCAGGTGGACCCAGACAACTCTTCCAACCGCGACTCAAATGAAAACAATTAAAACCAAAATACTCCCTCATGGCCCTATTCTTCTTCCATATAGACACTAATCATAACCTCTTCCTGGAGTTTTCCATGAGTTGTGCAGCCCAAGAGAATGTCCAAAATAAGCTTCTTGCACCTCTTTTGCCTAACTTCAGGGTAGCCTGGGCACCCTTCCTGTGAATCAGGAGTGATCAAATAGGCCTGCCCTTAATACTGCTCCGCTTATCCAATTTGAGGCTCTCTGACTGTGGGGTCTAGATTCTTTATGTGAATTGGAGTCATGAGAAAAGCCAAGACAGTGTCCAAAATCAGCTCGCTTGCCCCTCATTTGCCTAAAGTCAGGGTGGCCTGGACACCGTTTCTGTGAACGAGGAGTGATCAAATAAGCCTGCCGTTAATACTTCTGTGTTTCTCCAATTTGACGCCTACTGATTTCAGGTATCAATTCTTTATGTGATTTGGAGTTATGCGAAAACCCAAGCACCTCTGCAGGGAATTGAAGAACTCATTTGACCCAAAGAATCCCTATTCTCACTTGATGGAGTTCAGGAAATTAACAGAGGAAGGCAAGAGACTTCATCCATAATGAATGATTTTTTTTTTGCCATTATGGCTTTGGACGCACACATGGGACCATTCTTTAGATCCATCAGGTGCTGAGAATCTAAGTCATAGACACAAACATGGCCAAGAGACTAATTCAGACATATACCTTCCCAAAGCAATTAAGCAAAGAGCCACAGGTGATGACATTCATTTCCATTTGAAAACTGTTTACTTCAGGCTTCACAAAGTGGTGGATTGAGGCAAAGAACTTCCTGACATTCAGTGCAAAACAACAATAAGTAAGCAAAAGGCCCAAAGCAGGGTTTCTCCACTGAGACTTTCCTGGTCACACTGATATCTGCATTTTCTGAGATGCTCGCCATTCTCTTCAGCTATCCAGTACATGGCCATGTCACAGAGTTTGGAGGTGGTACATATTTTGGACACAAATCCATGAGCCTATTCTGGATAGTGGCCAGAATTCAGGAAGAAAACAGCAACTTAGAAAGATAGCAGGTGTTGCACATCAAAAAGACAAGCTGCACTCCATTCATATATTGGGCAGGTTGAATTATGGGAAGATTTACACTAGACAGTACACATCCATTAATGCATTCTCTTTTCCAATATCTACAACAACAGACACAGTGGGATACACAGACATAGAAACACTTGCCTTGTCAAATGACTTACTAGAAACTGTCCACTCCAAACCAAACTAACCGCCTTTCCCATCTATTCTCAGAACATAAGACAAAACAATAAACCCATACCACTCCCACAAAGGCACCTCCTTCCCCCAATTAGGTCTGTGACTATCCAGATTGTCCTCTGACAGGTGGGCCATACTATGTTCCCCTGAAATGGTCCGTCTTCTCTAAGATCTGGTGAAATATAAGTATGAAAACAGAAATCTAGGTATGATTTGAAGCCCAGAAGGGTTTTTCCCTTGATTGGGATACTTAGCTTTGAATTATGCTCTGCAAAGTTGTCTCAGATAATTTGATATACAATGGCATAGGACCTTTTACATTGGATGATTGAATGTAGAAGAGAACATCCAATCAAAAAGGGATAGTCGGTAGGATTAGGAAGATAGTCGGAAGGTTTAGAAAGAAGAGTGATTAAAGGATTTGGACCAAAAGTTCTTTAGCAATAGGGTTTCGATTATAGAGTGAATGTAAATGTCAGCACATATGAAGTGTCAGTCACTAGGATCAACTTGGGAAAATATGTAAAAAAGCAGATATCAATAGAAACATTATGAAATCAGGCAAAGTATAAAGTGAGTGATAGGATTAGACATTTTCAACAGGGTTGAGTTTGAATATATAAATTAGGAAGAAACAAATATGTAGTCACCAATAGGATTGACAATTGACAGCATTAGGCAACCTGGACATGGATGTTTTTAGTAATCCATGTACACTTTACATTTAGGCTTTGGTACAATCATAAATGTGACCTTTACATTTTTTTTCCAGAATATTACTTTGATTAAATGTATATGTACATCAGGTGACATGAGTATGTCTTCCACCATTTCTGCGAGCAATATATTGAAGATGTAAAATTAGAATCGGGGGTACAAAGAGGTGTACCCTGTGTCTATGAATATAGAGATAAAGCATGAATAGACCCTAATGTGAATAAATAATATAACTTTTTTCAACTTTAAAAAATGAATTGATCTAATATCTGAAAAATTAAAGGAAATCGTATATTGATATACAATCATTCATTCCAACCAGGTATATATGTAATGGAAATATTTGTGTTTTGGTTTATCATGAAGAGTGTGTGAGTTTTGCTTCAAAATGATTATGGAAATTCAAAATAATGTGTTTGGAAAGAAGTCTCATGAAAAGACCAGTCAAGAAACCCTGACAATACATGTGTTCTGAAGCAAGAAGTGGTGAAAGTTGAAACAAATGCATATTAATTTGTGAACTTGTGGATGAAATGTATATCCTATGATGTGCAAAAACTGAAGAAACAATAATGTACCAGTGTCGAATACAAATGAATAAAGAATTACATATCATGTCCCATAGGAATCTACTTGCATTGATGTTAGACTGGGTCAGTTACTGTAGAATAATTAGGATTTGTATGCATCATTCCCTGAAGTTAGTTTTCAGTACTAGGAAACAAATATGTATTTCAGGTGGATGAATATTTCTCAGAATAATCTTGTGAAATGTTGATTAAAAATCTACATACATGAACATGAATGAATTTAGAGAGTGTATATTAGACACATATATTTCATATTTTGAAAAATCTGGAGAGTGTATACACACACACACACACACAAATAAAAAACACTCACAGACATTAAAAAGTAGCAATATAAATGCTAATCGAAATTCATCAGTAAATATATATCATCCACAGATGCAAAAATGTTTATTTTACTGAACATGAGTTTATGTATAATGTTGTTCTACTAGGACGCTCCCTATAGGTTGAATTTTCAGTTCCAACAGCGTTTAGGAGGAGTGATCTCTTCTCACAATTTGTATCTGCCAAGTCAGCCACCTCACAAAGATGTACGTGTGATACCTGGTAGGATTCTATATATGCATATAAATATATAAGTGTGAATAGGCTAAAGAGAAAGGGAAACATGAATTCTCATATTTGTTAACTTTAAAAACACATGGAGATCTTTTTCTATTAAACATTGACCAGATTTATAACTCCTACCTTGTATAATGCAAAATGCAAGTCCAACTATACAACATGCCTCCAATGAACTGCTTGTATTTCTATAGGTTTGTGTTATTTTTCTCTATCATATTAGGATGAGTTGTCTGAGTCTAGTAGGTATGGGTTAGTGTCAGGGATTCAGTATTTCAAAAGGAAACTTGGAAATTGAATCCAATTTGTATGCAAATATATGCTGCACAAATATCCTCCCACTCTCATCCAGAACAATGCCTTGAAATTACCTTCACCCCAAGTAAGACACAGTTAGAGGAGAATAGATAGAAAATCAGTGAATACATATCTGGAATGGAAAATGCTCAGGAGTTCACAACCTTGGAGGTTGTAGAGGAGTTTCCAAAAGTAAGGGACAGGGTAAACACTCCACAAACATGGAGCTCTGCTGGCCTAAAAACTTTTAGAGCAACTGCCTCTGAGTTTGGGAACGTGAAAATTATGTTTTTGTCAGGAGAATTGGCTTCCTTTGTAGTGAGACCATCAAAGCTGGGTCTGCCTCTATGTGACGTGGAGGACATGGTATCTTATTTTCCAATGAACATGAGGTAGCAGTGTTGATTTTCTTCTTTTTAGGTAAACTGTGGCCTCTGGGGACTAAGTGTCTCCCCGTTGGACTGTGAAGTCATTTGGTCCTCCTCCACTTTTTGTGGGGTTTTTGCTGCTGAACTGGGAGTTTGGTATTTGCTTCATGAAATTCAAGGAGTTCAACTGAGACACAGTGCTGGAGGGAGTTCTGCCATGTGCGGTGGTTAAGAGTCTGCAGAAGAACGCACCAACCACGCTTCTATCCCTCAAAGCTTGCCACATTGCATCCTTGTCCATAGCAACCTGATTCTGAACATTGCCCTGAATCCTCTTCATATAACAAGATGCCTTTAATTACAAGGGTCTGCTGGCTGCTTCATGTAATCCACAAGCCATTTGGAAGCCAATGGAAGATCCACATTGCTCCAACAGAGATGTTTTATCACACTCCTGCCCACCAAAGCTCTAGGCCCACTTCTCAGCAGGCTGCAACTTTCTGGCACCTCTGTTCTACACCATTTTCATGAAACCCAGTCAAGCAAGGCACTGTCTGGTACATCCATGATCAGCAACAGGACATCCAAAGGTTCTCCAGTGCCACCTGGTCATGGGAATTTCAAAAATTTCATGGTATTTATTTAGACATTTTTCAAGGATGAAGTTGGAGGCACTGTGGGTTTCAATTCATTCAGGAACCAGTAAATGGTGAGCAAGATTATTTCAATGAAAGCTCTGGAGAACCCTCACAGGCAAGGCTTCCCAAAGAATGGCCAAAAGGTCACATTAAGCCAGGCCCATTGAGGTCTACAATATGAGGTCCATGTGTGTTTTCACTCTCAACTATGGCTGCCAAGTCTTTCGAATGAAATCATGTGATATCTTGGCTGAAATTCCCAGAGCTCTGTGGAAAGCCACTCTGGGGCTAGATCTCAGTTTCCAAGGGTGACTCTCATACATGGCCTCTTAAATCACAACACAATACATGGCAATACTTCTCTGAGATCAGTTCCTGAACTCAGTCTATAAGGGGAATCACACCAGAGTTCAAGCCCAGGTAGACCTTGTTATGTCTTCCAACTGTCACACAAATATCCACAATTAAATCCAAAACACTTCCACATGGCACTCATCTTCTTCCATTTACACAATCATCATAACCTCTGGCTGGAGGTTTCCATGAGGGGTGCAGCCCAAGACAGTGTCCAATATAACCTCCCTTGTCCCTCTTTTGCCTAAAATCAGGGTGGCCAGGACATCCTTCCAGTGAACCAAGAGTGATCAAATAAGCCTGCCATTAATATGGCACTGCTTCTCCAATTTGAGGCCTACTGACTGTGTGTTTTAGATTCTTTATGTGAATTGGAGTCTCGAGAAAAACCAAGCACTTATGGGCTAGCCTCTGCAGGGTTTTGAGGAACACATTTGAACCAAATGATCACTGTTCTCACATGATGGAGAACAGGACACTTACAGAGGAATGCGAGAGACTTCATCCACACTGACTGCTCTTTTGTCCATTTTCGTTTTGGATGCACACATGGGATCCTTCTTTAGATCCATCAGGTGCTGAGAATCTAAGCCACAGTCTCACACAGGGCCAAAAGACTGATTCAGACACATCCCTTTCCAAAGCAATTAAGCAAAGAGCCACAGGTGATGCCCTTTCATTTCCATTTGAAAACTGTTTCTTTAGGCTCTACAATGGTGTGGCCTGAGGCAAAGGCCTTCCTGACATTCAGGGCAACAGAACAATTGATGAGCAAAAGGCCCAAAGCAGGGTTTCTTCACTTAGAATTTCCTGGTCAAACTGATATCTGAGTTTTCTGAGATGCTCCCATTTCTTTCAGCTATCCAGTACATGGCCATGTCACAGAGCTTGGAGGTGGTACATATTTTGGACACAAAACCATGAGCCTATTCTGGAGAGTGGCCAGAATTCAGGAAGAAAACCGGAACTTAGGAAGATTGTTGGAGTTGTCCACCCATAAGTCAAGCCGCAGTCCATTCACAAATTGGGAAGAATTCAGGAAGAAAACAGGAACTTAGGAAGATTGTTGGAGTTGTCCACCCATAAGTCAAGCCGCAGTCCATTCATAAATTGGGCAAGTTGAGTCTAGACAGGACACATCCAATGATTCATTCTCTTTTCTAATATCTAAAACCACGGACACAGTGGGATACACAGACAAAGAAACACTGGCCTTGTCAAACGACTTACCAGAAACAGTTCACTCCAAACCAAACAAACCGCCTTTCCTACCTATTCTCAGAACATGAGACAAAATCTCAAACCCACACCCACACACACAAAGGAAGCTCCTTCCCCCAAGTAGGTCTGTGACTATTGGGAGTGTCCTCTGACTGGTGGGCCAAACTATGTTCTGATGAAATCGCCTGTCCTGTGTCACATATGGTCTCCTTGGCCAAATCTGTGAAGTTGTCACTAGCCAGCGGTGAGCCACTACCTGCTTTCTCAGGAAAGGCCCCTCTTTAGAGCTTTCCTGACATTTGTTCATCCTCACCTCAGTAGGTACCAAGAAAGACTGACTCTGTCCTTGGTAAATCCAAAAAATACGACCACTGGGACTGGGACTGAGACTGGCTCTGGGTGCCTGGCTTCCCGGATTCCAAGTTCAGAGAGTTCCATCACCAAGGAAGTGAGGTGAGATTACTTCCTTCAGGAATTCTTTGAGGTCATTGCCTTGGCAACCACTTTGTCCTAACTGTTGCTTACAATACTCCTATGAGATGGAGGCTGCCCTTTCTTCCTGTGACACTTTTACAAGTTAGAATGGTATATCAACCATAGGTACCCCGGAATAGCTCTCCATACATGCCTGGTTTGGTCTATCTTCTCTACATTAACAAGAGAGAGGCTTATTCAGACACAACCCTTCATCCTGGGAAGGTTGTTTGCGATGGAAGATGACATTTGCTCTCTCAGGTCCTTCATAGCTGCCTACATCTTCTCCAGGGATCAAGTCTGCATGGACATTTGAGGTTCTCAGCAGGAGGAAGATACCCTACATTCCTGTATTGTAAGACGAACTCTGTCCCT
Organism: Callospermophilus lateralis; assembly: GCF_048772815.1. Lineage (NCBI taxonomy): Eukaryota > Metazoa > Chordata > Mammalia > Rodentia > Sciuridae > Callospermophilus > Callospermophilus lateralis. The sequence goes on from NW_027514364.1 coordinate 542,842, forward strand.
GCTCTTCTGCAAAGTTAGATTAAGGTAAGAGTGTATGGTTAGGGTTAATAACATGTTCGATGTGGGTTACGAATCATTGCGAAGGATGATTAATAGTATTGGGAACCTGCGATATTTATAAGATTATAGAGGTGAAATATAAGTATGGAAACAGAAATCTAGGTAAGATTTGAAGCCCAGAAGGGCATTAGGCCCTTGATTGGGATACTTAGCTTATAATTACGTTCTGCACAGATGTCTCAGATAAATCGATAATCAATGGCATAGGACCTTACACCTTGGATGATTGATTTTAGAAGAGAACATCCACTCAAATTGAGATAGTCGGTGGGATTAGGAAGGTAGTCAGTATCTTTAGGAAATAGAGTGAGTATAGGATTTGGGGCAAAAGTTCTGTAGCAATAGGGTTTTTGTTATAGAGTGAATGTAAATTTCAGCACATGTGAAGAGTCAGTCACATGATGAACTGGGGAAAATATGTAAAAAGGAAAATATCAATACAGACATTATGAAATGAGGCAATTATACAGTGAGTGATAGGATTAGACATTTTCAATAGGGTTGAGATTGAATACATAATCTTAGGAAGAAACAAATATGTCGTCACCAATAGGAATGACATTTGAAAGCATTAGGCAACCTGGACATTTATCGTTTTAGTAATCCATGTTCACTTTCCATTTAGGATTTGGTACAATCATAAGTGTGATCTTTGCATTTTGTGCCCAGAAAAATATTGTGATCAAATGTGTATGTAGATCATATGACATGAGTATTTCTTCCACCATTACTGGGAGCAATATTTGAAGACATATAAATTAGTATTGGGGGTACAAAGTGGTGTACCCTGTGTCTTTGAATATAGAGATAATGCATGAATAGACCATACTGTGAATAAATATTATAACTGGTTCCACTTTAAATAATGGATTGAATTGATATCTGAAAATATATAGGAAATCATATATTGACATACAATCATTCACTCCAACCAGTTATATATCTAATGGTAATCTTAGGGTTATTGTTTATCATGAAGTGTGTGTGAGTTTTGTTTCAAAAGTGATTATGGAAATCGAAAATAATATGTTTGGAAAAAAGTCTCATAAAAAGACCAATCAAGAAATATGGAGGAATTCATGTGTTCTGAAGCAGGAAGTGATTGAAAGTGAAACAAGTGCCTATAAATTTTCTAAATTGTGAATGAAATATATATCCTGTTATGTGCATAAACTGATGAAATAGTAATGTACCAGTGTTGAATAAAAGTGAACGTCAAAATACACATCATGTCCAATAGGAATCTACTTGCATTGATGTTAAACTGGGTCAGTTACTGTAGAAATATTAGAATTGCATGCATTATTCACCAAAGAGAGGTTTTTTTTTTATTTTTATTTATGGTTGTTCAAAACATTACATAGTTCTTGATATATCATATTTTACACTTTGATTCAAGTGGGTTATGAACTCCCATTTTTACCCTGTATACAGATTGCAGAATCACATCAGTTACACATCCATTGATTCACATATTGCCATACTAGTGTCTGTTGTATTCTGCTGCCTTTCGTATCCTCTACTATTCCCCCTGGCCTCCCCGCCCCTCCCCACTTCTCTCTCTACTCCCTCTACTGTAATAAATTTCTCCCCCTTGTATTATTTTTCCCTTTCCCCTCAATTCCTCTTGTATGTAATTTTGTATAACCCAGAGGGTCTCCTTCCAATTCCATGCAATTTCCCTTCTCCCTCCCTTCCTCCTCTCATCCCTGTTTAATGTTAATCATCTTGTCATGCTCTTCATCCCTATCTGTTCTTAGTTACTCTCCTTATATCAAAGATGACATTTGGCATTTGTTTTATAGGAATTGTGTAGCTTCACTTAGCATAATCTAGTCTAATGCAATCCATTTCCCTGCAAATTCTATGATTTTTTATTTTTCAATGCAAAGTAATAATCCATTGTGTATAAATGCCACATTTCTTTTATCCATTTTTCTATTGAAGGGCATCTAAGTTGGTTCCACAGTCTTGCTGTTGTGAATTGTGCTGCTATGAACATCGATGTAGCAGTGTCCCTGTAGCATGCTCTTTTTAGGTCTTTAGTGAATAGACCAAGAAGGGCAATAGCTGGGTCAAATGGTGGTTCCATTCCAAGCTTTCCAAGAAATCTCCATACTTCTTTCCAAATTGGCTGCACCAATTTGCAGTCCCACCAGCAATGTACAAGTGTACCTCTTTTCCCACATCTTTGCCAGCACTTCTTGTTGTTTGACTTCATAAGGGCTGCTAATCTTACTGGAGTGAGATGGTATCTTAGGGTGGTTTTGATTTGCATTTCTCTGACTGCTGGAGATGGTGAGCATTTTTTCATGTACTTGTTGATTGATTGTATGTCCTCATCTGAGAAGTGTCTGTTGAGGTCCTTGGCCCATTTGTTGATTGGGTTATTTGTTATCTTATTGTCTAATTTTTTGAGTTCTTTGTATACTCTGGATATTAGGACTCTATCTGAAGTGTGAGTAGTAAAGATTTCTTTCCAGTATGTAGGCTCCCTATTTACCTCTTATTGTTTCTTTTGCTGAGAAAAAACTTTTTTAGTTGAGTAAGTCCCATTTGTTGATTCTAGTTATTAACTCTTGTACTATAGGTGTCCTATTGAGGAATTTGGAGCCCAACCCCACAGTATGTACATCGTAACCAAATTTTTCTTCTATCAGACAGTGTGTCTCTGATTTGATATCAAGGTCCTTGATTCATTTTGAGTTAACTTTTGTGCATGGTGAGAAAAAGGGATTCAGTTTCATTTTGTTATATATGGATTTTCAGTTTTACCAACACCATTTGTTGAAGATGCTATCCTTCCTCCATTGCATGCTTTTAGCTCCTTTATCAAATATAAGATAGTTGTAGTTTTGTTGATTGGTTTCTGTGTCCTCTATTCTGTACCATTGGTCCACCTGCCTGTTTTGGTACCAGTACCATGCTATTTTTGTTACTATTGCTCTGTAGTATAGTTTGAAGTCTGGTATCGCTATACCGCCTGATTCACACTTCCTGCTTAGCATTGTTTTGCAATTCTGGGTCTTTTATTTTTTCATATGAATTTCATGATTGCTTTCTCTATTTCTACAAGAAATGCCTTTGGGATTTTGATTGGCATTGGATTAAACCTATAGAGAACTTTTGGTAATATCGCCATTTTGATGATGTTAGTTCTGCCTATCCATGAACAGGGTATATTTTTACATCTTCTAAGATCTTCTATTTCTCTCTTTACGGTTCTGTAGTTTTCATTGTATAAGACTTTCACCTCTTTTGTTAGGTTGATTCCCATTTTTTTTTTTTTTAGGATATTGTGAATGGAGTGGTTGTCCTCATTTCCATTTCAGAGGATTTGTCACTGATATACAGGAATGCCTTTGATTTATGCGTGTTGATTTTATATCCTGCCACTTTGCTGAATTCATTTATTAGCTCTATTAGTTTCTTTGTAGAACCTTTTGGGTCTGCTAGGTATAGAATCATGTCATCTGCAATAGTGATAATTTAAGTTATTCTTTTCCTATTTATATGCCTTTAATTTCTTTCATCTGTCTAATTGCTCTGGCCAGTCTTTTGAGAACTATATTGAACAGAAGTGGTGAGAGCGGGCATCCCTGTCTTGTTCCAGATTTTGGAGGGAATGTCTTCAATTTTTCTCCATTCAGAATGACGCTAGCCTGCGGTTTAGCATAGATTGTTTTTACAATATTGAGGAATGTTCCTGTTATTCCTAGTTTTTCGAGAGTTTTGAACATAAAGATATGCTGTACTTTGTCGAATGCTTTTTCTGCATCTATCTAGATGATAATATGGTTTTTATTTTTAAGTCTATTGATGTGGTGAATAACACTTATTGATTTTCGTATATTGAACCCTCCTTGCATCCCAGGGATGAACCCTACTTGATCATGGTGCACATTTTTTTGATATGTTTTTGTATCTGATTTGCCAGAATTTAATTTAAGATTTTTGCATTTAGGTTCATTAGAGATATCGGTCTTTAGTCTTCTTTCTTTGAAGTGTCTATCTGGTGTAGGAATCAGGGTGATATTGGCCTCGTAGAATGAATTTGGAAGATCTCCCTCTTTTTCAATTTTCTGAAATAGCCTGAGTAATTTGTCTGCAACACAAAGGTGAATGGCATCCTGAAATTACCTGTTCTATAGCTGAATGAGCTTCGATCAGTCAAAAACAGGGATGGTGACATCAGCTCTCCAAGATAGTGGCCGCTGGCTTCCTCTGTGGTCTGACCGGTATGGAGAACCGAATTGGACCGCATCCTTACCCATCTCAAACAAAGAATTCAGAACTTAGCACAGTGATTGCATACCTGGCAGGAGCCCACAGAATCCACACCGCTGTATATTTGCATTGCTATCTCTTCGTTTCCCAGTGCGCGCCGCAGACTCTAGCCACAGACCGATTTCCTGAATAAGCAGCATGACGCTCCATGCGGACAAATCACTCGTGTTTGAGCTCGCGTAGCTGATCCTCGTGAGATGGAAATATGTCCACTAGGTTTTGGAGCACCCCAATTTTGCTGGAAATTTCTAACAAGATATATTTTAGCCGTTATAACTCGTCATTCTCCCGCACAGTGACGCGGTACATGGGGGTGATGCACTCCCTTCACCACCATCATATGATCCCCCGAAGTTAGTTTTCAGTACTAAGAAACAAATATGTATTTCTGGTGGATGAATAATTCTGAGAATATTCTTGTGAAAACTTGATTATTAATCCAAATACATGAATATGAGTGAATTTAGGGAGTGTATAATAAGAAAAATATACTTCATATTTTGAAAAATCTGGAGAGTGAATATATATATATATATATATATATATATATATATATATATATATATACACACACACACACATACACACACAGACATTAAAAAGTAGCATTATGTATGCCAATCGAAATTCACCACGAAGTAATATATCATCCACAGATCCAAAAATATTCATTTTAATGAACATGGATTTATGTTGTTCAAATAAGAAGCTCACTCATATGTTGTATTTTCAGTTCCAACAGCGTTTAGTAGGAGTGATCTCTTCTCACAATTTGCAGCTGCCAAGCCAGCCACCTCACAAAATGTACGAGTGATACCAGGTAGAATTCTAAATGTGCATATGAAAATACATGTGATGAATAGGCTACAGAGAAAGGGAGACAGTTATTCACATATTTCTTAACTTTTAAAACACATGGAGAACTATTTCAATTAAAATTCGCTAGATTTATAACACCTACCATTTATCATACGAAAGGCAAGTCCAACTATACACCATGCCTCCTGTGAACCTCTTGTATTTCTATTCTGTTTGGGTTATTTTTCTCCACCATATTAGGATTAGAAGTCAAAGTCTAGTAGGGTATGTGTTAGTGTCAGGGATTCAGTATTTTGAATGGAAAATTGGAAAATGTATCCAATGTGTATGCAAATATGTGCTACACAAAAAATTCCCACTTTCATTCAGCACAATGCCTTGACATTACCTTTGCCCCACATAAGACACAATTAGAGGAGAAGAGTTAGAAAATCTGTGAATACATATGTGGAATGAAAAATGCTCAGGAGTTCACAAATTTGCAGGTGGTAGAGGAGTTTCCAAAAGTAAGGGACAGGGTAAAAACTCCACAAACATGAAGTTCTGCCAGCCTAACATCTGGAGAAACTGCCTCTGAGGTTGGGCAATGAAATATATGCTGTTGTCAGGAGCATTAGTTTCATTTGTTGTGAGACCATCATAGCTGAGTCTTCATCTATGTGATCTGGATGACATGGATTCTTATTTTCCAATGAACATGAGGCAGCAGTGCTGAATTTTCTATTTGTAGGTAACCTGTGGCCACTGGGGTCTAAATGTCTCCCCTTGTGGACTGTAATTCCATTTGGTCATCCTCCACTATTCGTGGTATTTCTTGCTGCTGCACTGGGAGTTTGGTATTTGCTTCATGAAATACAAGGATTTCAACTGGGACACAGTGCTGAAGTGAGTTCTGTCAAGTGTGGTGGGTCAGGTTCATCAGGAGAATGCACCAACCAGGCTTCTATCCCACATAGCTTGCCCCATTTTCCATAGCAACCTGATTCTGAACATTGCCCTAAAACCTCTCCATATAACAATATGCTTTTACATATAAGGGTCTACTGGCTGCAAAATGTCAGTCACAATCCATTTGGAAGCCAATGGCAAATTCACATGCCCCCACCACAGATGTTTTATTACACACCTGCCATCCACTACTCTAGTACAACTACTCAGCAGGATCCAACTTACTGGCATCTCTGTTAAACACCATTTTCATAAAACCCAGTCAATCAAGGCACTGTCTTGTATACTCATGATCAGCAACAGGACATTCAAGTGTTCTCCAGAGCTACCCGGTGATGGGAATTTCAAAAATTTCATGGTATTGATCTAGCCAATTTTCAAGGATGAAGTTGGAGGCACTGTGGATTTCAATTCACTCAGAAACCATTAAATGGTGAGGAAGCTCATTTCAATGAAAACTCTGGAGAATTCTTACAGGCAAGGCTTCCAAAAGTGCCCAAAAGTCAGATTAAGCCAGGCCCATTGAGGTCTACAATGTATGTTCCATGTGTGTTTTGACTCTCAAATATGGCTGCCAAGTCTTTAAGAATAATATCATGTGATATCCTGGCTGAGATTCCCTGTGCTCTGTGGAAAGTCACCTTGAGCCTAGATGTCACTTTCCAAGGACAACTCTCATGCATGGCCATCTAAAATTCCAACACAATTCCTGGCAATAATTCACTGAGATCAGTAAAAGAACTCAGTCTCTAAGGGGAATCACACCAGAGTGCAAGCCTAGGTGGACCCAGTGATCTCTTCCAACCGCCAGACATATGTCCACAATTAAAACCAAACACTCTCACATGGCCCTCATCTTCTTCCATATAGACACTCATCATATCCTCTGGCTGGAGGTTTCCATAAGGGACGCAGCCCACGACAGTGTCTAAAATAAGCTCCCTGCCCCTCATTTGCCTAAAGTCAGGGTGGCCTGGACTCTCTTCCTGTGAACCAGTAGTGATCAAATAGGCCTGCCTTTAATATTGCTTGGCTTCTCCAACTTGAGGCCTTCTAGCTTTGGGGTTTAGATTCTTTAAGTGAATTGGAGTCATAAAAATCAAGCACCTATGGCCTAGCCTCTGCAGGGCTTTGAAGAACTCATTTGACCCAAAGGATCCCTATTCTCACTTGATGAATATCAGGAACCTACCAGAGGAAGGCAAGAGAGTTCATCAACAATATCTGATCTTTTTGCCATTTTGGTTTTGGATGCACGCATGGGATCTATCTTTAGATCCATCAGGTGCTGAGAATCTAAGCCACAGCCTCACACAGGGCCAACAGGCTGATTCAGACATATCCCAATCCTAAGCAATTAAGCAAAGAGCCACAGGTGATGCCCTTTCATTTCCATTTGAAAACTCTTTTCTTCAGGCTTCACAAAGTGGTGGCTTGAGGCAAAAAACTTCCTGACATTCAACAGAACAATAGGTAAGCAAAAGGAACAAAGAGGGGTTTCTCCACTGAGACTTTCCTGGTCAACAGATATTTGAGATTTCTGAGATGCTAGCCATTTCTTTCAGCTATCCAGTACATAGCCATGTCACAGATCTTGGAGGTACAAATCTTGGACACAAAACCACGATACTATTCTGGAGAGTGGCCAGAATTGAGAAAGAAAACAGGAAATTAGGAAGCTTGTAGGTGTTGCCCATCCATAAGGCAAGCCAGCGTCCACTCATGAATTGGGCAGGATGAATGCTGGGAAGCTTTCTACTAGACAGGACACATCCATTGATGCATTGTCTTTTCTAATGTCTACAACAATGGACTCAGTGGGATACACACACATAGAAACACTCGCCTTGTCAAAGGACTTAATAGAAATATTCCACTCCATACCAAACAAACCGCCTTTCCTACCTATTCTCAGAACATGAGACAAAACCACAAACTCACACCCACACCCAAAAAGGCACCTCCTTCCCCCTAGTAGGTCTGTGACTCCCTGGAGTGTCGTCTGACTGGTGGGCCATTCTATGTTCTTCCAAAATGACCTCTCCTGTCTCAGATCATGTCTGCTTGGCCAACTCTGTGAAGTTCTCAAGAGCCAGCGGTGAGACACTACCTGCTTTCTCAGGAAAAGCCCCTCTTCAGAGGTTTCCTGGCATTTGGCCATCCTCACATCTGTAGGTACCAAGAAAGACTGACTCTGTCCTTGGTAAATCCAAACATGTCAGACCACTGGGACTAGGACAGGGACTGTCTCTTGGTGCCTGGCTTCCTGGATTTCAAGTTCAGAGAGTTCCATCACCAAGGAAGTGAGGTGAGATCACTTCCTTCAGGATATGAATGATGTCACTGCCTTGGCAACCACTTTGTCCTAACAGTTGCTTCCAAAAGTATCATGAGGTGGAGGCTGTCCTGATTTTCATGGGACACTTTCTCTAGTTAGAATGTTATATCAACCATAAGCACCCGGGAACAGCTTCCACACAGGACTGGTTTGGTCCATGTTCTATACATTAAGAAGAGAGAGACTGATTCAGACACAACCCTCCATCCTGACCAGGATGATTGCCATGGAAGATGACTTTTGCTTTCTGAGGTACTTCATAGCTGCCTTCATATTCACCAGGGATTATTTCTGCATGAACATTTGAGTTTCTCAGCAGGTGAAGATCCCCTAGATTCCTGTAGTTTAATACCCACACTGTTATTGCTCTCCTGCAAAGTGAGTGTATGGTTACGGTTAATAATATGTTCGATTTGGGTTAGGAATCATTCTGCAGGAAGAATAATGAGATTGGGAACCTGCGATATTTATAAGAATATATACGTGAAATATATGTATGAAAACGGGAATCTAAGAAAGATTTGAAGCCCAGAAGGGCATTGGGCCCTTTATTTGGATACTTAGTGTTGAATTATGTTCTGTACAGTTGTCTCAGTTAAATCGAAATACAGTGACATAGGACCTTGTACCTTGGATGATTGAATGTAGAAGAGAACATCCAGTCAAAAAGGGATAGTCAGTAGGATTAGGAAGATAGTCAGTAGGTTTAGGAAGAAGAGTGAGTATATGATTTGGAATAAAAAGCTTCTTTAGCAATAGGGTTTCGTTTAGAGAGTGAATGGAAATGTCAGCACATGTGAAGAGTCAGTCACAATGATGAACTGGGGAAAATATGTAGGAAAGCAGGTGTCAATAGAGACATTACAAAATCAGGCAAAGTATAAAGTGAGTGATAGGATTAGACATTTTCAACAGGGTTGAGTTTGAATACATAATCATAGGAAAAAACAAATATCTCGTCACAAATGGGAATGACATTTGAGAGCATTAGGCAACCTGGACATGGATGTTATTAGTTATCCACGTTCACTTTCCTTTTAGGCTTTGGTACAATCATAAGTGTGACATTTTTATGGTTTTTTTTTTGTTCAGAATATTACTGTGATAAAATGTATATGTAGATCAGGTGGCATGAGTATTTCTTTCACCATTTCTGGGAGCAATATTTTGAAGACGTATACATTAGTATTAGGGGTACAAAGAGGTGTACCCTGTGTCTATTAATATAGAGATAATGCATGAATAGACCATACTATGAATAAATAACGTAACTGATTCCACTTTAAATAATGGATTGAATTGATATGTGAAAATATATAAGAAATCTTATATTGATATACAATCATTCATTCCAACCAGTTATATTTCTAATGGTAATATTAGGATTATGGTTTATGATGAATGGTGTTTGAGTTTTGCTTTACACGTGATGATGTTAAACAAAAATAATATGTTTGGAAAGAAGTCTCATGAAAAGACCAGTCAAGAAACATGGAGGAATACATGTGTTCTGAATCAGGAAATGATTGATGGTGAAACAAATGCCTATAAATTTTCTAATTTGTGACTGAAATATATATCCCATCATGTGCATGAACTGAAGACATAGTAACGTACAAGTGTTGAATAAAAATGAAAGTCAAAATACACATCATGTCCCCTAGGAATCTACTTGCATTCATTTTAAACTGGCTAAGTAACTGTAGAAATATTAGGGTTTGTATGCACCATTCACTGAATTTAGTTTTCAGTACTAGGAAACAATATGTATTTCAGGTGGATGATTATTTCTGAAAATAATCTTGTTGAAAGTTGATTATAAATCCACAGATATGAATATGAATGTATTTAGGGGCGTGCATAATAAGACACATATATTTCATATTTTGAAAAATCTAAAGAGTATATATATATATATATATATATATATATATATATATATACACACACACACACGCAAATGCACAGATATTAAAAAGTAGCAATACAGGAGATCCATTATGAAGGCAGGCATGGAGAATTCAAGTCTCTGATCTCTTCAGCTGCGCGGGCATAGGGAGTCGTAAACTGTCTAAATGCTGTTTGCTCAGAATCACTAGGCAATATTGACCTGTTGTGAATCTGGGGCGAACAGTCTGGGCCCCTCAGAACACACACAAAGCCCGGATTGGCTGCATTCAAGCTTAGATTCATCTGGTTTTTGTGACTCAGCACTAACATTCCCGCTGAAATAATTGGTCGGGCTTTCGGAATTGACCGAGTTAAAAGCCAACTGAGCCTTCATAGGCAGTGGCCACAGGATTGAAATGGGGCTTGGGAGAGATAGTCAGGACCCAGCTGTTGCATTGGTCACCCAGCAAAGGGAACGAACGGTCACCATTTTAATGGTATACCACCATGGCAGCGAACTGACGTCACAGTCGGAGGAGATAACTTCATTGAAACCAGTGCGACAAGTATGTTATCCCATTGCCATCTCTCTCAACACCGCAGGGAAACCTCAAGGGCCCTTCCCACCTCTGCCGTAATGGCCCCTCCCAGCTCTCAAAGGAGCGCAATACCCAGACCTAGGGAATCAGGATTGGCTCGGGACTCGAGGCGTGTAATTGCCGGCTACCGCTCCCACCAGTGCTGACAATTGAGGTCTCTTACACCACCTACCGGGGCCATGGCTCCCGAAGGGCAAGCAAATTCGCTGGGGTTTCTCAGCCCCAAGCTCTACAAACTTAGGGTCTGAGGGAGGCAATTAAGGAGAGTGTGCCCAGCCGTTCATGGAAACAGGGCTACCAGGAGCAGAGGCCTGGCTTGTAACCAGAATTGTGGTGAGCGTCACAGGTGAGTGGGGCCTGGCTTGAGGAAGCACAAGAGAAGGCCCTAGGCACTCAGGGTTGGAGACCCGCCCAGTCTGGGAGGAAGAGCTGCTGCACAGTGATTGGTTCCCACTTATTGAGAAGAGAAGCTTGGCCCAGTGCGCACAGCTCCACCTACTGGAAGAGAAGTTAATTGAACTCTAGGACTGCATGTATTATTACTATTTTTTTATTTGTATTTTTTTCTTTTTCTTTCATTTTCATTTTTGTTGTTGTTGTTCATTAACTTTTTTAAATGTTTTTATTTTTTTAATTTCTTTTATTTTATTATTATTATTATTAATATTATTATTTTAAATTTTAATTTCCAATTTTTTAATCATCATTATTACTTAAAATTTTCTTTCTTTATTTTCTATTTTTTTTGTCTTTTCATTTCATTTCAATTTTTTTATTCCCCCTTACTTGAATTCTACCTGCCTACTCTCATTCTCTTTAGTGACTTCTCCCTTCCCTTCTAATATCTTTCCTCTCAAGCATCAAATAAATTTATAAGAGTAAGCAGTAACTCAGTAGTCAAACAGAACGAGAAGTAACATGAGAAGCATAAAAAAGCAAGGAAGAAAAGGAGTACGAACAATGAAGGACAGCCTAAATATTCAAGAGCACCTAGAGTCATCAGAAAAATGGTCATATAAAGAACTCAAGGAATACCTTAGACAGATGGAATGGAACCTTAAAGAGGATACGAGACAGCAAAAACAAACAGTGATAGAACGCATTGAAAATAAATTACATAAACAGATAAAATAAGAAATTAAGCATCTTTATCAGGAGATAGAGATTATTAGAAAAATCAAACAATAATTCTAGAAATCAAGGAAATGATAAACCAAATTAAAAATTCAATTGAGAGTATCACTAACAGTGTAGAGCAAGTAGAAGACAGAATGAAGACAAAATATATCATCTTGAAAAAAGTCTAGCCAACAAAGAAATGCTGTAAAAAAGTATGAGAAAACATTCAAGAGATATGGAATAACATAAAAAAAAAAAAAAACTAATGAGTCATATGGATAGAGGAAGGTACAGAGATTCAAACCAAGGGAATGAGAAATCTGCTGAATGAAATATTACAGAAAACTTTCCAGAAATAAAAATGGAAAGGGATAAACAAATTGTAGATGCTTACAGGACATCGAGCACACAAAATCACAGTAGACCAATTCCAAGAAACATTGTTATGAAGATATCCAATATACAGAACAAAGAGAAAATATTGAAAGCTACCAGAGAAAGGAGGCAGATTAGAATCATTACAATCAGGGGTAAACCAAAAAGGTTAACAATGGATTTTTCATCATAGATGCTGGAAGTGAGAAGATCCTGGAACAACGTACTTCAAACACTGAAAGACAATGGATGCCAACCAAGAATTATGTATCCAGCAAAATTAAGCTTAAGGTAAGACAACGAGATAAAAATATTTCATGATAAACAAAACCTAAAAGAATTTGCAGCCAGATAACCAGCATTGCAAAGCATCTTGAGCAAAACACTACACGAGGAAGAAATGAAAATCAACAACGAAAACCATGAGTGAGAAGTGCCTCAGTAATGACAGAGGGCGGGGGAAAAGCTAACCATGGAGAAACAAACTAATTTAAAAAAAAGATATAAGCAAACATGGGTGGCAGTACAAACCATATATCATTAGTAACTCTAAAAGTAAATGGCTTAAACTCTCGAATAAAGTGACATAGGCTTGTAACTTGAAATAAAAAAAAAATCCAACAATATATTGCCTCCAGGGGACACATCTGAATGGAAAAGACATACACAGGCTGAAGGTGAAAGATTGGGAAAATTTATACCATGCACACGGTCCTCGTAAGCAAGCAGGGGTGGCCATCCTCCTATCGAATAAAATCGACCTCAAGACTAATTTAATCAAAAGGGATAAAGAAGGACATTATATACTGCTAAAATGAACCATTCACCGACAAGACATAACAATTATCAATATTCACGCAGCAAATAATGGTGCTGCGATGTTCATAAAACAAATTCTCCTCAAGTTAAAGAATCAAATAGACCACAATACAATAATTATGGGTGACTTCAACTCACCTCTCTCACCATTGGACAGATCCTCCAAACAAAAGTTGAAAAAAGAAACTATAGAACTCAATCTCGCAATCAATACCCTAGACTTAACTGACATATATAGAATATATCAACCATCATCAAGTGGATATACTTTTTTCTCAGCAGCACATGGATCCTTCTCAAAAATAGACGATATGTTATGCCATAGGGCAACCCTCAGTAAATATAAAGGGGTGGAGATAATACCATGAATTTTTTGTGATCATAATGGAATGAAACTGGAAACCAATGATAAAAGAAGGAAGAAAAAATCATACATCACATCCAAAATGAAGAATATGTTACTGAATGATCAATGGGTTACAGAAGACATAAAGGAGGAAATCAAAAAATTCTTAGAGATAAATGAAAATACAGACACAACATATCAGATTCTATGGGGTACAATGAAAAGAAGTTTTAAGGGGTAAATTCATCGCCTAGAGGTCATTCCTCAAAATAGAAAAGAAAAACAAATAAATGAGCTCACACTTCATCTCAAAGCCTTAGAAAAGGAAGAGCAAAACAACAGCAAATGTAGCAGAAGGCAAGAAATAATTAAAATCATAGCGAAATTGAAACAAAAGAAACTATTGAAAAAATTAACAAAACTAAAAGGGGTTCTTCAAAAAGATAAATAAGATAGACAGACCCTTAGCCATGCTAACGAAGAGAAGAAGAGAGAGAAATCAAATTACTAACATACGGGATGAAAAAGGCAATATTACAACAGATGCTACATAAATACAGAAGAAAATTAGAAATTATTTTGAAAACCTGTATTCCAATAAAATAGAAAATAGTGAAGACATCAATAAATTTCTTAAGTCATATGATTTGCCCAGACTGAGTCAGGAGGAAACACACAATTTAAACAGACCAATATCAATGGATGAAGTAGAAGAAGCAATCAAAAGACTACCAACCAAGAAAAGCCCAGGACCGGATGGGTATACAGCAGAGTTTTACAAAACCTTTAAAGAAGAATTAATACCAATACTTCTCAAGTTATTCAGGAAATAGAAAAACTGGGAGCTCTGCCGAATTCATTCTATGAGGCCAACATCACCCTGATTCTGAAACCAGACAAAGACACCTCAAAGAAAGAAAACTACAGACCAATATCTCTGATGAACCTAGATGCAAAAATCCTCATTAAAATTCTGGCGAATTGGATAGAAAGGCACATCAAAAAAATCGTGCACCATGATCAACTTGGATTCATCCCTGGGATGCAAGGAGGGTTCAATATATGGAAATCAATAAATGTTATTCACAACATCAATAGACTTAAAGATAAGAACCATATGATCATCTCGATAGACGCAGAAAAACCATTCAACAAAGTAGAGCATTTCTTTATGTTCAAAACATTTTAAAAACTAGGGATAACAGGAACTTACCTCGACATTGTAAAAGCTATCTATGTTAATCCTCAGGCTAGCATCATTCTGAATGGAGAAAAATTGAAGGCATTCCCTCTAAAATCTGGAACAAGACAGGGATGTCCTCTATCACCACTTCTATTCAATATAGTTCTCGAAAAACTGGCCAGAGCAATTAGAGAGATGAAAGACATTAAAGGCATAAAAATAGGAAAAGGAGAACTTAAATTATCACTATTTGTACATGACATGATTCTATACATAGAAGACCCAAAAGGGTCTACAGAAAAAACTACTAGAACTCATAAATGAATGCAGCAATGTGGCAGGATACAAAATCAACATGAATAAATCAAAGGCATTTCTGTATATCAGCGACAAAACTTCTGAAACAAAAATGAGTCAAAACACTGCATTCCCAATTTCCTCAAATAATTAAATACTTGGGAATCAACCTAACAAAAGAGGTGAAAGATTTATATAATGCAAACTACAGAACCCTAAAAAGAGAAATAGAATAAGATCTTAGAAAATGGAAAAATATACCCTGTTCATGGATAGGCAGAACTAACATCATCAAAATTGCTATATTACCAAAAGTTCTCTATAGGTTTAATACAATGCCAATCAAAATCCCAAAGGATTTTTTTTGTAGAAATAGATAAAGCAATCATGAAATTCAAATGGAAAAATAAAAGACCCAGAATAGCAAAAGCAATTCTAAGCAGGAAGTGTGAATCAGGCAGTATAGTGATACCAGATTTCAAACTATATTACAGAGCATTCATAACAAAAACAGCATGGTACTGGTACCAAAACAGGCGGGTGGACCAATGGTACAGAATGGAGGACACAGAGACTAATCCAAAAATCTACAACTGTCTTATATTTGATAAAGGAGCTAATGGCCTGCAATGGAGGAAGGATAGCATCTTCATCAAATAGAGTTGGGTAAACTGGAAATCCATATGCAACAAAATGAAACTGAATCCCCTCCTCTCGCCATGCACAAAAGTTAACTCAATGTGGATCAAGGAGCTAGATTCAAATCAGAGTCTCTGCGTCTGATAGAATAAAAAGTTGGCTCCTATCTACATATTGTGTGGTCAGGCTCCAAATTCCTTAATAGGACACCCATAGAATAAGAGTTAATAATAAGAATCAACAAATGGGACTTACTTAAACTGATTTTTTTTTTCTTAAAGAGAGAAACAATAAGAGAGGTAAATATGGAGCCTACATCATGGGAACAAATTTTTAGTCCTCACCCTTCACATGGAGCCCTAATATCCAGAGTATACAAAGTATACAAAGAACTCAGAAAATTAGACAATAAGATAACCAATAACCCAATGGGCCAAGGACCTGAACAGAAACTTCTCAGAGGAGGACATAGAATCAATTAACAAGTACATGAAAAAATGCTCTCCATTTCTAGCAGTAAGAGAAATGCAAATAAAAACCACCCTAAAATACCATCTCAATCCAGTGAGATTGGCAGCCATAATGAAGTCAAACAACAACAAGTGCTGGCGAGGATGTGGGGAAAAGGGTACTCTTGTACATTGCTGGTGGGACTGAAAACTGGTGCGGCCAATTTGGAAAGCAGTATGGAGATTCCTGGGAAATCTGGGAATGGAAGCACCATTTGATCCAGCTATTGCCCTTCTCGGACTATTCCCTGAAGACCTTAAAAGAGCGTACTATAGGGATACTGCCACATCGATTTTCATAGCAGCACAATTCACAATTGCTACACTGTGGAACCAACCCAGATGCCCTTCAATAGATGAATGGATAAAAAAATGTGACTTTTATATACTATGGAGAATTACGCAGCACTAAAAAATGACCAAATCTTGGAATTTGCAGGGAAATGCATGGCACTGAGCAGATTAGGTTAGTGAAGCTAGCCAATCCCTAAAAAACAAATGCCAAATGTCTTGTTTGATATAATGAGAGCACCTAAGAACAGAACAGGGAGGAAGAGCATGAAGAAAAGATTAACATTAAGCAGAAACATGAGGTGGGAGGGAAAGGGAGAGAAGAGGGAAATTGCATGGTAATGGAGAGAGACACTTATTGTTACACAAAATTACATATAAGAGGTTGTGGGAAAATAAACAAGGAGAGAAATGATTTAGAGTAGGTATGGTAGAGAGAGAAGATGGGAAGATAGGGGAGTGGGGATAGTAGAGTATAGGAAAGGTAGCAGAATACAACAGTAACTAATAGGGCATTATGTAAAAATATGGATGTGTAACTAATGTGATTCTGCAATCTGTATTTGGAGTAAAAATGGGAGTTCATAACCCACTTGAATCTAATGTATGAAATATGATATGTCAAGAGCTTTGTAATGTTTTGAGCAACCAATAAAAGAAAAAAAAGTAGCAATATATATGCCAATAGAAATTCATCATGAAATGTATATAATCCACAGATCGAAAAATATTCATTTTACTGAACATGGATTCATGTATAATGTTTTTCAACTAGGAAGCTCACCCATAGGTTGAATTTTCAGTTCCAACAGCGTTTAGGAGGAGTGATCTCTTCTCTCAATTTGCATCTACCAATTCAGCCACCTCACAAGTGTATACGAGTGATATCAGGTAGAATTCTATATGTGCATATAAACATACATGTGCTGAATAGGCTACAGAGAAAGGGAGATAGGGATTCACATATTTGCTAATTTTAAAAACACATGTAGAACTATTTCAACAAAAAATTGACTAGACTTATAACTCCTACATTATATAATGCAAAAGGCAATTCCAACTATACACCATGCGTCCTTTGAACTGCTTGTGTTTCTTCTCTTTTTGGCTTATTTTTCACCATCATATTAGGATTATTAGTCAGAGACTAGTAGGGTATGGGTTATAGTGTCAGGGATTCAGTATTTCAAATGGAAATTGAAAAATGAATCCAATGTGTATGTAAATATGTGCTACACAAAAATCTTCCCACTCACATCCAGAACAATGCCTTGACATTACCTACGCCCCAAGTAAAACACAATTAGAGTAGAAAAGTGTGAAAATCTATGAATACAAATATGGAATGGAATATGCTCGGGAGTTCACAACCTTGGAGGTGGTAGAGGAGTTTCCAAAAGTAAAGGACAGGGTAAACACTCCACAAACAAGGAACTCTGCTGGCCTAAGAATTCTTGGGAAACGGCTTCTGAGGTTGGGCACTTGAAATATATGTTGTTGTCATGAGCTTTAGCTTACTTTGTAGTGAGACCATCAAAGCTGGGTCTGCATCTATGTGACCGAAAGACATGGTTTCTTATATTCCAATGAACATGAGGCAGCAGTGCTCAATTCTCTCTTTGTAGCTAAACTGTGTCCATTGGAAGCTAAGTGTCTCCCGGTGGGGACTGCGAAGACATTTGGTCATCCTCCACTTTTCGTGGTATTTCTTGCTTCTGCACTGGGAATTTGGTATTTCTTCACAAAACACAAAAAGTTCATCTGGGATACAGTGCTGGAGGGAGTTCTGTCACGTGTGGTGGGTCAGGGTCTGCAGGAGAATGCACCAACCAGGCTTCTATCCCACATAGCTTGCACCAATAACCATAGCAACCTGATTCTGAATATTGCCCTGAAAACTCTCCATTTAACAAGATGCCTTTACATATAAGGGTCTGATGTCTGCACTATATCAGTCACAAAAAATTTGGAAGCCAATGGCAGATTCACATGGCCCCAACATGATGTTTTATCACACACCTGCCCACCACTGCTCTAGCCCCCCTACTCAGCAGGCTCTAAATTACTGGCTTCTCTTGTTCTACACCATTTTAATGAAACCCAGTCAAAAACAAGGCACTGTCTGGTATACACATGATCAGCAACAGGACATCAAAAGTTTCTGCAGTGCCACCTGGTCATGGGAATTTCAAAAATTTCATGGTATTTATCTAGCAATTTTTCAAGGGTGAAGTTAGAGGCACTGTGGGTTTCAATTCATTCAGGAACCATTAAGAGTTGAGAAAGTTCATTTCAATGAAAGCTCTGGAGAACTCTCACAGTCAATGCTTCTCAAACAGTTGCCAAAAGGTCTCCTAAAGCCAGGCCAATTGACATCTACAATGTGAGGTCCATGTGTGTTTTGACTCTCAAATATGGCTGCTAAGTCTTTCAGAATAAAATCATGTGATATCCTGGCTGAGATTCTCAGGCCTCTGTGGAAACCACCCTGGGCCTAGATCTCAGTTTCCAAGAGTGAGTCTCATGCGTGGCCTCCTAAAATCCCAACACAATTCATGGCAATACTTTTCTGAGGTCAGTTTCAGAACTCAGTCTCTAAGGGGAATCACACCAGAGTTCAAGCCCAGGTGGCCTCATCATCCCTTCCATCCGCCAAAAAATGACCACAATTAAAATCAAAACACTACCACAGGGCCATCATCTTCTTCCATGTAGACACTCATCATAACCTCTAGCTGGAGGTTTCTATGAGCCCAAGGTAGTGTCCGAATAAGCTCACTTGCCCCTCATTTGCCTAAAATCATGATGGCCTGGACACTCTTCCTGTGAACCAGGAATGATCAAATATTCCTGCTGTTAAAGTGTTCCACTTCTCTAATTTGAGGCCTACTGGCTGTAGGGTATAGATTCTTTATGTGATTTGGAGTCATGAGAAAACCCAAGCAAATATGGGCTAGCCTCTGCAGGGATTTCAAGAACTCATTTGACCCAAAGGATCCCTATTCTCACTTGATGGAGGTCAGGAACCTAAAACAAGAGGGCAAAAATATTCACCCACAATGACTGCTCTTTTGGCCATTTTAGTTTTGGAAACACATGGGATCTTTCTTTAGATCCATCAGGTGCTGAGAATCTAAGCCACAACCTCATACAAGGACAAGAGGCTGATTCAGACACATCCCAATCCAAATCAATTAAGCAAAGAGCCACTGGTGATGTCCATACATTTCCATATGAAAACAGTTTTCTTCAGGCTACACAAAGGGGTGGCCTGAGGCAAAGACCTTCCTGACATTCAGGGTAATAGAAATAGAAGTAAGCAAATGGCCCAAAGAAGGGTTTCTCCACTGAGACTTTACTGGTCACACTGAAATCTGAGTTTTCTTAGATGCTCCCATTCCCTTCAGCTATCCAGTACATGGCCATGTCACAGAACCTTGTGGTGTTACATATTTGGGAAACAAAACCATGAGTCTATTCTGGAGAGTGGCCAGAATTCACGAAGAAAACAGGAACTTTAGAAGATAATAGATGTTGCCCATCCATAAGGCAAGCTGCAGTCCATTCATTAATTGGGCAGTATAAATGCGGGGAAGCTTTCAACTAGAGACAACACATCCATTGATGCATTCTCTTTTCTAATGTCTACAACCACGGATACAGTGGGATACACAGACTTAGAAACACTCACCATGTCAAACGACTTACTAGAAACAGTCCACTCCAAACCAAACAAACCACCTTTCCTACCTATTCTCAGAACATGAGAAAAAACCACAAACTCACACCTACAACGGCAAAGGCACTTCCTTCCCCCAAATAGGTCTGTGACTATCCGGAATGTCTTCTGACTGGTGGGCCATATTATGTTCCCCCAAAATGGCCTGTCCTGTTTCAGATCTGGTCTCCTTGGCCAACTCTGTGAAGTTGTCAGGAGCCAACGGTGAGCCACTACCTGCTTACTCAGGAAAGGCCCCTCTTCAGAGCTCTGCTGGCATTTGGCCATCCTCACATCAGTGGGTACCAAGAAAGACTGACTATGTCTTTGGGAAAAGCAAACAAGTTAGCCCACTGGAACTGGGAGTGGGACTGGCTCTGCGTGCCTTCCTTCCTGGATCCCAGGTTCAGAGAATTCCATCACCAAGGAAGTGAAGTGAGGTCACTTCTTTCAGGAACAGAATATGCTCACTGCCTTGGTAACCACTTTGTGCTAACAGTTGCTTCCAGGGTTCCCATGAGATGGAGGCTGCCCCAACATCCTGTGACACATTCAGAAGTTAGAATGGTATATCAACCATAGGCACCAGGGAACAGCTATCCACAGAGGCCTGGTTCAGTCCATCTTCTCTTTATTAAGAAGAGAGAGGCTGATTCAGACCATCAATTAATCCTGACCAGGTTGTTTGCCATGGAAGATGACTATTGCTCTCTCAGGTCCTACATAGCTGCCTATATCTTCTGCAAGGATCATTTCTCCATGGATCTTTGATGTTCTCAGCAGGTGGAAGATCATCTACATTCCTATATTGTAAGACCCACACTGTCCCTGCTCTTAAGTAAGTTATACTGAGGGAACAGTGTATGGTTAGGGTTAATAACTTGTTCAATTTGGGTTACAAATAATTCTGCGGGATGAATAATGGTATTGGCAAAATGCGATGTTTACAAGAGTATATATGTGAAACATAAGTATGAAAGCAGAAATCTAGGTAAGATTTGAAGCCCAGAAGGGCATTGGGGACTTGAGTGGGATACTTAGCTTTGAGTAATGTGCAGCACAGATGTCTCAGATAAATCAATATACACTGGCATCGTACCTTGTACCTTGGATATTGAATGTTGAAGAGAACATCCAGTCAAAAACCGATAGTCGGCAGGATTAGGAAGGTAGTTGGTAGGTTTAGAAAAAAGAGTGAGTATAGGATTTGGACCAAAAGTTCTTTAGCAATAGAATTTAGTGTAGAGAGTGTATGTAAATGTAAGCACATGTGAAGAGTCAGTCACAATGATGAACTGGGGAAAAATATAGGAAATCAGATATCAATAGAGACATTAGGAAATCAAGCAAAGTATAAATTGTGTGATAGGGTTAGACATTTTCAACAGGTTTGAAGTTGAATATATAATCTTAGGAAGAAACAAATATGTAGTCAAAAATAGAATTGATATTTGAGAGCATTAGGCAACCTGGACATGGATGTTTTTAGTAATCCATGCTCACTTTCCATTTACGCTTTGGTACAATTGTAAGTGTGACCTATGCTTTTTGTGTCCAGAATATTTCTGTAATAAAATGTGTATGTAGATCAGGTGACAATCGTATTTCTTCCACCAATTCTGGGAACAATATTTTGAAGACTTACAAATTAGTATGGGGGTACAAATAGGTGTACCCTGTTTCTATGAATATAGACATAATGCATGAATAGACCATACTGTGAATAAATAATATAACTGGATCCACTTTAAATAATGAATTGAATAAATATCTGAAAATTTATAAGAAATTTTATATTGATATGCAATCATTCATTCCAACCAGTTATATATCTAACGATCATCTTAGGGTTACGGTTTATCATGAAGGGTGTGTGAGTTTTGGTTCAAAATTGATTATGGAAATAGAAAATAATATATTTGGAAAAAAGTATCATGAATAGACCAGTCAAGAGACATAGAGGAATACATGTGTTCTGGAGCAGGAAGTGATTGAAAGTGAAACAAATGCCTATAAATTTGCTAACTAGTGAATAAAATATATATACTATGATGTGCATAAACTGATGAAATAGTAATGTACCAGTGTGGAATAAAAATTAACGTCAAAATACACATCATGTCCCATAGGAACCTACATGCATTAATGTTAAACTGGGTCAGTTAATGTACACATATTAGGATTTGTATGCACCTTTTACTGAAGTTAGTTTTCAGTACTAGGAAACAAATATGTATTTCGGGTGGATGAATATTTCTAAGAATAATCTTGTGAAAAGTTGATTATTAATCCACATACATGAACATGAATGAATTTAGGGAGTGTATATAAGACACATATATTTCATATTTTTAAAAATATGGAGAGTATATATATATATATATATATATATATATATATATATATATACACACACACACACACACACACAAACACAGACATTAAAAAGTAGCAATATATATGCCAATCAAAATTCATCATGAAATATATATCATAAAGATGCAAAAACATTCATTTTAGTGAACATGGTTTTATGTATAATGTTGTTCCACTGGGAAGCTCACCCATAGGTTGAATTTTCAGTTCCAACAGCGTTTAGGAGGAGTGATCACTTCTCACAGTTTGTATCTGCTAAGTCATATATCTTACAAGGATGTACGTGTGATACCTTGTAGGATTCTATTTGTGCATATAAAAATACATGTGCTGAATAGGCTCCAGAGATGGGAGACCGTAATTCACATATTTGTTAACTTTAAAACACATTGAGAACTATTTCAATTAAATATTGAATAGATTTATAACACCTACCCTTTATCATGCAAAAGGCAAGTCCAACTCTGAACTGCAAGTATTTATGTACTGTTTGGGTTACTTTCTTCCATCATATTAGGATTAGTAGTCAGAGTCTTGTAGAATATGGTTAGTGTCAGGGATTCAGAATTTCAAATGGAAAAAAGGAAAATTAATCTTCCAACTCTCATCCAGAACAATGCCTTGTCATTACCTTCGCCCCAAGGAAGACACAATTAGAGTAGAAGAGTTACAAAATCTGTGATTACATTTCTGGAATCGAAAATGCTCAGGAGTGCACAAACTTGGAGGTGGTATAGGAGTTTCCAAAAGTAAGGACAGGGTACACACTCCACAAACATGAAGCTCTGCTTGCCTAAAACTTTTTGAGAAACTGCCAGTGAAGTTGGGCACTGAAATATAGGTTGTTGTCAGGAGTTAAGCTTCCTTTGTAGTGAGACCCTCAAAGCTGGGTCTTCATCTATGTGACCTGGAGGACATCGTTTCCTATTTTCCAATGAACACGAGGCAGCAGTGCTCAATTCTCTCTTTGTAGGTAAACTGTGTCTCCCTGTGTGGACTGTGAAACAATTTGTCATCCTCCACTTTTCGTGGTGTTTCTTGCTGCTGCACTTGGAGTTTGGTTCATGCTTCACAAAATACAAGGAGTTCAACTGGGAAACAGTGCTTGAGGTATTTCTGTCACGTGTGGTGGGTCAGGGTCTGCAAGAAAATTCACCAACCAGGCTTCTATCTCTCAAAAGATTGCCCCCTTGTCCATAGCAACCTGATTCTGAACATTGCCCTGAAACTATGCCATATAACAAGATGCCTTTACATATAAGGGTCTGATGTCTGCACTCTGTCAGTTACAAGCCATTTGGAAGCCAATGGCAGATCCAAATGGCCCCACCATGATGTTTTATCACACACCTGTCCACCACTGCTCTAGGCCCACTACTCAGCAGGCTCCAAAATACTGGCATCTCTGTTCTAAACAATTTTCATGAAACCCTGTCAATCAAGGCACTGTCTGGTACACTCATGGTAAGCAACAGGACATCGAAAGTTTCTGCAGTTCCACCTGGTCATGGAAAATTCAAAAATTTCGTGGTATTTATCTAGCCATTTTTCAAGGATGACTTTGGATGCACAATTATTCAGGAACCATTAAATGTTGAGAAAGTTCATTTCAAAGAAAATTCTAGAGAACTCTCACAGGCAAGGCTTTCCAAAGAGTGGACAAAAGGTCACTTGAAGCCAGGACCATTGAGATCTACAATGTGAGGTCCTATGTCTTTTGACTCTCAACTATGGCTGCCAAGTCTTTCAGAATAAAATCATGTGATATCCAGGCTGAGATTCCCAGTTCTTTGTGGAAAGCCACCCTGGTCCTAGATCTCAGGTTCCAAGGGCGACTCTCATGTGTGGCCTCCTAAAATCCCAACACAATTCATGGCAATTCTTCTCTGAGATCAGTTTCAGATCTCAGTCTCTAAGTGGAAACACACCAGAGTTCAAGCCCAGTTGACCCAGTCATCTCTTCCACCCGCCACACCAATGACCAGAATTAAAACCAAAACACTCCACATGGCCCTCATTTTCTTCCATATAGACACTCATCATAACCTTGGCTGGAAGTTTTTATGAGGCACACAGCCCAAGACAAAGTCAAAATAAGTTCCCTTGCCCTTCATTTGTCTAAAGTCAGTGTTTCCTGGACAACGTTCCTGTGAACCAGGACTGATCAAAGAGGTCTGCCATTAATACTGTTCTGCTTTTCCAATTTGAGGCATACAGACTGTCGGGTATAGTTTCTTTATGTGATTTGCAGTCATGAGAAAACCCAAGCACCTATGGGCTAGCCTCTGCATGGCTTGAAGAACTCAGTTGACCCAAAGATCCCTGTTATCACTTGATGGAGATCAGGAACCTTACAGAGGAAGGCAAGAGACTTCATCACAATGACTTCTCTTTTGGCCATTTTGGATTTGGATGCACACATGGGATCTTTCTTTAGATCCATCAGGTGCTGAGAATCTAAGCGATAATCTCACACTGCACTAAGAGGCTGATTCAGACATATCCCTTTGCAAAGCAATTAAGCCAGGAGCCACAGGTGATGCCCATTTATTTCCATTTGAAAACTGTATTTTTCAGGCTTTGGAAATGTGTGGCTTTAGGCAAAGTCCTTCCTTTCATTCAGGGCAACAGAACAATAGGTAAGCAAAATACCAAAGCAGATTTTCTCCACTGAGACTTTCCTGGTCACACTGATATCTGAGTTTTCTGAGATATTCACCATTCTCTTCAGCTATCCAGTACATGGCCATGTCCCAGATTGTGGAGGAGATACATATCTTGAACACAAAACCATGAGCCTATGGGAGAGTGACCAGATTCAGGAAGATATCAGGAATGTAGGAAGGTAATAGGTGTTGCCCATCCATAAGGTAACCTGCAGTCCATTCATAAATTGGACAGGATGAATTCTGCGAAGAATTCTACTAGACAGGACACATCTATTGATGCATTCTCTTTTCTATTGTCTACAACCACAAATACAGTGGGATACCCAGACATAGAAACACTCACCTTCTCAAAGGACTTACTAGAAACAGTCCACTCCAAACCAAACAAACCGACTTTCCTACATTTTCTCAAAACTTGAGACAAAAATCACAAACACACAAACACACACACACACACCCACAAAGGCACCTTCTTTCCCCAAATAGGTCTGTGACTATCCGGAGCATCCTCTGACTGGTGGGCCATACTATGTTTCCCCGAAATGGGCTGTCCTATGTCAGATCTGGTCTTCTTGGCCAAAACTGTGAAGTTATCAGGAGCCAGCGGTGAGCCACTGCCTGTTTTCTCAGGTAAAGCCCCTATTCAGAGCTTTCCTGGCATTTGTCCATCTTCAATTTAGTAGTTGCCAAGAAAGACTTACTCTATCCTTCTTAAATCCAAAAATTTGAGACCACTGGGACTTAGACTGGGACTGCTTCAGGGTGCCTGGCTTCCTGGATTCCAAGTTCAGAGTGTTCCATCAACAAGAAAGTGACATGGGTCACTTCGTCTAGAACTGAATGAGGTCACTGCCTTGGCAACCACTTTGTCCTAACAGTTGCTTCCAAGGATCCATGAGATGGATCCTGCCCCTACTTCCTATGACACTTTCACAAGTTAGAATGGAATATCAACCATAGGCACCCGGGAACAGCTCTCCACACAAGCCTGGTTTGGTCCATCTTCTCTACATTAACAAGAGAGAGACTGCTTCAGACACACCCCTTCATCCTGACCTGTTTGTTTTTTTTTGTCATGAAAGATGACTTTCGCACTCTCAGGTCCATCATAGCTGCCTACATCTTCTTTAGGGATCATTTCTGCATGGACCTTTGAAGTTCTCCGGAAGTTGAAGATCTCCTACATTCCTGTATTGTAAGACCAACTCTGTCCCTGCTCTTCTGTAAAGTTAGATTGAGGGAACAGTGTTTGGTTACAGTTAATAACATGTTTGATTTGGGTTAGGATCATTCTGCTGGATGAATAATGGTATTGGGAACCTGCAATATTTATAAGATTATATAGGTGAAATATATGAATGAAAACAGAAATCTCGGTAACATTTGAAGCCCAGAAGGGCATTGGGTCCTTGATTGGGATACTTAGCTTTTAATTATGTTCTGCACAGATGTCTCAGATAAATCTATACACAATGGCATAAGATCTGATACCTTGGATGATTGAATGTTGAGGAGAACAACCATTCAAAGAGGGAGAGTCGGTAGGATTAGGAAGATAGTTGGTAGGATTATAAAAATGTGTGAGTATAGCATTTGGACAAATACTTCTTTAGCAATAGATTTTCAGGTAGACAGAAAATGTAAATGTCAGCATATGTGAAGAGTCAGTCACGGTGATGAACTGGGGAAAATATGTAGGAAAGCAGATATCAATAGAGACATTAGGAAATCAGGCAAAGTATAAAGTGAGTGATAGCAAAAGACATTTTCAACAGGCTTGAGATTGAATATATAATCTTAGGAAGTAACAAATATGTAGTCACCAATAGGATTGACATTTGAGAGCATTAGGCAACCTGGACATGGGTTATTTTCATAATCCATACTCACATTCCATTTAGGCTTTGGTACAATCGTAAGTGTGACTTTGCATTTTGTGGCCAGAATATTACTGTGATAAAACGTATATGTAGATCAGGTGACATGAGTATTTCTTGCACCATTTCTTGGAGCAACATTTTGAAGGGGTATAAATTAGTATTGGGGGTACATATAGGTGTACCATGTATGTATGAATATAGAGATAATGCATGAATAGACCATACTGCGAATAAATAATATAACTTGTTCCAACTTTAAATAATGGATTGAATTGATATCTGAAAATACACAGGAATCATATATTGATATACATACATTCATTCCAACCAGTAATACATCTAATGGTAATATTACGGTTGTGGTTTATCACCAAGAGTGTGTGAATTTTGCTTCAAATTTGATTATGGAAATCGAAAATAATGTGTTTGGAAAAAAATCTCATGAAATGACCACTCAAAAACAAGGAGGAATACATATGTTCTGAAGCAGGAAGTGATTGAATATGTTACAAATTTCTTTAAATTTGTGAACTTGTGGATGAAATGTATATTCTATAATGTATAAAAACTGCAGAAATAGTAATGTACCAGTGTTTAATAAAAATGAACGTCAAAATACACATCATGTTCCATAGGAATCTACTTGCATTGATGTTAAAGTGGGTCAGCTACTGTAAAAATATAAGGATTTGTTTGCACCATTCATTGAAGTAACTTTTTAGTACTAGAAAACAAATATGTATTTCAGGTGGATGAATATTTTTAAAATAATCTTATGAAAAGTTTAATATAAAACCACATACATGAACAAGAATGAATTTAGGGAGTGTATAATAGGACACATATATTTTATATTTTGAAAAATCTAGAGAGTATATATATATATATATATATATATATATATATATATATACACACACACACACACACAAAACACACACAGAGACATTAAATAGTAGCAATATATATGCCAATTAAAATTCATTGTGAAATATATATCATCCACAGATCCAAAATATTAATTTTACTGAACATGGATTTATGTATAATGTTTTTCAACTAAGAAGCTCACTCATAGTCTGAATTTTCAGTTCCAAAAGCATTAATGAGGAGTGATCTCTTCTCACACTTTGTATCTGCCAAGTTAGCCACCTCTCAAGAATATACGTGTGATACCAGGTAGGATTCTATATGTGCATATAAAAATACATGTGCTGAATAGGCTACAGAAAAATGGAGACAGGAATTCACATATGTGTTAACTTTAAAAACACATGCAGAACTATTTCAACAAAAAATTGACAAGATTTATAACTCCTACCCTATATCATGCAAAAGGCAAACCAACTATCCACCATGCCTCCTCTGAAGTGCTAGTATTTCTATTCTGTTTGGGTTACTTTTCTCCATCATATTAGAATTAGTAGTCAGAGTCTAGTAGGGTATGGGTTAGTGTCAAAGATTCAGCATTTCGAATGGAAAATTGAACAATGAATCCAATGTGTATGTAAATATGTGCTACACAAAATTATTCCCACTCTCATCCAGAACAATGCCTTGACAATTCCTTCACCCCAAGTAAGACACAATTAGAGGAGAAGATTTAGAAAATCTGTGAATAAATTTGTGGAATGCAATATGCTCAGGAGCTCACAACCTTTGAAGTGGTAGAGTAGTTTCCAAAAGTATGGGACAGGGTAAAAACTCCACAAACATGGAGGTCTGTTGGCCTAGAGATTTCTAGAGAAACTGCCTGTGAGTTTGGGCACTTGAAAAATATGTTGTTGTCAGGAGCTTTAGCTTCCTTTCTAGGGAGACCATAAAAGCTTGGTCTGGATCTATGAGACCTGGAGGACATGGTTTCTTATTTCCCAATGTACATGAGGCAGCAGTGCTGAATTCTCTTTTTAGGTAAACTGTGGCCACTGGGGAATAAATGTGTGCCAGTGTGCACTGTGAAGAAATATGGTCATCTTCCATTTTCGTGGTGTTTCTTCCTGCTGCACTGGGTGTTTGGTATTTGCTTCACGAAATACAAAGAGTTCAACTGGGTCACAGTGCAAGAGGAAGTTCTGTCATGTATGGTTGGTCAGGTTTTGCAGGAGGATCCAAGAACTAGGATCCTATCCTACATATCTTGCCCCCTTGACCATAGCACCCTGATTCTGAACAATGTCCTGAAACCTCTCCAAATAACAACTTGCCTTTACATGGAAGGTTCTGCTGGCTGCACCATGTCAGTCACAAGGCATTTGAAACCAATGGAAGATACATATGGCCCCACCACAGATGTTTTATCACATACCTGCCCACCACTGCTCTAACCTACTACTCAACAGAGTCCAACTTACTGGCATCTCTGTTCTACACCATTTACATGAAACCCAGTCAATCAAGGCACTGTCTGGTATATTCATGATCAGCAACAGGACATCAAAAGGTTTTCCAGTGCCACCTGGTGATGGGAAATTCAAAAATTTCATGGTATTTATCTAGCCATTTTTCAAGGATGAAGTTGGAGGCACTGTGAGTTTCAATTCTTTCAGGAACCATTAAATGGTTAGGAAGCTCATTTCAATGAAATCTCTAGAGAACACTCACAGGTAAGGCTTCCCAAAGAGTGGCCAAAAGATCATATGATGTTATGCCCATTTAGGTCTACAATGTGAGGTCCATATGAGTTTTGACTCTCAACTATGGGTGCCAAGTCTTTCAGAATAAAATTTGTGGTATCCTGGCTGAGAGGCTCAGTGCTCTGTGGAAAGCCACCCTGGGCCTAGAACTCAGTTTCCAAGGGCAACGCTCATGCCTGGCTTCCTAAAATCTCAACACTATTTATGGCTTTACTTCTCTGAGGTCAGTTGAAGAACTCAGACTCTAAGGGAATCACACCAGAGTTCAAGAACATGTGGACCAAGTCATCTCTTCCAACCGCCACCCAAATGACCACAATTTAAACCAAAACACTCCAACGTGACGCTCATCTTCTTCCATATAGACACTCACAATAACCTATGGCTGGAGTTTTCCATGAGGGGCACACCCCAAGACCGTGTCCAAAATAAGCTCTCTTACACCTAATTTGCCTAAATTTAGGGTGGCCTGGACACCCTTCTTGTGAACCAGGAGAGATTAAGTAGGCCTCCCGTTAATACTGCTCCGCTTCTTCAATTTGAGGCCAAATGACTGTGGGGTTTGGATTCTTTATGTGAATTGGAGTCTTGAGAAAACCCAAGCAAATATGGGCTAGCCTCTGCAGGGCTTTGAAGAACTCATTTGACCCAAAGGATCCCTAATCTGACTTGATGGAGGTCAGGAAAGTTACAGAGGAAGGCGAGAGACTTCATCCACAAGGACTGCTCTTTTGGCCATTTTGTTTTTGGATGTAAACATGGGATCTTTCTTTAGATCCATCAGGAGCTGAGAATCTAAGTCACAGCCTCACACAGGGTAAATAGGCTGATTCAGACACATCCTTTCCAAAGCAATTAAGCAAAGAGCCACAGGTAATGCCCATTCATTTCCATTTGAAAACTGTTTTCTTCAGGCTTCAAAAAGTGGTGGACTGAGGAAAAGACCTTCCTGACATTCAGGGCAACAGAAGAATAGGTAAACAAAAGGCCCCAAGCAGGGTTTCTCCACTGAGACTTTCCTGGTCACACTGATATCTGAGTTTTCTGAGATGCTCACCATTCCCTTCAGTACATGGTCATGTCACAGAGCTTCGAGGTTGTACATATCTTAAACAGAAAACCATGAACCTATTCTGGAGAGTGGCCAGAATTCAGGAATAAAACAGGAACTAAGGAAGATAGCAGGTGTTGCACATCAATAAGGCAAGCTGCAGTCCATTCATAAATAGGGCAGGATGAATGCTGTGAAGCTTTCTACTAGACAGGACATATTCATTGATGCATTCTCTTTTCTAATGTCTACAACCACGGACACAGTGGGATACACAGACATAGAAATTCTCGCCTTGTCAAACGACTTACAAGAAACAGTTCACTCCAAACAAAACAAACTGCCTTTCATACCTATTCTCAGAACATGAGACAAAACCACAAACCCACACCCACACAACAAAGGCAGCTCCTTTCCCCAAGTAGGTCTGTGACTATCCGGAGTGTCCTCTGACTGGTGGGCCTTACTATGTTCCCTGGAAATAGCCTGTTCTGTCTCAGATCTGGTCTTTTTGGCCAACTCTGTGAAGTTGTCAGGAGCCAGCGGTGAGCCACTGCCTGCTTTCTCAGGAAAGGCCCCTCTTCATAGCTTTCCTTGCATTTGGCCATCCTTACATCAGTAGGTCCCAAGAAAGACTGAGTCTGTCCTTGGTAAATCAAAATAAGTTTGACCACTGGGACTGGGACTGGGACTGGCTCTGGGTGCCTGGCTTCCTGGATTCCAAGTTCAGAGAGTTCCATCACCAAGGAAGTTAGGTGTGGTCACTTCCTTTTGGAACTGAATGAGGTCACTGACTTGGCAACAACTTTGTCTTAACAGTTGCTTCCAAGGTCACCATGAGAAGGATGCTGCTCCTACTTCCTGTGACACTTTCACAGGTCAGAGTGGTATGTCAACCATAGGCATGCAGGAGCAGCTCTCAACACATGCCTGCTTTGGTACACCTTCTCTACATTAAGAAGAGAGTGGCTGATTCAGACACATCCCTTCATCCTGAGCAGGTTGTTTGCCATGGAAGACTTTTGCTCTCTCAGGTCCTTCGTACTTGCCTACATCTTCTCCAGGGATCATTTCTGCGTGGACCTTTGAGGTTTTCAGCAGGTGGAAGATCCTCTATAATTCTGTATTTTAATACCAATTCTGTCCCTGCTCTTCTGTAAAATTAGATTGAGAGAACAGTGTATGGTTAGGATTAATAACAGGTTCGATTTGGTTTAGAAAGGAAACTACACGGTTGAGCAAACAGGGTCCTAACGTTAGCAATAATATGAGGATTTTTAATGGACCGGCCATGGCAGATAAAAGCGTAGTTAATCAGGTCACTATGTGAACCAAGACTCAAAGCTCCCTTTTGGGGCCTCTGTCTCTCTTTGACGCTCTTCAAGTCGTTTTCTTAATTTACTCATAGATTCTTTTACAACTCCAGTATTGTCGGCATAAAAACAACATTCTTCCCTCAATGCAAGCAAAAAGGCACCTTTCTCTCATAAAGAGGAGGTCCAACACTCGCCTGCTTTGTAAAACAACTTCAGAAAGAGAGAGGTTAAAATTCCTGTAAAGCTGTGATGTCGGTTTTTAATGTCTTTAAACTTTGGCATATTTCTGCTTCTAATTGTGTCTTTGTTGTGTCTCATGGACTAGCCCACCCCTTCAGCAACTATTATTTCTAATAGGATGGCTAAAGTGAGGGATACAGGTTCCCAGTGGAACCGGGTTGTATGCCCCCCTAGTTGATCTTTAAATGAACCTAAGTCATGATAGAGAACTCTGGAAAACATCTGCATCATTACATAATTAATCACATATATTGACCATTTTATGAAAACATAAATAATGTTAAAGTGTATAGAATTATACTGTTGTAGGGACGGACAAGGAAAGGGACCTAAGATAGCACCAAACACAGGAAAACAGTCTTATTTGGTTGCATCCGGATTTAGAGGGCATTGCTTCTGTTGTAATCAATTAATCCCCTGAAGCCCAAGTTTCGGTAGTTTTAGAATTTGTACCCAACATGTAAGGGAAGTGGCTCAGAAGTTCACAGTCTGTAGAAATTCACAGAAATCAGTTTTTGTTTTTGTTTTTGTTCCTCTGTTCTGGGCAAGTTAACTTTTCAAAGACACCTTGGAAAGGGAGAGCTTTTTTGTCTCTTTTTTTCTCCCTGCCAGCTGTCACCATGAAGCCCAATTGGTAACTTTTTTATCTTAGAAATCTAGCCATCTCTGTGAATCCCCAGCTCAAGGCCAGAGGCCTTGTTCACATATTTTGTGAAAATCTAGTAAGGCGGTGTCAAGCTTAGGGGTGGTGATTTTTTCAGCGAGTGGCCAAGTAGAACAGGGCAACACGAAAAGTGGAAGTTCATCTACATTGAACTCTTTCAGAGGGACTCTTTTGCTGAAAGACCTAATGTAAGCCTCGGTGAAGACTTCTGGAGAAGGTTATTTAAGACATATCTATGGACCTGGTACAGAGGGGGAAGACGGGGAAGGCGAGGCTGAGAGCAGCTCCGTGGATCTGAGAATGAGGAAGATGAGATGTAAAAGAATAATGGAAAAGGGGTTTGGGATTTTCCTAGAACAAAACTTGAGCAGTAGAACAGGTAGAGCAGAGGTGAAGATGGGAGTGAGTATTCCAAAAAGCCTGTGAGGGACTTTAAATTCTTAGTAACCTGTTTTCAGTGATGACAAAGCAACTTTAAAGGCTATTTTTATTACATCTTGGATAGGGGTCTGAGGGCTCTTCTCAGCTGGTTTGAGCTTTGGTTTAGCTTCTTAGAGGACTTGGTGGGACCTAGTGCAGGCACAGACAGAAAAAGAGAGGAGTGAGTGAGTGGAGGGGTACCTCGGTACCTGCTACCTCAGCAAGGGGGCAATGGTCTGAGAACTGGCGGAGGTTTGGGTTTTTGATGTAGTAATTGGAGGGAAGAAATCAGGTTGCTGAGGTGGGAGTGACAGCAGAGAGTCTAGAGCAGAAGGCTGAGGGTGAGGAACTATTGGAGAAGCATAGTACAGGATGTGAGTGAAGGAGGGAAAAGGATTCCACATAGGGGAATTTTCCCCTTTTGAGCACTTGCCGAAGTTAAAAATGTCACGCAGAATTTGAGGATCTAGAGAACCCTCTGGGGGCCATAGTTTTTGGTTGTCTAATTGGTTATATGGCCAATGCTGTGTACTGAATTTGATGAGGAGTTTGGGTTCCACCAGGCAGCCCCGGTATGCTCACATCCCCATGAATTACACAAGAAGTTGGCTTTCACCCCACACAGCCATGGCTGTTTGTGGCTTTGATAGTCCGCCGGGCATATATAGTAATCTAGGCTAACCAACCTTAATCTGGCTCGCGTTTCCGTGCATCCATAATGTTTGTTTCAATTATCTATGGTATGGAAGGGATTTAATGGAACTTTAGTGGGATCCTCTTCATTGGGGTTATCTCAATAGGAAAGACCTATACCAAGCTGAAAAATGTCTGGGTGGAGAGATAGCCACCAGGTCCCTAAGGGGGCTGTATGCGAGATAGACCATACTTCTTGTCTAGTAGGATTTCAGATCAGCCTTCACTGCTGAACAGGCTGATGAGGGTTAGGAGTACTGGTGGCCAAGGGGAGAGTCTATAGTCTTGTCCACATAGCGAATACGCAATTTGAAATGGTTACCAGTTTTTTCCAGTTTCCAACCAGAGTCTGGATACAGCGAAGGCTTGAGATGAGAGGCATGGATCCAAAAAGTGATTCTGTCTACTTTTATGCCTGTAGGTGTTATAAGTAGCACCTGGTATGTTCCTTTCCAGCGGGGTTCTAGGGATAACACCTGATGTTGTCTTATGTTGACGAAGTCTCTTACTTGATATTGATGTGGAATCCCCTCGTCCCCAGGTTGGTAGGCAGTGGCCAGCTGTTTCCACAGTTATCACTGAGTTCTTTCAATGGCTTTAAGTCTGTCAAGCAAGGGGTGTGGAAGGGATTGTTAGGCCTTAGAGTTGGGGATTAGGTCCCTTACTGGATGATGGGCATCATAGAGAATTTCATAGGGGGTGAGGTTACACAAAGAAACTGAGGGAGTATTTCTCGCATGAAACAGTGCATAAGGCAGGAGCATAGTCCAATCTTTTATGCCGGTCTCTAAGCTTAATTTTGTTAAGGTCTGTTTAATGGTTCTATTTATTTTTTCTACCTCTCCTGAGCTCTGGGGTACATAAGCATAATGTAACTTACAATTAATCCACACCTGACTTACCTGGGCCATGAACACAAGTCCATTATTAGACCCTATTATCTTAGACAGACCGTATCTTGGAAAAATATCTTCCAGGATCTTCTTGAGAACCATTTGCGCCGTTTTTTTTTTTTTTTCTCTCTGTGTGTGTGTGTGTGTGTGTGTGTGTGTGTGTGTGTAAGGCTTCAATCCATCCTGAGAATGTATCCACAAAGACTAGGAGATTTTTAAGTTCATACCTTGCTGGCTTAATTTCAGTAATGTCCACTTCCCAGAATTGTCCTGGTCTGGTTCCTCGTAGGTGCTTTCGTCTAAGAAACTTGGAAGGGTAAGCATTAAACAATTGACTGACCCGACAGGCTTTTGTTACCAGTTCAATTATTTCCTTTCGCTGTGAGTCAGTTAGTGGAAAACTCTGTTCTTAATCCTACAGGAATGCCTGCAGTTTCTTTGAACCAAGGTGAGTGAGTTGGTGTACATTTTTAACGTAGTGTAGGGCTTTCTGTAATTGCAGGCTGAGCTCAGTAACGTTGAGGCGTTCAAAGTCAGTGTCCTTAGATGTTATCTAAAACTTCCTGGTACTTAGGGGTCCATTGGAATTGGGCATCTCCCTTTAACAGCGGGTATAAAGGAGCAGATAAGGACTCAAACCCATTTATCCATAACCTGCAAAACCCAGCAATCCCAAGAAACTCTTAGTTGTCTGCTGTAAGATGGGGTTGGTATCTGCTCAATGGTTTGTAATCTGGGCTCAGTGAGCCATCGTTTACCGCCCCTAAGGAAATAGTCGAGGAAGATTACTTCTTGCTGGCAAATTGGGCAATTTTGGCCAAAGCTCTATACCCGAGTTGAGCAAGCTCGGATAATAGTGCTTGGGTCCCAGTTCACAGTTTTCCTTGGTGTTGGATGCCAGTAGCAGGTGATCCACATATTGAAGCTGGGTGAATTTGGGGTGTGTAGTTCAGAAATTGTTGAGATCTCTGTGAAGGGCTTCATCAAAGAGAGTGGGGGAGTTTTTGAACCCCTCTGCGAGTCTAGTCCAAGTTAGTTGACTAGACTTTCCGGTTTCTGGGTCTACCCACCCAAAAGCAAACAGCAACTGACTATCTTTATGCAGAGGCAAGCAAAAGAAAGCTTGTTTTAAGTCCAGAACAGTATACCATTTCTGCTCAGGGTTCAGAGTGCAAAGCAGATTGAACAGATTAGGTACCGTGGGGTAAATGTCCTGCACTCTGTTGTTGATCTCTCTTAGGTCTTTAACAGGGTGATAGTCCCTGGTTCCTGGCTTTTTCTTCTAATAGCAGGGGAGTGTTACAGGCCAATTGACAGGGCCTTAGGACCCCTAAGGCCAGATATTTCTGAATATAGGGCCTTATCCCATCTTTAGCTTTTTATGCTTAGAAGATATTATTTGACATTGATTGGGGAGGCTGAGGTTTTTAACTCCACTGTTATTGGAGGTTGTTTCACGGCCAGGCCTAACACAGCAGTTTTTGCCCAGGCATCTCGGTAATCTGTTATCCATTTCTGGGGTAGCTTGCCTGTTTGATCAGTCTTGGGGGGTGTGAAGAGTGGACGTTCATCTTCTACTAATATAGTTAAAGCCGTGACTATAGGAGTTTTTACTGAAGGATTTAGAAATTTCATTTGGGGGCCTTCAGGGTTAAAAGTTATTTTGGCCCAGAGCTTGGTGAGCAGATCTCTGCCCATCAATGGGTGTGGGCATTCTGGGATTACTAGGAAGGAGTGATGGATTTTTCCTTTCCCCAGGTCCATGGTCCTCTTAGTAGTCTAAGCCCGATATTTACTGCCATTAGCCCTTTGAACTACAGACCTTTTATTTGATAGACGGCCCAATGGGGCCTTAAGGGCTGAGTATACTGCTCCTGTATTCACTTCAAAGTTTACTGGGGTCCCCTACACTTCAAATCTTACCCTGAGCTAGGGGAAAGAATCTGAGCCCCAACTTTCTTAGTCATCCCCCAGAGTCAGAATGGCTGGCTGGCATGTCTGTCTCTTTATAGGGCACTCTTTGGCCCAGTGTCCTTTTTTTTTACAGTAGGCACATTGATCTGAGGCCAGGGGTGGCCTGTGGCACGGGCCCAGGTATCGCTTCCTGTCACCTTATGTCTTAATTTCTGGCCTCTTTCTTGTTGTGACCAGGATCTTAGTCAATGCCTTAGT
The DNA here is from genome assembly GCF_048772815.1 of Callospermophilus lateralis. Taxonomy (NCBI): domain Eukaryota; kingdom Metazoa; phylum Chordata; class Mammalia; order Rodentia; family Sciuridae; genus Callospermophilus; species Callospermophilus lateralis. The sequence continues at coordinate 580,086 of NW_027514364.1, forward strand.
CTTTCTTTTGCTTCTCTCATCCTCCCTCTGCTCCCTTTCTTTTTCCCTGTTTCTCTCTTATAGTATACTTTTTCGGCTTCTCTGACTAAATCTCTCTTTTAACTTTTTTTTTTTAATATCCATGGCAGCTTCACCAATTAAGGCCATCGTGACAGATGCCTTTTGATCTGCTGCCTGAGGATCGAAAGGAGTATATCTCTTATATGCCTCCATAATTCTCTCTAGAAACATAGAGGAAGATCCATCAGGCCTTTAAATAATTTCTCTTACCATGGCCAAATTAGTTGGTCACCTAGCGGCCCCTTGGATACCCGCAATTAGAGCCTGGCAATAATTGGACAGATGCTCCCTATCTTCAAAGGTGTTGGGGTCCCAGTTGGGTTGGTTAAAGGGGAAGGCAGCTTTTATTATGTTGGGAAGTTGTGTTGGTCGCCCATCAGGTCCGAGGATATTTTTTTCTAGCTTCCAGGAGGTTTTTCTCTCATTCCTCTGTCATAAAGAGAGTCCCTAGGAGTTGTTGGCAGTCATTCCAAGTAGGCAGGTGTGAAAACGTTGGCGAGTTCTCTGAGTTTTTTTAGCCGGGCCAGCTTCCTCCAGGGAAGGAGGCGCTGTGTGTGTCATGGGACAGTCATCTGGAGGGCGCTGGGCCATTCTGGCTTCCTCGAATGGTGGAGAGGCTGAGTCAGCAGCAGGGGAATTACTTACAGGGTTTTGGGGGTTGGGGGACAAGGGCAGAGGATAAGGACGAGTAGAGTCTTGAGACTCAGGGAGAACAGAGGGTGGAGGTTGAGGAACAGAGAGTTTGAGAGATAGAATCATAGGGGAAGGAGTAGGAGTGGGTGCAGGGACAAGGAAAGGCTTCACCCATGGAGGAGGAGATTTGCAGAGGTCCTGACAAGTTAAGATATATGGCTATTGATCTGGATGTCTATGTGGCCCCGGCTGAAAGACAATATCTCAGACTTTTCAAATTAGTGCGAAGTAGAAACATCCTTCTAGAGGCCATCCGACTACAAAGGTGGGTTATTCTGAGACACAGAATCTGCCAGGTCTGGTGTTTTAATGAAAAAGAAAGATTCTGAGCCCTTAAGCAGACTTTGGTCCAGTGATTAAGGGTCAGGGACAGAGGCATTGAAGTGCTCTGTCCCATAATGAAATATACACAGACAGTGAAAGCAACAACACATGACACAGACAAGACAAGACAATAAAGACAGGCAATGGACGTCCAATACTGAGACCAGGACTGAGCAGCCGGCAAAACCTGATGGGCTGGCAATTCCGAATCTGAAAGAAAATATCACTGAGTCGAGGAGACTATGCTTCCTCAATTTCCCGAGTCCATCCCCCAGGGACATGGCCTGTGGCTCTGTGACATGTGTGTCAGCCACCGTGGGAGAGAGCTCACGCTCTTTACCAATAGCCATTTTGTCAAACCCTAACCTGAATCCTGAAACCAGAAAGAGGGGCCTTATTTACCCCCAGAGCATCCCGTTGGGGGTCTTTCATCTGCAGCTGCCGGATCTCGCTGGGGCCACCAGAAGTAAAGGTCGGGTGAGCATCGATGAAAGAGACCACCAAGAGACTGTCTAATGCAACAGCAAAGGGTTTATTGGGAGTCCGGCATGCAAGGGCTCAGAGCTCGCTTGAATAGAGCAGAGAGCCCTGAGAACAGCTTAAGAAGTGCTTATATATTTTCCTTGGAGAGGGCAGGGAGGGAAGTTTATTGATGGGTAAGGGCGAGTGGGCGGTTTGCGTGCAAATGGTTGATGGAGTACATTCTGCAGTTTGGCAGTTGGGGGCAGCACATTCTGGGAACAAGAAGAGCAAACAGTTCTCAAGATTTCAACAGTGTTTTATTAAGCATACAGAAAAACAGGAAGTGACAAGTACCTATTTTATTAACCTTTCAATATAAGTATGAAAACAGAAATCTAGGTTAGATTTGAAGCCCAGAAGTTCATTTGGCCCTTGATTGGTATACTTAGCTTTGAATTACGTTCCGTAGAGATGTCCCAGAAATATGGATATACAATGACACAGAACCTTGTACCTTCTCAGAGGTCAGTTCCAAAACACAGTCTCTAAGGGGAATCACACCAAAGTTCAAGACAAGATGGACTCAATTATCTCTACCAACCACCACACAAATGACCACAATTAAAACCAAAACACTCCCAAATGGCACTCATCTTCTTCCAAATAGACACTCATCATAACTTCTGGCAGGAGGATTCCATGAGAGGTGCAGCACAAGACAGTGTCCCAAATAATCTCCCTTTCCCCTCATTTGCCAAAAGTCAGAGTGGCCTGGACACCCTTCCTGTGAACCAGGAGTGATCAAATATGCCTGCCATTAATACAGCTCTGTTCTTCAATTTGAGGCCTACCGACGGTGGGGTTTAGATTCTTTATTTGAATTGGATTCATAAGAAAACCCAAGAACGTATGGGCTAGCATCTGCAAGGCTTTGAAGAACTCAATTGACCCAATGGATTCCTTTTCTCACTTGATTGAGGTCAGGAACCTTACAGAGGAATGCGAGAGACTTCATCAACAATGACTGATTTTTTGGCCATTTTGATTTTGGATCCACACATGGGATCTTTCTTTAGATCTATCAGGTGCTGATAATCTAAGCCACAGGCTCACACAGAGCCAAGAGGCTGATTCAGACACATCCCTTTACAATGCATTTAAGCAAAGAGCCACAGGTGATGCCCATTCATTTCCGTTTGAAAACTGTTTTCTTCAGGCTTCACAAAAGCGTGGCCTGAGGCAAAGACCTTCCTGACATTCAGGGCAACAGAACAATAGGTAATCAAAAGGCCCTTCGCAGGGTTTCTCTACTGAGACTTTCTGGGTCACAGTGATATCTGACTTTTCTGAGATGCTTGCCATTCTCTTCAGCTATCCAGTACATGTCCATGTCACAGTGCTTGGAGGTGGTACATATCGTGGATGCAAATGCATGAACCTATTCTGGAGAGTGGCTAGATTTCAGGAAGAAAACAGGAACTTAGGAAAATAGCAGGTGTTGCCCATCGATAAGGCAAGCCCTAGTGCATTCATAAATTGGGCAGGATGAATGCTGGGAAGCTTTCTACTTGACAGGAAACATCCATTGATGCATTCTCTTTTCTAATGTCTACAAGCACGGACACAGTGGGATACACAGACATAGAAACACTCGCCTTGTGAAACAACTTACTAGAAACAGTTCACTCCAAACCAAACAAACCGACTTTCCTGCCTATTCTCAGAACATGAGACAAAACCACAAACACACATCCACACCCACAAAGGCACCTCCTTCCACAAGTATGTCTCTCACTCTCCAGAGTATCCTCTTACTGCTGGGCCATACTATGTTCCCCCGATATGGCGTTTCCTGTCTCAGATCTGGTCTCCTTGTCCAACTCTGTGAAGTGGTCAGGAGCCAGCTGTGAGCCACTACCTACTTTTTCAGGAAAGGCCCCTCTTCAGAGAACTATTGGCATTTGGCCATCCTCACATCAGTAGGTACCAAGAAAGACTGACTCTGTCCTTGCTAAATCGAAGCAAGTGAGACACTGGGACTGGGACTGAGACTGACTCTGTGTGCCTGGCTTCCGGGATCCCAAGTTCAGAGAGTTCCATTACCAAGGGATTGAAGTGAGGTCACATCCTTCAGGAACTGAATGAGGTCACTGCCTTGGCAACCACTTTGTCCAAACAGTTGCTTTCAAGCGTACCATGAGAAGGAGGCTTACCCTATTTTCTGTGGCACTTTCACAAATTAGAATGGTATATCAACCATAGGCACCAAGGAACCGCTCTCCACACAGGCCTGATTTGGTCCATCTTCTTTATATTTGGAAGAGAGCCTTTAGTCCAGGGAGCACTGCAGTGAACCTCTGCACTAAAACTATTAGCAAGCACCTGATGGAGGACACCTCCATAGGTAAGTGGCTCCTTTATAACATCTGATATCTGGTTAAGGGAGATCTCTTCTGATGACAGAGATGTGGCACGGGGAGGCTCACATATACTTCTGTCCAGGACAGTAACGAGAATCTTTCTGTCCTCTGTTCTGTTCTGTAGGGAATTCCTCTGGAACTGTAAAGAGGTGCCGACGGGCACGCATGCGCTCCTACCCTGGAGCTTTAGCAAGATGTTGCACTCTTGCCCTGTTTCTGTGTTTAGGCGCTGGGTTTCTGTTTTTTTGTGTTCTGTGTTCTATTTTTTGGTTTTTTGTTTGTTTGTTTTTGTTCGTTTTGTTGTGTGATTTTGGTGGTAAAAACTTAAGTATATTGGACATGAAAATCAGAAATAAAGAGATTAAGCCTGACACCCCTTTGGACTGTGTTTTAAGGAACTGCAATGAACTTTATCCCCCATTGTAAAGCAGGATGATAGAAGCCCCTAGCTGGCTGCCTGGAGCACACCCATTGCAGAGGGCTATGCCTGCTGGGGACCTAAGAACTGAGTATCTCCCAGGTTAACAAGTGAAACTCCTTTAAAACCCCTTGTCCCTCCAGATAAAGAGAGTCACAACTTTGGCAGAGTCCCCTGTGTTTCTCCTTTGTTAGCCAAGCAATAAAACTCCTTTTTTCTTTTTCTCAAAACCCAGTCCTCATTATTAAATTTGTATTAATTGGCTTCAAGGTCAGGAACCAAACTTTAAGTTACAAATCTTGTACCCACCCTCCGCTCTGGAACTTTGTGAGAGCTATCTACTGAAATGTTAGGAGATAGAGCATGCTTGATGTGGAACTGAATCAGAGGAGCTAATCCTGTATGTAAAAGGGGAAACTGAGGGACTCCCAGCAGCTGCCAAAGCCCTGTTGATTCAGGGAATTACCTCCTTCCTTCCCTGCACTGTAAGGATTATGCCACCTCTGTCTTGTTAAAAAAAGAGAAAAAGAAAAAGGTGACACTAAATGCAGTAAAGTCACCATGGAGACACTTTATTTTACATTTCAGGTTGCCCTTCTGTGAAAACATCTGGTCCCCTTGTGGGGACATCTATGGTGCCACTGCTGTAGGAGATTTTTCTCTTATCTGCTCTGGTTTAAAGGGTTCTGTCTGACAGCCATAGTCTGGACCTCCTTTCTGTCTGTATTGTGTCTTAGTTTCTGGCCCTTTAAGGCATCTGCAATAATGTGTTGATATTATAAATTGTTTTTGGGGAATGATCTTAGCTGAATGTGTGTCTAAATGATGATGTTTTATTTTAACAATCTGGTAACTGAATGGGTTTTTGAAGCATTGCACAATCTTGGAGTAAAAAGTCGGGTTTAGGTAATTGTTTAGTTTATGATTTCAGATAATTCATGCCAGAGAACTTAAATACTTAGGATGGATAACTGAAGAACTCTACTTCCAAGTTGGCAAGAAACTTCCCAATCATACGGTCTTTTTTTTTTTTTCACCAATTTTGAATTGGGTAGCCTGGGAAAATGTCACTGTGTGTACCAGTGCATTAATTTGGAAATAAATAGTAAATCATAGTATGGTGTCTGTTGACAAAACAAGATGTAAAGATATAAAATTTTGTGAATTGTATCTTAAACTTGTATCATAATTTTCAACATCTGAACCTGAAAATTATGGTTAAAATGCCTTAGTCCTGAGATGTCTGTTCAGAATAGCAGTTTTTTTGCTGCTCCTTCCAGACCTCAGCCATGACTTATGTTGAAATGCAAATGAAAGAAGCCTGCAAGCTTTGTAGGAGAGTGATTTGAGGTCTAAGGGAAAAAAAGGTAAATTGTATGTTATTTACTAATTACTGGCAAGTCATTTTTTCTAGGACTCTTATTTTTTTTCTTGGATACTTTATGTTTTTTGACCTCATGATTTTGAGCATACAGACCTAGGTTAATGTTTTTCTGATCAGTTCTATCTTTGACCAACTGTGGACTTTTTGAAACATTGCAATAAAGATTTCAACTACGAAAAGCTACAAGGCCTTGACTATTATTATGTGTGCACAAATTGTTATGTGTTGTATGTCTATATATACATATGTCCGTATGTCATATATATGATACACAAATTAACATATATAAGGAGCGCTCATAAAAAAATAGCGCTCGTAAAAACAAATTTTAAAAAAGTGGATCCAAAGATCTTTAATTCACCTGATTTAAATGTTTCAATTTAAATTGGATAAAGAGATAAAAACAAATGTCTTTAAATTTAAGCTCACAAAGTTTTCTAGGTGTTCAAACATGTAACAAAATATTAACATCTACAAAATGTCTAATATGCCTTGGCTCTAGTACCTTTCCTTCAACATAAAAATGGTTTACACTGTTCAATATGTTTCTCTAACTTTTTGATAAATAAGTAAAGTAAATTTGATATGGGATTACTCATTCATGAGTACTTTTGTTAGATATCTGATTGATTTACTAAGATCTGTATTTTTTTTAGTAAACTCTGTATAAGATTGTAAAAATCAGTCATGTGTTAATGAGACAAAAATTTCTTAAAACATAAGTTTACCCATAACATTGAGTTTATTAAGATTTATGTTTTCTAGAGCAAGCAACCATAAAAATTAAACAACTGATTAAATAAAAACTGTTATTTTAGAGCACTGTACTGCCATTTCTTTAAAAGCCAAACTTGATTAATGTAGAAACATAAATGTAATTGTTATGCTATTAATGTTTTCATATCTTACAGGTATGCAAGTCTGTAAGGTAGAAACGTTTAAAGAGTATTATATCAAGCTGGTGCTCTGAAGTTGTGTGGTAAAAAAATATATTGTGGATTTATTTACCTGTTATCAATAAGATATATAAATTTTTATGTTACTTTTTACATTGGGGAACAATTTAAATGTATTTTTAAGTTAATTAGAGCCTAATCTTTGTAAAGGTTAAAAACTTTCAGCCTTTCTTTAATTCATGTTTTAAATGTGATATCATATGGTGTTAGCTAATGTTCATGTGACCTCAAACAATTTATTTAAACATTGTCAAATGATATTTAAAAATAAAGATCAGCTTTAGAACTAAAATAGTTAAGATTTATAAAGAGCCCTGCCTTACCTGAGATAAGGCTGTGTGTCCCATCTTACTACATGTGAGAATGACTATGAAACCATTAGGTCAGATAATATTTCTTTAAAGTTATGTTAAAAAGGTTTTTTTATTGTCAATATTCCTAGGATCTCAAACAGGGGATATAATGTATAATTCAGCCAAAAAATTCAGGGAAGATATTACACAAACTAAGTATTTTTACTTTTGTTAATTTTAGTTTGAAATTTTCTTATAAGTGATCTAAAGATTCCCTGTTAGTGTTTTACAAATGTGTTGCTTTAAGAACACAACATGGGTTTATTCAAGATAATAAGTCATCAACTACAATACAGACAGAATAATACAGATCCCAATTAATAAAAAGGTAATTATAAAGTTATAGACATTAAAGCCCAGTACTCTTAATGTAAGGCTGTTAAATTTATTTGCTGGATTTTTAAGATTAGGATTTAAAATTAATGTTAAATGAAAAGGGCCAAGAAAACCAATATTTGGCTCTTGCCCTCTGAGTCAGTCTGAATCCAGGGAACAGGGGACTTCTCTAAAGAGCTTTGCAACTCTGAGCCACATAACCTCCTGATCAGGGAGATTAATGAGACCACTGGAGAACAGAAAGCCAATCAGTGCATTTGTTACAAAGAGGAGAGTCATCATAGAAAGGAGACATCCATGATGCTTCTGAGGGAAGCCAAATGGTCAAGCAAGACCTGGACCCACCTAGCGCAAATGGCACTAGCAGAACTGAGAATCTCTTCTCAAGTTTCCCCAGAATTGATTCCCACAAAAGCTCAGCTGACTGTTAACAACAGATAGAAACAAAAGTCAGTTTGACTGCTTCATCTTAAACACTTAGCAAAGACAGTTAAGACCAAAATACAGCCACTCCTGGGCATTTTAAATAATAATAATAATAATAATAATAATAATAATAATAATAATAATAAAATTTTAAGGTATGCACTTTATCTTATCCTCCCAAAATAAGTAAGACTGGAGGCTACAAAGAAGGATTCTCACACAGGAATGCCTAATACTTATAAAAAGAGACTATCAAGAAGAGCTGCCACAGGCAGAAGTTTTCAGTTTAAGACCTACAGATATTCCTAACCTACACAGGTAGGCTTGGTGTTTGCTAGTACGATTATCCAGCCCTGAGTAACAGAATTAAAGGTTTCTCTATTAGACGCAGAGGTCATACTAGTAAAAGGATTTTTACAAGATCAGATGACATTAAATTATTAAACTGTGTCTTATTGAGAGGGCCAACTGTAACACTTAAAGTTAAATATTAAGTTGACAGTCCTGATAATTGGGGATATTAAAGACTGGTGAGGGAATTTCTATACAGTGACATGTTCCAGCTGCTGCAACATTTATTCAGTACTCATGGTTTTTGTTTCACTCATAGAAGAATCTATTCACAGATGACTTTACAACCTGTTCTTCCCCAACCTGACTTCAAACCGAACTGACTTCTAAAGGGCAACTCATGTCTCTCAAGTGACTTCTAATAGGCAACTCATGTCCCTCACGACGAGCCCACTCACGTCACCCTGTCTCAGGACAGAAGAAGAAAAAATTAGTGATGCCACTCTTTTTAAAACAATGGAGAGAAAGATAAATAGACTATCAATATAAATAATTAATTAAGTCAGGTAAAATCAGGGAGATCGGTTTTGGGTGAGTTGTAAAAATTTGGAGACTCTTATCTGAGGGATTAAAATTTCCTCAGTGTTCTTCCCATAATCTATCAAAGATTTGAAAGGGACACAGAGAAAAGGGGGAAATTGTAGACCCAACCTGATCTTTTATTAAAATTGGGAGCCATCATGCCACAAAGCCATGAAAAGATAATTTTGGCTTTACCATAAATTACTTCAAATTCTGAACCTGCGTGGAATGCCTGCCCACGCCTTGAACTCACGCATGCCCAGCTCTCTGACCAGATAGCAGCCCTCTCTGAAACTTTAGTGACACATCATAAATATTTGCCTTCTCTGGCCAGACAACAACCCTCTCTGAGGCTCTAATGGTCCTCATGAATTCTGATGTAGGGACAGCAAAAAAATTGTAAACTACCTTTAATGTGATGTTTATCAGAGTTCTGTTATCTGTAACCCCCCTTTTGTGTAACTTTCTGGGCTATAAAACTGGGCTGTAGGAAAGCTGGGGATGCTGTCTTATTCCCACCATTTTGGGAGGGAGAGGCAGCACGGCAGGTGGAAATAATAAGCTTAATTTTATTTGATTTTAATGTGAGTCAGTGGTCTTTTCTAGCGTCCTGGTCTAACAGGTAAACACTCCAAAGACGTGGAGCTCTGCCGGCCTAAAGACTTCTTGAGAAACTTCCTCTGAGGTTGGGCACTTGAAATATATGTTGTTGTAAGGAGATTTAGCTTCCTTTCTAGTGACACCATAAAAGCTGGGTCTGCATCTACGTGACCTGGAGGACATGGTTTTTTGTATTCTAATGAACATGAGGCAGCAGTGCTGAATTTTGTATTTATAGGTAAACTGTGGCCACTTGGTGCTCAGTGTCTCCCCGTGTGAACTGTGAAGCCATTTGGTCATCCTCCACTTTTCGTGGTGTTTCTTGCTGCTGCACTGGGAGTTTGGTATTTGCTTCATGAAATACAACGAGTTCAACTGGGACCCAGTATTGGAGGGAGTTCTGTCACTTGTGGTGACAGAGAATGCACCAACCAGGCTTCTATCTCACAAAGCTTGCCCATTTGTCCATAGAAATCTGACTCTGAACTTTGCCCAGAAACCTCTCCATGTAACAAGAAGGGTCTGCTGGCTGCACCATATCAGTCACAAGCCATTTTGAAGGCAATGGAAAATCCTCCTGGCCACACCACAGATGTATTATCACACACCTGCCCACCACTGCAATAGGCCCACTACTCAGCAGGGTCCAACTTACTGGCATCTTTGTTCTACACCATTTTCATGAAACCCCGTCAATCATGGCATTCTCTTGTACACTCATGATCAGGAAAAAGACATCCAAAGGTTCTCCAGTGCCACCTGGTTAAGGGAATTTCAAAAATTTTATTGTATTTATTTAGCCATTTTTCATGGATGAAGTTGGAGGCATTGTGGGTTTCAGTTCATTCAGGAACCATTAAATGGTGAGGAAACTCATTTCAATGAAATCTCTGGAGAAATCTCACAGGCAAGTCATCCCATAGAGTGGTCAAAAGGTCACATGAAGCCAGGCCCATTGAGGTCTTCAATGTGACGTCCATGGGTGTTCTGACTGTCAACTATGGCTGCCACATCTTTCAGAATAAAATCATGTGATATCTTAGCTGAGATTCCAAGGCTCTGTGGAAAGTCACCCTTCTTTTTTGATCTCAGTTTCCAAGGGGAAATCCAATGTGTGGCCTCCTAAAATCTGAACACAGTTCATGGCAATATTTCTCTGAGATCAGTTCCAGAACTCAGACTCTAAGGGGAATCACACCAGAGTTCAAGCCCAGGTAGACCCTGTCATCACTTCCAAGCACTACACAAATGATCACAATTAAAACCAAAACACTCCCACAAGGCCCTCATCTTCTTCCATATAGACACTCATCATAACCTGTGGCTGGAGGTTTCCATGAGGGGCTCAGCCCAAGACAGTGTACAAAATAAACTCCCTTGCCCATAATTTGCCTAAAGTCAGGGTTGCCTGGATACCCTTCCTGAAAACCAGGAGTGATCAAATAAGCCTGCCATAAATACTGCTTTGCTTCTCCAATTTGAGGCCTACTGACTCTCGGGTATAGACTCTTTATGTGAATTGTAATCATGAGAAAACCCAAGCACATATGGGCTATCATCTGCAGTGTTTTGAGAACTCATTTGACACAAAGGATCCCTATTTTCACTTGATGGAGGTTAGGAACGTTACAGAGGAAGGCGAGAGACTTCGTCCACAATGACTGCTTTTTTGGCCATTTTGGTTTTGGAAGCACACGTGGGAACTTTCTTTAGATCCATCAGGTGCTGAGAATCTATGCAACAGCCTCACACATGGCCAAGAGTCTGATGCAGACACATTCCTTTCCAAAGCAATTAAGCAAAGAGCAACAGATGATGCCCATTAATTCCCCTTGAAAACCGTTTCCTTCAGGCTTCACAAAGGAGTGGCCTGAGGCAAAGACCTTTCTGACATTCAGGGCAACAGAACAATAGATAAGCAAATGGCCCATTGCAGGGTTTCTGGAATGATATCTGAGTTTTCTGAGATGATCCCATTCCCTTCAGCTATCCAGTACATGGCCATGTCACAGAGCTTGGAGGTGGTACATATCGTGGACACAAAACCCTGAACCTATTCTGGAGAGTGGCCAGAATTCAAGAAGACATACAGGAACTTAGGAAGATAGTAGTTGTTGCCCATCCATTAGGAAATCCACAGTCCATTCATAAATTGGGCAGGATGAATGCTGTGAAGTTTTCTACTAGACAGGACACATCCATTGATGCATTCTCTTTTCTAATGTCTACAACCACGGACACAGTGGGATAAACAGACATAGAAACACTCGCATTGTCAAAAGACTTACTAGAAACAGTCCACTCCAAATCAAACAAACCGACTTTCCTATATATTCTAAGATCATGAGACAAAACCACAAACTCACACGCACACCCACAAAGTCAACTCCTTCCCCCAAGTAGGTCTGTGACTATCCGGAGTGTCCTCTGACTGATGGGACATACTACGTTTCCCCGAAATGGGCTGTCCTATGTCACATCTGGTCTCCTTGGCCAACACTGTGAAGTTGTCAGGTGCCAGTAGTGAGACACTACCTGCTTTCTCAGGAAAGGCCCCTCTTCAGAGCTCTCCTGGAATTTGGCTATCCTCACATCAGTAGTTACACAGAAAGACCGATTCTGTCCTTGGTAAATCCAAACATGTGTGGCCACTGGGACTGGGACTGGGAATGACTCTGGGTACTTGGCTTCCTGGATCCCAAGTTCAGAGAGTTCCATCACCAAGAAAGTTATATAGGTCACTTCCTTCAGGAACTGAATGAGGTCACTGCCTTGGCAACATCTTTGTCCTAACAGTTGCTTCCAAGTGTCCCAATAGATGGAGGCTGCCCCTACTTCCTGTGACACTTTCACAAGTAAGAATGGTATATCAAACATAGGCACCCGTAAACAGCTCTCCACACAAGCCTGGTTTGGTCCATCTTCTCTACATTAAGAAGAGAGAGACTGCTTCAGACACACCCCTTCATCCTGACCTGTTTTTTTTTTTTTTTTTTTTTTTGTCATGAAAGATGACTTTCGCTCTCTCAGGTCCTTCATAGCTTTCTATATCTTCCCCAGGGTTCACTTCTGCATGGACCTTTGAGGTTCTCAGCAGGTGGAAGATCTCTTACATTTCTATATAAGAACAACTTTGTCCTTGCTTTTCTGTAAAGTTAGGTTGAGGAAACAAAGTATGGTTAGGATTAATAACATGATTGATTTGGGTTAGGAATCATTCTGCTGCATGAATAATGGTATTGGGAACCTGCAATATTTATAAGGATATATAGAGGTGAAATATATGTATGAAAACACAAATCTAGGTAAGATTTGAAGCCCAAAAGGGCATTGGATCCTTGATTGGGATACTTTACTCTGAATTATGTTGTGCACATGTGTCTCAGATAAATCTATACATAATGGCATAGGACCTTGTACCTTGGATAATTGAATGTTGAAGAGAACATCCAGTCAAAAAAGGATAGTTGGTAGGATTAGGAAGATACTTGATAGGATTAGAAAAAAGAGTCAGTATAGGATTTGGACAAAAACTTCCTTAGCAATAGGGTTTCAGGTAGACAGAAAATGTAAATGTCAGCACATTTGAAGAGTCAGTCACAATGATGAACTGGGGAAAATATGTAGGAAAGCAGATATCATTAGAGACATTAGGAAATCAGGCAAATGATGAAGTGATTGATAGGATTAGACATTTTCAACAGGCTTGAGGTTGAATACATAATCTTAGGAAGAAACAAATATGTAGTCACCAATAGGATTGACATTTGAGAGCATTAGGCAACATGGACATGGGTGATTTTCATAATCCATACTCACATTCCATTTAGGCTTTGGTACAATTGTAAGTGTGACTTTGCATTTTGTGGCCAGAATATTACTGTGATAAAATGTATATGTAGATCAGGTGACATGAGTCTTTCTTGCACCATTTCTGGGAGCAATATTTAGAAGAGATATAAATTAGTATTGGGGGCACAAATAGGTGTACCATGTGTGAATATATAATATAACAGATTCCAACTTTAGAAATTGGAATAAATTGATATCTGAAAATACACAGGAAATGTCATATTTACATACATACATTCATTCCAACCAGTTATACATCTAATGGTAATATTAGGGTTGTGGTTTATCATAAAGTGTGTGTGAGTTTTGCTTCAAAATTGATTATGGAAATCGAAAATAATGTGTTTGGAAAGAAGTCTCAATAAATAACCAGTCAAAAGCAAGGAGGAATACATGTGTACTGAAGCAGGAAGTGATTGAATGTGTTTCAAATGTCTTTAAATTTGTGAACTTGTGGATGAAATGTATATACTATGATGTACAAAAACTGAAGAAATAGTAATGTACCAGTGTTAAATAAAAATGAACGTCAAAATACACATCATGCCCCTTTGGAATCTACTTGCATTGATGTTAAATTGGGTCAGTTACAGTAGAAATATAAGGATTTGTTTGCACCATTCAGTGAAGTGAGTTTTCAGTACTAGAAAACAAATATGTATTTCAGGTGGATGAATATTTCTGAAAATAATCGTATGAAAATTTGATTATAAAACCACATACATGAGCATGAGTGAATTATTTAGGGAGTGTATAATAGGACACATATATTTTATATTTGGAAAAAACTAGACAATATATATATATATATCTCACAGAGAAACATTAGAAAGTAGCAATATATATGCCAATCAAAATTCATCGTGAAATATATATCATCCACCGATCCAAAAATATTAATTTTACTGAACATGGATTTATGTATAATGTTGTTCAACTAAAAATCTCACTCATAGTTTGAATTTTCAGTTCCAAAAGCGTTTAGGAGGGGTGATCTCTTCTCATACTTTGTTTCTGCCAAGTTAGCCACCTCACAAAAATGTACGTGTGATACCAGGTATGATTTTATATGTGCATATAAAAATACATGTGCTGAATTGGCTACAGAAAAAAGGAGACAGAAATTCACATATGTGTTAACTTTAAAAACACATGGAGTACTATTTCAACAAACAATTGACAAGATTTATAACTCCTACACTATATCATGCAAAAGGCAAGACCAACTATACACCATGCCTCCTCTGAACTGCTTGTATTAATATTATGTTTGGGTTATTTGTCTCCATCATATTAGGATTAGTAGTCAGAGTCTATTAGGGTATGGGTTACTGACAGGGATTCAGTATTTCGAATGGAAAATTGGAAAATGAATCCAATGTGTATGTAAATATGTGCTACACAAAAATCTTCCCACTCTCATCCAGAACAATACCTTGACAACACCTTCACCCCATGTAAGACACAATTAGAGGAGAAGAGTTAGAAAATCCATGAATACATATCTGGAATGGAATGCGATCAGAAGTTCACAACCTTGGAAGTGTTAGAGGAGTTTCCAAAAGTAAGGGACAGGGTAAACACTTCAAAAACATGGAGGTCTGTTGTCCTAGAGACTTCTTGAGATACTGCCTGTGAGGTTGGGCACTTGAAATATATGCTGTTGTCACGTGCTTTAGCTTCCTTTCTAGTGAAATCATCAACCTGGGTCTGCATCTATGTGACCTGGAGGACATGGTTTCTTATTTTCCATCCGTGGGTGGGCCCCTTGCTTAAGAGCTCTGGCTACTGGACAAATTTTACACAAAGAAGCCTCTAATCTGACTTTTGGGGCCCCTTGAACTATCTACTCCCCACATCACTTGAAAGATCTTTTACCTTAAAAGGGTCTTCAAACCCTCCCCACATCCAGAGTTCTGTCGCTCCTCACTTCCTTTCTGGAAAACCCTAATATTATTTTCCTCCCCTGCTGTGCACTGAACCCTGCCTCACTGCTCCCAATAACTCCCATGTCTCACACACCAACTCAAAATTGCTTGGAAAACTTAAATGATTTCCTCCCCTGTCATTCTTCCATTTATGAGAGACCACTCACCAAGCCTGACCTTATCTGGTTTACTGACAGCAGTTCCTTTAGGCAGAATGGAACTCATTACTCTGGATACGCTGTATTTTCAGCCACTGAGATTATAGAGGCCAAAGTTTTGCCTTCAGGAACTACAGACCAGCAGGCTGATTTTATAGCATCCACTCGTGCCTGCCTTCTAGCACAAGGCAAATCCCTCACCCTCTAAAATGATTCAAAATATGTCTTCCATATCTTATTATCCCATGCTGCAATTTGAAAGAAGCGAGGCCTACTTACCACCAAAGGTAATGCGATCACTAATTCAGCTCTTATAACCAATCTGATAGAGGCCTCCCACTTACCCACCCAGTTGGGAGATGTCCATTGTAGGTCCCATCAGAAGGACGGCTCTCTTATCACTGAGGGCAATGCCAAAGCTGACCAGGTGGCACGAATGGCTGCTACCACTTCCAATCATGGCCCCCATGGTGGACATATAATGGCCACTTTAGACAGCTCATCTGAAGCCCCTACTTCTTTCAGTAAGAACAAGCATCTTTTCAAGTTCCTTCATACTCTATTCCTTTCCAATTCTCAGTCTTTGACCCTCTTTTTACAGAGTTTCTTCTTCCTC
The DNA here is from genome assembly GCF_048772815.1 of Callospermophilus lateralis. Lineage (NCBI taxonomy): Eukaryota > Metazoa > Chordata > Mammalia > Rodentia > Sciuridae > Callospermophilus > Callospermophilus lateralis. The sequence goes on from NW_027514364.1 coordinate 595,945, forward strand.
ACTCCCTCTGACAAGCCATGCTACAGAATATAGCCTCTAATTGTCAGATCTGTCAGCGGACCAACCCTCATACTCCTTTAAGGCCCAAACGTTTCCCTTCCCAACAAGCCCGGGGACACATTCCCTCTGCTGACTGGCAGGTAGACTTCACCAACATGCCCACAGTATGGCACACTAAATACCTCCTTGTCTTTGTGGACACTTTCTCTGGTTTGGTTGAGGCATTTCCCACTTCCAATAAAAAGGCTTCCACTTTAGCTTCAATCTTACTGACAGACATCATCCCCAGGTTTGGTATGCCCACTTCCCTACAATATGACAATGGCCCTGAGTTTACTTCTAGGATCACACAAAAGGTCTCTCAAGCCCTCTCCTTCAAGTGGCATTTCAACTGTCCATATTTCCCCCAGGCTTCAGGGAATGTGGAAAGGGTAAATCGTACTCTAAAGGAAGTCCTTACCAAATTGACAATGGAATTAAACATAGACTGGGTCAAACTCCTTCCCTTGGCTTTGCTTCGAATCAGAGCTCTCCCTAAGAAACCATCTTTACTGTCTCCTTTTGAGATAATGTATGAAAGACATCTTATAACCCCTGCGTTGGTCATTTCACAAGGACCTCTCACCCGAGATTTGTCTTTGCCTCTCTTGCTTCATCTCCGCTCGGAACTCTGGAAATATCAGGACTGGCTTCTTCCGGACCCAGTCTCCTCTCCAAACACTCCTCCCTTAACACCTGTTAGTCTAGTCAATTATAATACCCCAGAGGAGAAAGGGACTCTTGCCCCAAAATGGGAAGGCCCCTATCCTGTCATTCTCTGTACCCCCACAGCCGCCAAACTCTCCTTACCAGACAACCGTCTCACTCCCTGGAATCACATGTCTAGGTTGAAGCCACATCACCAGGAGGCCCCACATGCTGACGACAGGGCCACCCCAGAGGAACTCCAAGAATCACCTCCTGAACCTCCCCTTTACTCCTGCTCTCCACACCCATCTCACCCATTTAAGTTGCGGCTCACACGGTTTTCCTTGCAGCCCAATTCCTCTTAAAGAAGGCACAATGAGCTCTCCCAACACCCTAGTCTTCTCTAACTGCTTGTTTTTTGTGCTCTGCTTATTTTCTGTGCTCTGTCAGGACTGGTCTTTACCCTCCTCACCTACCATGCATTTATTCACTCTTCGGGAACGATACTCAGAACATGGCATGCAGACGGTCCGCGGAGTGGATGCAACTACTTGCTTCATCCACAACTGCACCTCTATTTCCCTAAAATTGTCACCTTCAAGGACCTTCGTCCCTGGTAGCTGGAACTGGCCTTTCATTTGCTTCCTTTTTGATCAAACAAAAGATTATTGTCATTGATGGCCTGAGATATATAATGGGTGCCCCTATTGGTCATGCAGGTTCCATGATGAACGTGGTAGCTATTCTTACCACTCACTCGGTTACCCTGAAGGGTGGACTTCTAGTTACATAAAGTGGCATAAAGGCTCTTCATCCAATAACAATGCATGGTATACTTTAGATAAACCTGACCCCAAGGCCAAACGTTGGGGCTATGTTGAGTTTGCTGTCTATGCTCAGACAACCTCAGTCAGACCCACAGGGTGGATGACTATTGGCTGCACCCTGATTACGCCACCTAAGGCAACCATCCAGGTAGTCGAACACATTAAGGACTCAGAATCAAAACTTCGAGATCATATCCATAGCTCATCCAAAGAGGATTCAGAGCCTTCAACCCCCTCAGGTCCCTCTCCCACATGGCTCAATTTGCTACACCAAACGTTTTGATTATTAAACTCCACCCGTCTTTCTTTGCCTACTTCTCAGTGCTTTCTCTGTGCTTCACTTAGTCGTCCACTTCTAGCAGCAGTCCCATTAGCGGCAGAAAATATTCCAGCAAAACCCTACAATTTCTCTAAAAAGGACAAACCCTACATGTGACACGTAACCCACTGTGGGAAAGTTATTCCACCAATACTTTATTTCCTTTCATCTGTTTCCACCTGCCAATAATGAATCCTTTACCCGTTTGTTCCTTGAGCTACAACACCCCATAGAGCCCTGTGTTTAGGCAACCTGAACATTTCCTCTGGTGTAATGGGTCTATAAGTACCTCAACCATCAATGTCTCTGGCACCTGTTTCTTGGTTACTGTAGTTCCTCAGCTATCTTTGTATACTCCCACCGAATTCCGACAGTTGGCCCTACCTTCCCGCACCCGTAAGGTAGTCTTTCTGCCGGTTCTGGTAGGCCTCATTTTAACAACCTCAGTGACGAGTCTCGGACTCTCTGGTGGAGCTATAGGTCATGCTCTATGGGCATCCAATGACCTTCAACAAAAACTGCAGGAAACACTCAATACCATGGCTGAGTCTCTGGGTTCCTTGCAGCGGCAGGTTACATCATTGGCACAAGTGGCTTTACAGAACCAAAGGGCAATTGATCTTCTCACTGCAGAAAAAGGAGTTACATGCCTATTCCTCAGAGAGGAATTTTGCTATTATGTTAATGAATCTGGGCTAATAAAAAAAAATGTTGTTAAATTGCAGGAATTATCGACCGAATTTCTCAAACATACCTCCTCCAATCCCATCATAGGGTTCTTCCAATCCTATCTTGCCATGTACTTACTACATATCTTGGGGCCCCTTATTGGGATGCTCCTTTTTGTGCTCTCTTGCCCTGCAAAATGAAGTGCCTTCAAACCCAACTGCAAAAAATTCCTAATCAAACTTTCAACCAGCTTTTGCTTAGGCACTACCAGCCTCTGATGACCGATGAACCCCCAACATCTCCAAGAGAACAGTAACTCAGTGATGAAGCTCACTACCAGGCATGATGGAATGCAATGGGTATCAGACAGCGGGAGACAACGAGCTCTGAGAACCTCTTAATCTGCCATCCTGGATTCATGAGTCTTTACCACCTTCTAAGATTTCTCATGGCCCTTGGCCTCTTCTATGTCAGTCCCCCAACATGGAACTTCTGCCAAAAAATGACATTTCCTTTAATTTTTATCTTCATTCTGTTTTTATTTGCTCTGATCTTCTTCAGGTGCTGGTGACGCCATGTCCAGGCAACGCTTCCAGTATTTCCTAGAGTCTCTGTTACAGGACCAGTGGCTGATACCAACAATCTCTTCCATCCAGGACTAGTTCCATGCCATCGACAACTTTGGCTTCAGGGAACATTCATTGACTTCACCCCTACGAAAGTAGCTGTCTATAGCCACTGGGTTTTATTTCTGGCTGCCATGATAATCCCAAACCTGCTCCATGAGCATTCCTCCACTTCTCTTTCTAGGCCCCACACCACCCCCACACAGCAGGAAGCAGCCGGATCTGACAAATGACGCCCCACTTCCTAAGAAAACAAAAAGGGTGGAATGTTGGGAAAAGAATAAATGGCAGCCATACCCCAGAGAAAAACCTCAACATGGCGCCTAAGGACTTCTTCTTCCTACCTTCTTCATTTCTGCAGTGGCGCAAAAAGTTCCCACCCTTGTGAACTCTCACGTCAGCGCCAATTTCAAATCTCACTTGTGGGGAACCTTAGCCCCAATGAGAACTAATTCCTGGGCTCTGGAGCTGATATCTGAAAGAACTTGCCAATAAACGGGTTGCTGCCATTTATCTAAGCCCTACCATCTCCCCCTTAGTTCTATATAAGCACACAGCTTTGAGCAATAAAATTGGAATTCTCCCGGTGAAGTGTCATTGCGTGGGGAATTATTTCACTCATGATCAGCAACAGGATATCCAAAGGTTCTCCAGTGCCACCTGGTCATGGGAATTTCAGAAATTTGATGGTATTTATTTAGCCATTTTTGAAGGATGAAGTTGGAGTCACTGTACGTTTCAATTAATGCAGGAACCATTATGTGGTGAGGAAGCTCATTTAAATTAAAACTCTGGAGAAATCTCACAGGCAAGGCTTCCCAAAGAGTGGCCAAAAGGTCACATGAAGCCAGGATCATTGAGGTCTACAATATGAGTTCCATATGTGTTTAGATTCTCAACTATGGCTGCCAAGTCTTTCAGAATAAAA